>NC_143513.1:13472364-13787364 GCF_031878675.1 Megascapheus bottae | reverse complement strand
TATTTCTAAGGGCAGGGCCACCTCACTATTCCATTTTTTTTCTCACAGCTTGCATCAAGTTCCTGCTGTTCTACTTTTGTATTCAGCTTTTCAGCACCTTCATTTCCCTCACATTCTTTTATGGCAGAGCACAGATCTCTCACTTTTTCTAACAAGAAACACACATTGCACTGAAACAGCAGAGGTGTTCCTATGCTCACGTCACAGGGCATGAGAGATCACTCACATTTTTTAGGGGGTCACTTCTTCTCACTGGGTGGGACGTGACCTTTTCCTTGTTCCTAGAAAAGAAACCAGCCCAGATGTTTACCACTCCTTCTGCCTCGCTCTCCTTTTCCCATTCTTTTCCTTGTTTGATGCCAAATACACATTCTTGTACATTAATCTTTTAGATATTGTGCTGTGTTGGTGAAAGATTGAATTTATTTCTACTTCATGTATATGAAACACAAAAGGCAAACACCCAAAACAGAAACACACAAAAAATTGATATTTAGATCAACTTTAGATCTGTACTTACTAGCATAAATGCATAGTTCTGAGAAGTCTTTGACATCTTCAATGAGCATCTTCATCTTCATCTGTTTCTGTTTCTATATAGCCATATTAATAACATCTGTCGACTCTAATTTTATCCTAACTATCTTCATTTTGAGCTGTTTGCTGAAAATAAACTTAATTAGGATGTTTGTTCCAGCATAGCTGAGGCTGAGACCTGAGGATCTTGGTTCACAGCATCAGTGGACAGACACATTCTTAAGGCTGTTGTCCAACTCATAAATCAAACAAAGCAGAAAGTGGAGATGTGGTTCAAATTATAGTGTACCAGACCCTGAGATCAAACTCCAGTAATGGCACAAGAAAATAAATGGACATTTTTGTTTTTTGACTGACCAGATATCCTCCATATTTTGATGTCCTTCAAATTTTCTCTTGGAAATCATTGCAACCAATAGTAGGACTGGGTTTTGTAGTGATTACAAATCTGTGTATAATTTTCCTGTTTTGTCTTTTACAAGAGTAAATCAAGGAGTGATACTTGTAGGAATTACTAATCTTGCTTTCAGTCCTATGTGATTGGTTTATTTCACACTTACTATTGGAAAAGATACTGCAAAACTGCTACACACAGATGCTAAGGAGAAAGAAATGAACAGATTGAAACAAAGACAGGCTTCTCCTCAGGAAGCTTACAATTCAGTGAATATATACTTTCTAATTGTTTTCTTTGCTATTTTGGAAGTACCAGGGATTAAATTTAGGGCCTCACACTCATGAGGCAGGTACTGTATGCTTTCAATAGGAATACAGACTTGAACCACATCAGCTTAGACTGAAAACAACCAACCTGTTGGAAAATAAATGTTTGCAGAACAACAAGCACCAAACTGAACATTCTGACAGTCTTTTTGATTTAGTACTTATTAATGCCATTTCCAGAGATTTTAATTTTCCATAACTTTTATAGTTTTCAACTCTCTTATATTATTGTTTGCTCTGAGTTCTACAATTAGAATCAAATAATACACTCCAAAATAAACAACCTTGGCAAGAATATATTATACCTTTTCTTACCACAGGTAGTTTATTAGAGAACATTCCTACCCTATAAAAAATCAACATCCCATGTTTTTTCAAAGTCTTTTATCTTTCTTTTTGCTTAGAGAAATAAGTCTGTAAATTAAGTATCATATTTTTCTTGTGATGAACTATTTCTTTCTAATGACATTTTGTTTCTTTCACTGATTAAAAAATATTATGAAGTCATAAGGGGACATCTTTCAGTAATTCTAAAATTTTACTTTTAGAATGTCTAATGGGAAGCCATCAATTAATGTGAGTCACAAAAGTTAATATTTTAACTGGATATTATTATCAAACAAAATGGGGAATTTTCAAATACTTAAAGTGTCTTATCAAATTTCATTATATGATGTTTGTTTGCTATATCTTAAAGTAATTTCAATATTACAAAAACAAATTGAGGACATCTGTCTATGTTTATTTCTTTAATACTATTCTCTCCTTCCAGCACAGAAGTATTTTTAGACAGGATTACATTTTGAATTTCATGGGTCCTGGGCACTCCTGTGCTTTTGTGTTCCTTTACCCCTTAAATCCATTTCTGCATAAATATGTTAAATAACATAAAAGGTTATAAACAATAATCATAGTAGTTAAAAGAGGATATATGGCAGGCTGAACTGATTTTCTCCAATTAAATATTATACTCATCTCTTTTTTTCTAGTGTTGAATTAAAACCTATCCCCAACTCTTTTTACCTGTCTCATTGTCAACAGAGAAATAATCCTTTATCACTAGTATTTGTGTTTTCCCTACATATTCATCTACAAAGATTAGTTAGTAGATTATCACTACTCCATTGCTTTTAGATATGTTGAGAACTTCTTGCCTAGTTTTGCTTGTCTCTAAAAGAAAAATCACGTGCCTTTCTTTTTTTTGTGAACAATTCCAGTATTTGCTTCCAGGTTACCATACTTCAAATTTCAACTAGCAAGCAAAACATAGTTACTGAAGAAATGTGAATGTTAGAAATCATTTTTAAATATACAGTGATTTCTTGGAACATGATTTTTTACTATAATTTCTAATGGAAAATGTCTGTGTATGTGTGAAAGAGAGACAGACATACAGACAGATAGACATAGAGAAGAGAAACAAAAGATAGATTTAACTGACTTGTTGTATAATCTACAACAAAAATTACAATACTAGCATATTTCCAAATTATTTTCTGGAAAAAATCCTCATTTTGTCATAGAGAAAGTGCCTGGTGCTCATGCTCAGCTTTAGAGTCCAGTTCTATAATTTCTGTCATTTTTTGGCCAAGTCATGCTACCAATGTCATCTACACCTTTAGCATTAGCTAATTTCCTCCAGGACCTTTGCTAATCAGCATGTCAATGGTCAAGAATTAGGTTCTTCCATTCCTCAGATGAGGTAAGACTTCTGTACTCTATGCTTGTACTTGAAGAGTTATAACAGTTAAATTATGTATGCCTGAAAAAAATTATTTCTTTCTTTTGAAGATTATTTCTGTGTGTTTACTTTTAGGAATATTTGTGGTTGTCCAATCAACACAGCTTAAGTTTAGAAGCTAGGTGGTGTCCTTGGGCTTTTGTTTTCAAGGCTAGACTCTACCAAGTCAGCCACAGTTCCACTTCTGGTTTTCTGTTGGTTAATTGGAGATAAGATTTTCAGGGACTCTTTAAATACAGAATCATGTCATCTGCAAAGAGGGATAGTTTTATTTCCTCTTTCCCTACTTGGATCCCCTTTATGCTTGCTTCTTGCCTTATTGCACTGGCTAGGAATTCTAGTACTATGTTAAAGAGGAGTGGAGAGAGTGGGCATCCTTGTCTCGTTCCTGATTTTAGAGGGAATGGCTTTAGATTTTCACCATTAAGTGTAATACTAGCAGTAGGTTTCTCATACACAGCCTTTATTACATTGAGGAATGTTCCATGGATTCCTAGTTTCTCCAGAGCTTTTAACATAAAGGGGTGTTGGATCTTGTCAAATGCCTTTTCCACGTCTATTGAGACAATCATGTGATTTTTGTCCTTGCTCCTGTTGATGTCTTGAATTATATTAATTGATTTGCGTATGTTGAACCAGCTTTGCCTCCCTGTGATGAATCCAGTTTGATCATAGTGTATAATTTTTTTGATGAGTTGTTGTAGACGGTTGGCCAGTACTTTGTTGAGAAGTTTTGCATCGATGTTCATCAAAGATATAGGTCTACTGTTCTCTTTCTTTGATGAATCTCTGTCTGGTTTGGGGATGAGGGTTATACTGGCTTCATAGAATGAGTTTGGTAAGGAACCTTCATTTTCAATTTTGTTGAAGAGCTTGAGGAGTATTGGTGTGAGCTCTGCTTTGAAGATCTTATAGAATTCAGCTGTGAATCCATCTGGCCCTGGGCTTTTCTTAGGTGGAAGTTCTCTAATTGCCATTTCTATTTCAGAGCTTGAAATAGGCCTGTTGAGTTGGCTTAGTTCTTCTTGGTTCAGTGTGGGTATGTTAATATTGGCTTTTGCAGATGACATGATTCTGTATTTAAAGAATCCTATAGACTCTACTCCCAAGCTCCTTGAGCTGATTCAAAGATTTGGAAGAGTAGCAGGCTATAAAATCAACCCTCAAAAATCAACTGCCTTCCTTTATGCCAACAGTGAGAGGAACAAGGCAATAATCAGGAAAGAAACTCCTTTCACAATAGCCTCAAAGAAAATAAAGTACCTAGGAATTACTTTAACTAAGAATGTAAAGGACCTTTTTGACGAAAACTTTAAAACCCTAAAAAAGGAAATTAAAGCAGAACTAAGTCAATGGAAAAACCTCCCATGCTCCTGGATTGGAAGAATCAACATTGTGAAAATGACAATCTTGCCAAGAGCTATCTACAAATTCAATGCAATACCCATCAACATCCCAATGTCATTCTTTAAAGAAGTAGAAGAGGCAATCCAAAATTTCATATGGAATTATAAAAGACCCCGTATAGCAAAAACACTTCTTAGCAGAAAGAACAGGGGTGGAGGAATTTCAATTCCAAACTTTAGACTCTATTACAGAGCTATAATTTTCAAAACAGCTTGGTACTGGCACAGGAACAGGCCCGAAGACCAATGGAATAGAACTGAGGACCCAGATATTAAACCACAGACCTATGGCCACCTAATCTTTGACAAGGGAGCCAAAAAAATAGAATGGAAGAAAGACAGCCTCTTCAACAAGTTGTGCTGGCAGAACTGGTTAAGCACCTGCAGAAAACTAAAGCTGGATCCTTCTTTGTCACCTTGCACTAGAATTAACTCCAAATGGATCAAGGACCTGGAGGTAAAAGCTGACACACTGAAAACTTTACAGGAAGGAATAGGAGATACACTAGGCCTCCTTGACACAGGTCGAAACTTTCTTAATAAGGACCAAGAATCACAACAAATCAGAGAAAGGCTGGATAAGTGGGACTTCATTAAACTGCAGAGTGTTTGTATGGCAAAGGACATAGCTAGTAAACTAATCAGGAAGCCTACAGAGTGGGAGAAGATCTTCACCAACCAAACAACGGACAAAGGCCTCATATCTAAAATATATCAACAACTCAAAAAATTGAATCACTCCAAAACTAACCTCCAAAGTAACAACCATCCCATTAAAAAATGGGCCAAAGACTTAGAGTCTTTTCTGATGAAGAAACAAAAATGGCCTGTATACACATGAAGAAATGCTCAACATCTCTGGTCATAAAAGAAATGCAAATCAAAACAACACTAAGATTCCACCTGACTCCAGTTAGAATGGAAACTAATAACAACAGATGCTGGAGGGGATGTGGCCAGAGGGATCACTACTACACTGTTGGTGGGAGTGCAAACTCGTTCAACCACTATGGAAAGCAGTGTGGCAGTGCCTCAAAAGGCTAAACATAGAACTCCCCTTTGACCTAGCAATTCCACTACTTGGCATATATCCAACCATCCAGAAACAAGGACATACTAAACCCACTAGCACAACAATGTTCATTGCAGCACTATTCACCATAGCAAAGATATGGAACCAACCTAGATGTCCCTCAGTTGATGAGTGGATCAACAAGTTGTGGTATTTGTACACAATGGAATTCTATGCTGCTGTCAGAAAGAATGACATCGCCCCATTTGTTAGGAAATGGAAAGACTTAGAAAAAATCATATTAAGTGAAGTAAGCCAGACTCAAAGGAACTTAGGCTCAATGGTTTCCCTCATTCGTCATAATCAGTAGAAACCTTGGGCTCTACTAGCAGAGATTTGCAATAGAGCAAAATCTTGATACATAAGGCCATATAATGTGAAGCTAATTGAAAGGACCTCCAGGATATTGAAACAAAAGCCATATAATGAATGATTGTTGTCCTTAATGTACTATGTTATCGCTCATCTCCTTTGCTGTCCCTTGGTTATCCCATATTGTTATAGTATCTCACTTTGTTATCTGATATATTGAATTTATTTGTATTTGGATATTTGAAATTTGATAGGGAAGGGGGGAAAACCAAGACGGGTGGGGAGTGTGGGGGGGGAGGGAAATGGGTACCAAGACATGTGAAAAGGTATCAATGTATGTGAATTAATGCACCTTCTATCTGGCAAATATCATGTAACCCTTTTACTAATTACAATAAAAAATTATATAAAAAAAAAAAGATTTTCAGGGACTTTCCTACCTGAACTAGCTGTGAACTATCTTCAGATCTTCAGATCTTAGCCTTCTGAATAGCTAAGATTATAGGAGTGAGCCACCAGCACTGGTTACTCTTACAGATTTTTAAATAATCATAATAAAAATATTTTCTTGATATTAAGTTTTCATCCTTTTCATTAACAAATTATAGCTCTGTCAGTCACTGTTTTTAGAATTAAAAGAGCTAATTTTTTTTGGTAATCTATTCACATACTTTTTATGTAGAAGATTATAACTCAACAATTAATGGACATGAATTCTGTTAAGCTGCTAAGATACCTACCTTGATGTTTTAAAAATTTTTTTGGGGGGGGAGGATTCCTTAGCCACTATTCTGAACTATGTTGTATTCCATGTGTTGCTAGCATGCTCAGGTTTTTACTGAGTTGTTCTTTCCTTCTTTCTCTTTCTCTTACTTTCTTTCTTCCTTCCTTTCTTTCTTTCCTTCTATCGTGGGTCTTGAACTCTGGGTCTGGGTGCTGTCTCTTAGCTCTTCAACTCCAGGCCAGTGCTCTAAAGTGGATCCATAGTGCATATGTAGTACTGAGGAGTTAAACACAGAGCTTTCTGCAGGCTAGATAAGCACTCTACTATTAGGCCATACCTCTGGACAACTTCCTTTCTTAAGAGTACTGTTTGATATTACATACAATTTTTTATGTCAATTATGTAACTATGATTACTCTGTGAACTTAGCTTGATCTAGATAAGTAACACAACCAGTAAAGACAAATTTTGCATTTTCAGTCTAATTAAACCTTTTCAGTTTGAACATAGAGGAAAAGGACCTACAATGTTTGGGATAATAATCAACATCAAATAGAGAGAGCACTTGAGCAGAGATTTTAAAGTACTTATAGTCCATAAATTGTGATTTCCACCTATAATTCTAGCTACACACGAGGCTGAGATGTGCCAAGCCAGACTTGGCAGGAATGTCCATGAGATTTTCATTTCTAAATAACCACTAAGAAGCTAGAAGTAGAACTATGGCTCAAGTGGCAGACAAGCAAAACAGCTCAAAAACAGAAGCCAGGAACTGATTTCAAGTTACAGGACTGTTTGGAGATATGAAGAGCAATGACAAGAAGAGACACAAGAGAATTTAGAGAAAATGAGAATAGTTTTGTGAGAGTGACACAAGGAGTAGTGAATTAGAAGATAGTTAGGATAAGACATATTTCAATCCACTTCAATGTACTATCCATAAATTCTAAACAGAAATAAAATGTATCAGTGCATTTTCCAAGGAGACTCTGTATACTGCTATTAGCCTTAGAATGGAGACAAGTATGAAAATTAACAGCCTAGAGCTGGAAATGAGTGAAGCCTTGCTAATAGAAAATATAAAAGTAAAATCGAGAAGCCAGAAACTGGTGACTCATGCCTGTAATCCTAGCTATTCTAGAGGCTGAGATCTGAGGATCATGGTTTCCTACCTATCCTGGATAGGGAATTCTTTGAGAGTCTTATCTTCAATTAACTACCAAAGTAGAAAAAGGTAGAGGTGGGGCTGTGCCTCTAGAATAGAACAGTAGCTTTTAGCAAAACAGCTTCTGAGAGAGAGGGAGAGAAAGAGAGAGAGAGAAAGAGAGAGAGAGAGAGAGAGAGAGAAAGAGAGAGAGAGAGAGAGTCCAATAGACCAACAGACAGAAAGGTAGTCAGACAGAGACAGAGACAGACCTAGAGAAACGGAGGGAGTAGAGAAGGGAGTGTAAATAAAAAATCCATCAGGTTTACTGAATGATTTTCATTGTGTGCATTGTGTAAAACCAAAGAATTAAGAAGGGAGAAGGAAAATTTAATGGGAGAAGTAAAATATAGCTATGGAATAAAAATATTCTGAATGCATTTTATACCACATTAAATAATATGAAGAAAAAATACTAGCTTATTATCAACCAGTGAAATGGCTTATGATTGTCCATGTATTTAGTTTTGAAAAGTTTATATTCTTCAAAAATACAAAGGGCATAAATTTTTACACATTACTCAAATATTCCATTACAAATATGCCTATATATTTTATTGAATTGTCTTAAATTAAATATCCCCTCCTACATTACTCTCAAGTATTTCCTTTTAGTATTATCCCTAAGAAGAAATATGTATCCTATTAGTAAAGCCTTGATAGTTATTTCAATGTTATGTTAGTTCAATATTGTTCTTTCTGTGAAGTTCATTCATTCCTATTTGCCCACATTCCTGTCAACTTGTTAGATAAATGTAACTACCTTTCCATATAGGACAGTTATTTTTATGGAAATAGTCTTAGAATGATATTTCTATGATGACTTGAAAATCTCTCACTTCCTAAAACATCCTAATACAATGAGGATCAATGCTTCTGGAAGAGGTTATTCTAGTTAGGTACTTTTTTGTTCATTTGTATGTCTTCAGTCTTGATTTTACAGTCAGTTGTAAACCTAGCTTGTCTATGATTTACTCTATCATAAATCGAAAAAGAGGTGAGCTTTTCCTTTCAAAATCCACAGTGTTGCCACACACTTGAGAGTCATTAGATGGTGAAAATGTACCACATACTACAATTATAGCTCAGTTTCTATTAAGATATTTTACTTGAAAAAAGTCCATTCAAAACTGTATTCCATAATGCCAATAACTACAACAGTAAAATGTAGTACCACCTATGATTTATATACTTTGGTCCTTTAGAAATATTAAAAATAGTTTCCATTTGCACTATTTTACATTTTTTACCGACTTGTGACAGGGTGCTTGGCCTCTGATGGAATATTCCAGGATTTCATGATCATGCTACCTTTGAGAGAAAGTAGAAGTGTTAGGAAATGTTCAGTGAGACTGGGGTTCTTTTTATATTCAGTCAGCAAGTATCTGTTGAACTAATATTTTCTTCTATATACTGATTGGGCATGTGATAGAAGGGGCAGTCAAAAAAAGGGAAGATACCTGTGACTTCCATGATAAATACCTATGATGTGAGGCCATTAGGGCCTTGACAGCAAGGCCATATTTAAATTCCCTTTAAGATACAGGATAATAGTTTGGTAAGAAGGCTGTGGTGATATGGAAAAATAGGAGATGGAAATTAAACCATTGCTACTTTCTTCTTTCAGCTCCAGAACAAATCCTAGATTAGCTAATTTTGTAGACCTGTTCCGTAGGCAAATAATTGGATCTTTCTAAATACCACTTTTTTAATTTGTAAACTACAAATGAGAATACTCTCTCATTGCGGGGTAGAAGATTTCAAAATGAAGTAAGAAATGTGTACTTTTTTTTGACTATGTTGCTTTTATGTTTTGTTACATTTGCTATTGAAAAAGGAAGAGTCAAGACACATTCTAAAGAACATGGAATACTTTAAGGAGATGAAAATAGAAAGGTTTCTTTGGACCATTGAGATAAAATCTGAGAGCAATGGGATAGAGTAGGAGTTGGAATAGTGCAGGTCCATGGTGGTTTGGAAGCAGTAATTATTCACAGAGAGTTTCTAGATGAAGTAAGTCACTTGTGTGATAGCACACTCCCATAATCTCCCAATATGGAGCTTATTAATTAAGGAACAATAATTTTGGAGCTTGTTCAATAAGGGATAATTTATGTAGAAGTACCTTTGCAGGGCGCAATCCCGTGACTCTGACATTAGCTGAAAAAAGAAAGAGTAAATAAATGTTTTGGAATTGGCATTGTGGCTCAAAGGGTAGGACAGTAGTCATGAGTTCAAGAGCTCAGGGACAGTACTCGGGCCCAGAGTTCAAGTCTGATGACCGACAAAAAAAAGCCTTCACTAATAAAAACACTAACCACACTTATTTTTTATAGTCAAAATGGGAACAAATTTCAAAACTGGAACAGTTCTCAGTTACATATTATACAGAGTTCCTTGACATTCTTTTATTTTTTTTATTTTTTTTATTTTTTGCCAGTCCTGGGCTTGAGCTCATGTCCTGAGCACTGTCCTTGGATTTTCTCAAGGCTAGAGCTCTACCACTCGAGCCTCAGCACCATTTCTGGCTTTTTCCAATGTACGTGGTACCGAGGAATCGAACCCTGGTCTTCGTGCATGCTAGGCAAGCACTCAACTGCTATGCCAAACCCCCGGCCCCTCCTTGATATTCTTTTTTTGGGGGGCGGGGGGCAATTTTTTCCATTATCTTGAATTATTTTTTTTTTATTTTTTTGCCAGTCCTGGGCTTGAGCTCAAGGCCTGAGCACTGTCCTTGGACTTTCTCAAGGCTAGAGCTCTACCACTTGAGCCTTAGCACCACTTCTGGCTTTTTTCTATGTATGTGGTACCGAGGAATCGAACCCGGGTTTTCATGCATACTAGGCAAGCACTTTAACCACTAGGGCAATCTCCCGGCCCTCTCCTTGATATTCTTATGTTCATATAATTTCAGTTCTTGAAAACGATACCTTTGTGGCCTAGAGGTATTTTTCCAAGATGGTGAGCTAGCCTAGGGGCCAATGTGCCTGGGCCTGATTGTCCATACAGAAATGCAACCAAGTGAACAATGACAGAAACACATAGCAGCAAACATTATGTACTCATTCCTAAAGTAGCAAGGGTAATATCACCAACTATTAGATTACTGAATTATTTATAAAGTTCTCCTCAATTATCTTTAAAATCATTGATAAGCAACAGTGTGTTATGAAACGCACTAACATCGCCTGACTTAGATTGATGATTTTTTTTCAAGACTATAAACTTTCAATGTGGCTAGAACTGTGTAATCACCAACTTTAATATCCTGACTAATATTGAAACAATTTACATTAATTACCAAAAGATTCCGACTTTTCAGCTCTTCAGCTGAAGGCTAGAGACATGGTACCACTTCTAGTTTTCTGGTGGTTAATTGGAGATAAGAGTCTGGTGGACTTTTGTGTCCAGGCTGGCTTTGAACCGTGATCCTCAGATCTCAGCTTCCTGAGTAAGTGGGATTATTGACATGAGCCACCAGCTTATTTTATCTTCTGGAAATATGTGGTTAATCTATTGTTTGGCCATTGTACAGACATACATAGATTTTATGTGTACATATATATCTTCATAGCTGTTTTGAATATTTGGTATGTATTCATTAGCTCATGGTGATTTTAGTCTATATGTCTATAGCCACTGACAATAGAAATTAGTCTTTTATTTGGGGCTATTTGTTAAAATGTTCTATTGTATTAAAGTCCAATTTCATTAACTTTTTGTGATTTAGTAATAAATGTTTGTATTTTGTGTTACTATAAATCAGCTTGAATGAATTTCTTGTCTTTACCCTTTGATAAGTAATTGTTACACATAATCTGTATAGGCTTTTCTATTCATGGATTTTATTGTTGAATACAACTCTTCAAATACATCAGAATATTTTAAATCTCTAATAATTCCCAGCATTGTAGAAGTGAGAAAAAACAATTTTACCTTTAAATAGAGGTGAAAACACTAGAAATTTTTAGGATAATCAATTTTTGACCCTCCCAAACTATTTTTACTTTTAATTGTTAACTTTATTTTTTTGCCAGTTCTACAGCTTGAACTCAGGGCCTGGGCACTGTCATTGGGCACTTTTTGTTCAAGGCTAGCACTCTACCCTTGGGCCACAGAACCAGTCTGACTTTTACTGAGTAGGTGGTACTGAGGAATTGAACCAGGACTTCGTGCACACTAAGTGAGCACTCTACCAGTAGGCCATTTTCCCAGCCCAAGAACAATTGCTCATAATATTTTTCCCCTTGAAGTTAATTAAAATTATTATTAAATAGAGATGATAATAAACTAAAGCAATGTTTGTTGAAAATCAGCCTTCCTGCTTTCAATACTAATTGATATTACAGAAAAGGTTTGATAATGAATTAGTAAATGCATTTTCAAATTAAATTGAAGCATATTTTGATTAGCATTATCTATTATTTTGGTTTCATTACAGACAACTTAATGCATGAAAGTTAATTCACAGTAAATTCTGTGCCATTTTCTTTGGCTAAGTCATAAAGTGGAACATTTTGAGATTTCTGTCCTTATTGGAATCTATTTTTAATATTTGGATCTTCTAAGCTGACACGCTACTGCTCACCCATGATAGGCTTCAAGTCCTAATCACAATCTCTCTATACAAGATTATTGATTTAATCATTACTGTATATGCAAATGTATAAATAATGAGTACAGTTCTAAATGTTTTTGCTTTATTTTCCTTCCTGTTATTTAAAGCCTCTATTCTATTTTTATCATTACTTAATCATCTGATTCCATTTTATTGGGAAATTCTTATATGACATTGGAGCCTTTTAAGAATGTTCATATATTCTTGATGTTATGGATGCCATATTTAAGAAAATATAAGCAAGAATTTTCAGAAAAAAATTCAGAAGGATTTATATATGTAATGATCTCAAATTAGTAATAAATATATAAACACATACAAATAGATAAATAAATAAATCAGAAAAACTACCAGAATAACTCAGAAATTTTTTAGTATCTTAAATATATAAAATCTCAGAGGAATCAGTTTTTATTGATATGCATGATGAATTACTACATAGTATCATGTAAGTAACTAACTTGTGTGAATAAAAATTGAAAGAGTAGGATGGAAGAAATGGAAGAAGGGAAGAAAAATAAAAAGAGGAGAGAAAAAGAGGAAAGGGGGAGAGAGAGGGAGAAAGAGAGAGAGAAAGAGAGAGAGAGAAAGAGAGAGAGAGAGAGAGAGAGAGAGAGAGAGAGAGAGAGAGAGAGAGAGAGAGAGAGAGAGAGAGAGAATTGTAGTTTTCAAACTTTATCAACTTAAATCTGGGCCTACATTAAATATGCCAACTTTAAACTTTTAATTAAATTTAAATGATAATTAAATTATTTTTTTTACTTTATGAATTTATAACCTAAAATAGCAACTAAATACTGGTAATTTATAAGGCAAATGTAAGTCAAACTCTTAAAAGGTGACCATGTGGTAAAGAATGGTATACATTTAATGAGGACTGGTGAATCATGTGTTTTCAGTTTATTATTGACTTTTCATATTATGCTAAGCAGATTATTTAAATACAGCTTTGGTTAACTACAAAGAAAGTCTTCTTAAAATGAATCTGTTTGGGATATGAGACTGGGTGTGGGGCTCAGCAGCAGCTTTATATTTTAGCATGAACAGTTAAATGGCTGGTAATTGCCACTGCCCACAACAGTTGTACACACAGCTTTCAAACACTGTATGAAGGCACATGGTTTCATTTAGACAAAGTAGCCATTACATCCTTTCTTCTCTGTCCTTCTTCACCTCTACCCTCCAGGATTCTAATTTCCTTTAATATTAATATAACTTCCTGAACAGGTAGGGTTTCTGGTAAATTACTTCTACGATCAAATTGGGCTATCATTTACATCTCTTATTCCTGTTATATGGGATTGTCTTAAGATTGTATAGGCCTTGGAGAAACTGTATTCATAATCATTAGAGGGGAAACTTTAAAAGAATTACTTTCTTTTATTATTTTGTTTTCAAATTAGCATAGAGTTGTAATATATGTATGCGTGGGGAGTTCAGTATATTTCCATGTACCATATACTGACTGAGCAAATTTACCCTTCCACTTTGTGCCATTGTTGTTGGCCTTCCTACTGATTTTTCAGACAGTGATTGGTAGATTCCATTGTTCTGTGTTCATCTACGTGTATATTCATATGTTCTTCCATACATATTCACATACACACATGCAGTGTGCTTTGACTCTCATCATGCCTCAAAATGTCCTCACCCTTTTCCCATCTCACTGATGCCCTCCTAAACAGTTTGCCTATTCATTTCTTATGATCTTTTATGCCCTATAAGTCTCTGCTCTAAAAAGCATTGAGATCATGTAATATTTCATTAATCTTTATGCCCCTCCATAGGGAAGAGGGATTTTGGAAGACAGAGAGGGAGAGGGAAGAAGAAAGAGAAATTATAACTGAACATTTTAAAGATTTTAGAATGTAATGATGTTCATATTTCACAATGAAAAATTAGGAATCAGTGACATTTCATTTTTTTAAATTTGTTTGCTTCATCTGTGCTTGCTTGGCTTACTGGCTTAGGTAGAACTCTACCATTTTTGCTATGCCTCCACACTACTTTTTCTGCTCTTAATTTTGGAGAAGAAGTTTTATAGATGTGCTGCTAGGACTGGCTTGAAATCATGATTCTATAGATCTCAAGTTTCCTGTGCAGCTATGATGGGCCACTGGCACCCAGTCACTTTCTGTTAGCAAAAGATCACAATTTATAAAAATGACATTAATCCATTATAACATATCTACCGTAAGTTCCCAATTCATGATTTAATATTGAGTTATATGAAACATATACCTGAGAAAAGTTTTCTGTGTTGGATATAATGTGAATCTCAGTTATCAAGTTCATGTTGATTCATGGGTTTTTGTAGCACCAAAAAATTAAACTTTATTTCAAATGTTGTATGTAAGTATTTTAAGTGTTTAGCATTGGGATCAGGACTTTGCACATGCTAGGCAAAATACTCTGCCACTAAGTTTCATCTCAAGTCCTTGCTGTCTTTATTTGAATGTTAATAAATTTGAAGTCTTGTGGATTGTCGTGACTGTGGACACTTGAAGATTAACTGGGGCTTGCTCCTGTGGTGAGTTCTAACTGAGGTATTAGAAAGAACATCAGAGTGTTTCTTAGAGTCATCCTGAAGTTTCCTCCTATAGCTTTCAAACATGATGTCTTGCTTCCAAAAAGCCAGACAAGGAATGGCATTGTAGTCATACGTAATGTGATGTTAGAAGTGACAGCTTGTTGTATTCGTTACAGTTAGAGCTGCTACCCAGGTTCAAGGTTGGTGTCTACTTATCACAGGGGCCTGAGAAGCAAAAGACAAGAATCACAGAGCCGTCCTGGAATGAGCCTGTCATAACAATAAAGAACTTTTGTGGCACTAAGAGTAAACCATGAATGGTAAATTCCATCAGCATAGAGAAACAACAAAAGAACTGGAGCTGATAAGGATATCATGTTTAGAGCTTGTCTGAAAGGCCTAAGTCTCAGAAGTAGCCATTTAATTTAACTGCAGAGCTTCAAAATTTGAACATATTATTGGTCAGTTTCCAGCACCCACCACTTGTTCCTTATTTCCTAACACCAAAGATGCCCTGTAGGGAAAGGTCAGACACTATACTCCCAGGAAGCTGTGGTTCCTGGCAACTTCCATCTGCCTGAACCATTTTTTTAAGTAGTCCATCAAGACAATATTTGGTAGAGAATGGAAAGCTTCCTGGGAAATTTTGTAACTATTGTTTATGTCTTCATTTTTAGAACATTCACTCTTTCTAGTAAGGGATTCTACAGTGATGCTACAAATACTACCTTTACAAGCCAGTTCTGGTGGTTCACACTGTAATCCTAGTTACTCTGGAGGCTGAGATATGAGTACTGCAGTTTAAAGCCAGCTCAGGCAGTAAAGTGCATGAGACTCTAATCTCCAATTAGCCAACAATAAGCAGAAAGGCAAGATGTGCTTCAAATGATAGAATGCCAGATACCTTGATCAAAAAAGCTGAGGGAGAGTATGAGATTTTGAATTTGAGCCCCAGTACCAGCAAACATGCACATGCATCTGATGTGTGACCTCTCTGCCTGCCTCTGTCTCTATCTCTCTGTTTATCTGTCCCTGTCTGTCTGTCTCTCTGTCTGTCTGCCTGTCTGTCTGTCTCTCTCTCTGTCTCTCTCTCTCTGTCTCTCTCTCTGTCTCTGTCTCTCTCTCTCTCTCTCTCTCTCTCTCTCTCTCTCTCTCTCTCTCTCTCTCCTCTCTCTCTCCCTGTGTGTGTGTGTCACACACACATTCACACACACAATACTTTTCCTAACTTTTTCTCCATTATACACAGTTCACTCCTCTACATTTGACTTCTCATTTCTTTCATCATACATGCGACAAATTTCCTTCATTAAATTTTCTTGTATTTATTACAAAGATAATTTTAATTTTCATGGTTGTTACCTGATTGGTACAAGACTCATCTCTGATTAAGTTCAAAATTCTAAATCTCTAAGAGAGCTCATATTTGGCCAAAAATCCACTTGAGGATTTGACAGCCATGGCCAAAGAATCAAGGCCATGTGGTAAAGATATGTCTCATGTGATCAGCAAAGCACTATCTCAAAGAAAGAGATCACACTGTAGCCAGTGTCAAGACAGATGGAGTCTCTCTACTCTTTTCACAGAGCTACTAAATATCATATGAATGTACTCAAGTAAAACAAGCCCAGCTGAAACTTGCACAGCACTATGAATGAAGACATTTTGTTTATTCAGTAACAATTTTTCTGGTCTGCTGAAGCTTTCAGGTATAAAATTTTCACATATTCATCTCACATCACTCTGTTTGAACTTATAATACAATTCAGGATTGAATCTTTTCAAATGAAGTTGTCAAGATTGGATTTTCCTCAACAATAGATTTATCTGTGAAAATCACTTTAGAGACAAAGACAAGTTTGTGTGTATGTATATATGCAGGGGTGTGTGATTTAATTTCCGTTTAGGCTTATTTCCTTCTGAGAATTCTACTTGCTGGAATATATTATTAGAACTTCAGACAGTCTGAATAAGGCTTGACTGCTTCCAGACTATAGTTCTACCTGTTATTTTTTTAAAAGATCATTTATTTTCATAATTAGCACATACTCTACTATTGTGCACCTTAATTTTTCATAGATGTGAATATATGAAAACAACTTTAACTGGAGAATCTAGCCACTTATTGAATGTCTCAGGGTTCACTCCAGAGTTGTGGGAATAACAATAAAGAATCTTGACAAACAACTGGATCATTAAGAAAAAATAATGAATTGTGATGGCTTAAACCAAGACATGCACAGATGTTGTTCTTCAGGGAATGTCTAGGAGTGCTTAGGTCGGCCAACAAATATGAATATTGGGCTTTTAGTTAATAATTTTACAAATTGTGGTAACAACACAATTGCATTAAATTGTTGAAGACTTCAACTACAATTACTAAAAAATTGAGTACAAATCCATGAGTGGAATGTAATCACTTGTCTACAAGCCTCGAATAAATACTGACAGATGCAACCTTGTAAAAGCCTATTTATCAAAAAAATATATTTTCTACATAAGATTTAAAGACTTTCTTTGGACATTTTCCTAAGAGAAAATGTTGTAAGTCTAAAGTTCTCAAGCTAAATTTTTGGAAATTAGGTTATAATTCTTTCCTGATTTCACATCTGGGAAAAATGTTTTAGAAGAAGGGAATCCCCTATCCTGCTAGACACCAGTGCAGTTGTCAGAGATTTGAGGAAATAGATACACTTTATCTCTTACATACTACAAGCTCCTTTCTTTTCCTCTTTTATATCCCTTATTTGCTAAGACTTTGCTAGACTTTCCTTTATAGTAAGGTAAACCTTCCTCTTGAACACTGGGCCAATGTCTGCTTTCAGCTGAAGGAAATTTTTTTCATCTCATGCTTCAAATCCCCCTCTTCTTTCCTTTCTTTGTGAATATGCTGGGGTCGAACTCAGGACCTCAATGTGTTCTAGGTAGAGGCTCTACCACTTGAGTCTGCTTTCCAGCCCTTTCGCTTTGGTTATTTTTGGAGATATGGTGTGTGATTTGGACCCACATTTCTATTCATGTATCCCATTATATCTTGGATAACAGGTATGTCCCCTCTTCCCAGTGCTTTTGAGTCAAATGTGGCCTCATAATTCTTACACATCCAGCCAAGATCTACCCAATCCCCACTTTTCAAGTAGCCAGAACAAAATCACCCTTTAAAATGCCCTTTATCAGACTTAAAATGTCTTTACCATTTCTTCAACAGAACAGATAAGCATTCTCAAGAAAGTAATGACAAAGTGCCATACACCCACTCTATGATTTTCTTTCTGTATCTGTCTATGAACATTTTAATCATAGAGTGAGTCTTATTAATCAAAATGACCTTATTCTCAACCTTTTATGGTAACTTAGTTACCATTCCTCCTCTCCAAAGGGAAATTGTCTATATACCTCTGTTAAATACTACACTCCTAAACCCACTGCTTTCTTCAAAAATTGGTAGTGGTTCTTAAACTCCTACATTTGGATTCTAGTAACAAAGGCCTTTAAACTAACACATGGTCCATATTCTGAACAGGAAAAAATGTTTCCTAACACAGCTATATCCAATTAGGAGAAATTGGCAATTTGAAAACTTGCCACTGTGTTCTAGTGAGATTAAATCTAAAATAATTACCTGTTGCATTATGAAAATAACAACCTTTGCTTATATTGTTACTTACCCATCTGAATGAAGAGAAACATTAAATTTGTCCAAGTTAAAATGCTCTAAGTTCCAAATTAAACATTTGGAACCATATTCAGTTTACTCAAATATAAATGCTTCTGAAAATATTTTATAGCTGTTTTCACATGGCAAAAAATAACACATGCCCCTTGTGGAATTCTTTCTAATCACTACATCAAATAATTACAGCAAGTACAATTCCAATGTAGTTCTGTCAGCATGAAAGGGTAGTGAATGCCTCATAACTTTCTACTGTTTTATAATTGTATATGTGTGATTTTGTAAGATTATACTTAATATACAATTTTAATATGAATATTTCAACTTGAAAATGTCTCATGTCTAAATATGTAACTACACATAGCATTTAAAATAGTTGTGTTCCTACCAAAACAGCTGTATTGAAAGGATTATGTGTCCTTTTCAAGATTTTCCAAATATCACTAGATTTTTTATTATATCTTCTTTCAATAATAAGTATTTACATTTTTATTTTATTGGTGATGTCTACATTTTTCTCATAAATTATAAAAGAAACATTTTCTTCTGCTCGACATAATTCCATAAGTTGTAAAAATGCAAAGAGAATGGGGTTTGAAAGACATTTAACTTTGGAAGTCAAAAGTCAAAAGCTGAGTGGCCCCATTAAGGATCTTCGAATTAGATATAGAATGACATATATTATAGTGATGAGAGCAGATGTGAGAAGCAGTGAGTAGTCACCATAGCAAGATAGGAAGTGTGTGGGTCAGGTTTCTTTTCTCTTTTTTTTAAATATTAGGCTGCTCTCAGATTAACTAAGCTGAGAACCAAGAGAATTAAATTAGTGCATTCTGAGGATGGATACCTCAGTGACTTAACGTTAGCTCCCATCTCTTCAAGATGCCATTACTTTACAGTGTTTCCACACTAGAGACAGAACTAGAGACCAAATACATGAATTTGTAGAGGAAACATCAACCATATCCAAGTCACAGCACACATTTTATGTGACATTTTACTTTGATGTCCTTCCTTACTTTATTTTTTCTGGACAAAATTGAAACTGAATGGTTAAAAATATTAGAAGACATACTAGGCACTGGTAGCCCGTGCCTGTAATCCTAGATACTCAAGAGGCAGAGATCTGAGGATCATGTTTTATAGCCAGCACCAGCAAAAAAGTTTCTGAGACTTTAATCTCTAAAAAACTACTCAAAAAAAGCTGGAGGTGGTGCTATGGCTCAAGTGGTAGAGTGCTATCTTGCACAAAAGAAGTTCAGGGACACTGCTCAGGTCCAGAGCTCAATACCCATCACACACACACACACACACACACACACACACACACACACACACTCATACCTCATATGTATGAATAATATACATTGCTATTAATGGCAGATGCTTCATTAAGGTGAAAATTTGCTGAGGATAACAATATGAATGGGGACCCATTGGTGACACTTTTCTAAAAAGAACTGAGGGAAATGGATTCCTGTTTGGACCTCAGTTAGCATGGAGAAGCCATAAAGTAGGACAAGGATAGTAAAATATGGTTTTTAGAAGTACAGTTTTCTAAATGAGTAAAAAAAATGCTAGCTTCAGAGGGAGGAAATGCAAGAGGTAAGGATGAGAGAATATTAAGCCTATTAAAAGTAAAGTAGAAAAAGGGAAGTTCCAAATCTAAGAAAGACAGAAAGGTTAGTTATCTATGTGGAAGAAATGAAATACTGGATCTCAATAAGAGTGTACAAAAAAATCCACTGAACACTTTTACCAAAATATAAAATAGGATATGTGTGTATGTGTTCTATCTAAACCATCTAGCTGTCCATCTATGTTTATGAATAAATATTTTTGAATAGTTATGAATAAATATTTTCTTCTCCTGGCAAAGAATGCATGCTTCAGGTCATAGTCTGCTAACTATAGTGGAATTTTCAAAATCTACTTCATCAGGGAATATAAGATACACTTCCCTCAAAAGTCAATTTATAAAATACCATTTAAGGAATGTTTTAGTTAATAGAACATCATGGAGCAAATTAATTCATCAATTAAATAACTTTATATTTCACACTAAATGTAGATTCTGCAGTTTTATAATGCTTAACTGTGTCAACCCTGGAAGCTATTTCATAGAGCCAGCGTCCACAGAGAGGCATTGCTGAAATATGCAATCATTTTGGCATAAGACTTAATCCCTGAAAATGTAGCTTGAATTATTGCATAATTTCTTTTATCTTTAGCAAATGAAAGTTTGTGATGAAACAGATGAGCCATTTAATCAGCTTTTAAAAAATGCTTTCAATGATATATTCTAGAGAAAGACTTTTATGTTTTTTTATGTTAAGACATCCCTTAATCATACTGGACAGTTTCATTGTGCAATGAAGGAAAGGAACAATGGAAACATTTATGCAGTATCTGATTGTCTGGGGATGATGATCTATAAGATGCAGACCTATTATTTAATGCCTTTGGGGATTCCCTTCTCTTCCTCTATCATTCTTTTAAGCTCTGGTTTCTGTACTAAGCCTAGGGAGAAAAGACAAGCATTTATGTTATTTGGGGATTGCCAAATTAGACTTGTTCGTAAGAGCTAAATAATATTCTTAATCAGCTAAAAATATAGTTGAATCATCCTAAGTAATCATTTTAGCATCTTATCCTTTTTTAACCAAAAAAAATTATCTATAATTCTGAGCACTCAGAACTTGTATATGAAACCTTTCCAATTTGTAGGTTCGCGATTCTATGTTTTGAATATTTATGGTGCACAATACTTCCGTGTTGGTAATTTATTTTTGCGGAGCCTTTTGGGAGGCAGACTGTCTTGCCAAGTCAGGGATGGATCCGAAGAAGAAAGGAAGATTGAATGTCATTTTGTTCCCTGTTGAGCTAATTAGGAATCCAGGACTGACTTTAGCATGTTGAAAACCTCAGACTCCCCCTTAGTCAATGAGAAGTTGTGCTCTAATTTACACTGTATGTAGTCTTTCCTCAGGGAAGAAAGGAAGGAAAAGCATAGACGGTGGAGGGAGGGATAGATAGCGATGGTGTAATAAATTAGTTGAGAGGGAAAGCATTTGTCCTTGTAGCCATGGAATGCACAATAGAGGGTGTACAGTCACCCTGCATATTCTGATCATTTGTTGCTTATATTCTCAACATTCAGGTCCCCATTAACCTTTATTCTAAAATTTTGAGGCCAGAAATGGTGTTTCACAGCTGTGATCATAAGTATTAAGGAGACGGTGATAGAAGCATCACGATTTGAAGCTGGTCCAGGCCAAGAAAGAAAGAAATTTTAGGAGAATCCAGGTTCAAAAAGCAAACCATGTGAGACATGAAAGGTAGGGTGTTACAGCCTGTGGCTAGCCATCCCCAAATGTAAGGCCATATCTGAAAAATAACTAAACCAAAAAAAAACATCTGAAGGCTTGGAGACCTTGAGTTCTAATGACATGTACCACCAAAAAATAATTTGTACTCCAAAATGCTTATATAGCATATGATAAGATGTAATATTTTTTGGGTGTGTGTGTCATAGGGCTTGAGCTCTGGGCCTGGGCACAGTCCCTGAGCTCTTCAGCTCAAGGATAACACCCTACCCTTGAGCCACAGCCCCACTTCTCGTTTTCTAGAAATTAATTGAATGTAAGAGTTTCATGGTTTTGTAGTACCGGGCTTTTTACCACAATCCTCAGCTGTCAGCCTCCCGAGTAGTTAGGATTACAGGCATGAGCCAACGCACCCAGCTATAATGTAATATTTTTAAGATAATAAATCTATTCAGGCTAATTCTATTTTCATTCCTTTAAGATGAGTAAATATGTTCCTAAGATTGACTAAAGAACAGCTGATCTCACCAGCAACAAGTTTACAGAATTAACTATTTCTCCAATGGAACGGAGCGATTTGGCTTATGCTGAATTTATTTCATTTTTCTCAAGGATACACTATAGAGTGGTTAGTTGACAGCTAGGGTGATAGTGTATTATAATTCCATCAATTTTGTAGGCTGTGCAGAATCAAATAAGGGAATAAATAAATAATATATCCCCTCTATGCTTGAGGAACTTTTAAAAAATGTGAGAGTCCAGGTACCAACGGCTTACACCAGTAATCCTTGTTACTCAGGAGGCCGCGATCTGAGGATTGCAGTTCAAAGCCACTGGGGGGCAAATAGCAAAATGTTAGACTTAAGGGATGGTTCAAATTGTAGAACATCAACCATCAGAGATCCAGCACACCAAGAGCCCCAAGAACAGGAGGTGATGTGTTCAAGCCACGGTTTTGACACCACAGTAGTTTATTAAAAAATAGCAAAATAAGGACAAATGGGAGGGAAGTTCAGAAGTAAGCAATGGTAATAGATAGTCTCTTACTATTTTTTGGAAAATATATTTTGAACAGATAAATAATTGTGTGGTTCTAAAACTCCAGTTAATACTGAGACTATTCCCTTTATATGTTTCATGTCATTCCAACTATTTTTATGCAAATTTAAATACCCATGTATGTTTTCATGTGCCTTCTTTCTATCTTACACCTTCTAACTAATTGTATTTTTCCTCTCATGCAAGGGTTATTGGTATTTTTATGCCTTAGGAAAAACAAAAACAGAAAGCTACTTCTAGCTCAGAAGAGTTGAGCATATTTCAAGGGATAAGGTTTAGTTTTTGATTTGTGACTCAAAGCCAAAAGATGTTAGGGATAAAGTTTCCATCTAAAAAAAGAATATCAAAAGACAGAAAAAAATCTCTGCACTATTCACAATAGCCAGGCAAATGGAAACAATCCAGATGCCCTACTGCAGATGAATGAATACAGAAAATGTGGTATATATACACAATGGAATTCTACATAGCCAACAGACAAGATAAAATAATGGCATTCACAGGGAAGTGGATGTTGAGTGAGACAAGTCAAGCCGTAAGGAACAAAAGGCGCATGGTATCTTTAATATGTGGCTATTAAATCCACAGACTATAAGAGTGAGGACTCAATAACTGCATACCCAATGCTATGGACATGATAATGGAAATACAAACATAACTATATAGACATAATGTTTTATTTCATAAATTAATGTTTCTATGACATACAAACACTTAGCCTAATTTTGATTAAGTTCCAAATACTAAGTACCAGTGATTGTAGAGATTCCCTTCTTGAACACTTGTTTGTTAAACTTGTCATTTAAAATATGATGTAAAAATCGTTAATAAATCCTTTAATTAAAAAAAATTTAAAAATACAGAAAAAGTGAAAGTTCTGGGGATGATCAGAAAGGCCGAGTAGTTGTCTCAACTATAAATGTAAAGGGAAGCAAAAATCAAAATGGATTATTGCATTGTGGGCATTTTTGTTTGAAATTGTCCATGCATTGAAGGAATACACAATCATGAATATTTGGAATTGGTGTAATTCTGGGTTTGGGTGACTGTTAACATCACCTCATTTGTCTAAACAATTCAAGCGTTCTTATATTACTACCTCAAAGATTTAAAACCTAATATAAAAGTTAATTTTATCAATGTGTAATATCTTTCCCTAAACACCACAGCCTGGATCTCTGCAGACACATCTTAGCTTAATGTCCAATGATATTCACAATGATATTTACACTATCCATGGCTATGGGTCACAAGCCAACACTAGAAACAGAAAAGACAATGAAATAGATTGATCTGGATGGATCTAACTTTTGCTCTATTTTCTGCGAAAACTTTAGTTCATAAGACTTGTGTGTGACTAGGGCCCATGAATTTTAACCAGATGCTCTTGTGAGTCTCCAGATGATAAAATAATAGCAGAGTCCAGAGAGTTATAATGCCTTAGCTGCTAGAGAGAACGAAGAAACATTGATAAATATTTACTACCCAATTTTAAAACATGCATTGCTTAGATTTTTCCTGATGACTTGGATCTACTACCACTGAAAAATCAATTTCTCACCATGTTCTTCACATTAGTATGACATTTTCTCCTCAATCTCTGCTAGAGGTACAGAATATATTTGATTATAAATATAATGTAAGAGAATTTTAAAGTGTTATAAAAATTCCTCTCAGGTATTTACTCCCACACCCTCTTCCCTAAATTCTTGCAATATATTTTGTTTATTCTTGTATTTGACATTGTCCTTTGGGGAGACTGCTAAAGGAGGTGACATTGATCAAGCTTCATGGTATTTACTGAATGAAAATACCTCTATACAAGTACTTAAAATAATTTTTAAAATCCACATTACATTTTATGGTAGTAAATTGGTATGTTGTATTTATAATTAATGTCATTAAAATGTCACCTTACTTCCCTTATTCATTGTTTTAAATCATCTTATTGTTTTGATATCATGATTATATGATACTATTTCTGATAATCACTTTTTTGTTTGTATAGTTGGTTTATTATAAGTTTTCCCCTTAAAGCTCATACTACACTGAAGAAGGTAGTTACTATTAATTAGATCCTACAGGCAGTTTCAATAGTATTGATTGCACAATACTATTACCTCCTTTTATATGTTGTTGCTTGTAATTTGGTTATTAATCAAGCAATGTAATTAATTTTATGATATTTGGATCACATAGATACTCCAGAATGATACTGGATCTTTGCAGCTATTATTTAGTAGCATACCTCATAAGTCTTTTATATTCTTCTGAAGCGTTCACTCTTAAGACTATTTGAATTATCAAATGAGAAATTGGTCCTAAAGACCACAGTTATTCATACTATTTTATGCTTTAAAGTAATTGTCTGCAGACCAGATCAGAATTTGACATTGTATCCATGACCTACACATCCCATCCATGACTTGGATGGATGATTTTTAAATCTCTTCTGTTTAACTTTGGGTTCAATAAGTCTTATTTAGTATGCCCCCTGCCAAATTTAGTTCCCTTTTTTGTTAGCATATAATAATTGTACAAAGGTTTTTCATTACATTTCCATATATGCATATGATGACTTGAATCTTATTCACCCACTCTTTTCATTCCTTATCATCCTCCTAATCTCCCCCATTTTCATAATTTGAATGGATTTAATTTTCACAAGTGTACATAATGTAATTTGTTCACCTTCACACCCATCTCATCCTCTCCTTTCACCAGTTCCTTTTCCCAAATAGTTGTCCTTCAACATCCATTTCTTACTGTCAACACTGCAATTGTGAGAGAGCACAAGAATTTATCAAAGTCTGACTTACTTATTTTAAGATAATCATCTCTACTTCCATCTATTTTTTCCTTCAAGAAATAATTTTTATTCCTGTGGCTAAATAAATCTCTACTGTGTATGTGAACCACATTTTCTTTATTCGTCAGTTGATGAGCACATGGATTAAATTCCATTCTATGCCAATTGTGAAAAAATGTAGTTATTTCTATTTCATGCTAACTTAAAATACTTTATACATTGTCCAGGTATAATGATATTATACAGCTTTTAAAAGGAAGGTGCATATTGACTTCCATAGTGACTGCACTGACTGATAACTATGTCTGAGGTATCTTTTTTCCCTTAATCTTTTTTGCTGTTTTTTTCTTTCCTTGATGATAGCCATCCTGCCTGGGGTGGGATAAATCTAGGACCATTTTATTTTATTTTTATTACTTTTTATAGCTGAAAATGTTGACCAGTCTTTTGTGTCTCCACTAGCCATTTGTACTTCTTTTGATAAATGTCAATTCAATTTATTTGCTCAGTTAATTAGGTTGGGGTTTTTTTTTGCCTTATTTTGAGAACTGTGAATGTGACACATGGCTTGTTGATGTTTGACAAAGGTATAATTAAGATTATTTTTTTTATTTTATTATTTTTTTTTTGCCAGTCCTGGGCTTGAGCTCAGGGCCTGAGCACTGGCCGTGGGCTTTCCTCAAGGCTAGAGCTCTACCACTTCAGCCTCAGCACCACTTTCGGCTTTTTTCTATGTATGTGGTACCGAGGAATTGAACCCGGGTCTTCATGCATGCTAGGCAAGCACTCTACCACTAGGCCAAACTCCCGGCCCAATTAAGATTATTATTAACTAGTCAGTTTTAAGTTAATCAGAGGAAAGAGGTTCAATGGCTATAATCAATTTAGGCATGTATTTAAAAATTAAGGAGTTTGTAGATATCCACTCAAAGACTTGCCTCCCATAGACTTTTTTTTCCCAATAGGCTCTACTTTCCAAAGGTTGAACCACCTCATAGTTTCACCACATGTTGGGAACCAAAATTTCAGTAAATGGGTCTCTGAGTGTTATTCGAGATCTAAACTGTAGTAATGATGGAGAGAGAAAAGTAAGATTATATGTTTTTCTGAGATTTAGAGCAGTCCTAACCATTTCCTTGATGGTAGAGGGATGGTTCTAACATCCGAGGAAGCTCAGCCTCCTTAATGTCTGAAAATGCTTTAAAGTTTTGAGAACTGAAACCAATGTAGTTTTTCTTTTAATCTACACTGAACAATACATGAGAAGAAATATTCGTCATCAAGTTAAATATACTGAGAACAAATAAATATAGTGATTTACTTGTTCCTGGTGGTGACACTAAAATAATTGTTTTACCAAGACATATTTCAAGTGAATTTTCCTAATCCTTTAAAAACTCAGATTAAAAATACCTAATGCAAGTCATAACATTTTATATTCTCCTTCAATTTCCCTACTCTGAGACATTAATAAGTAGTACTACTGCCCCTTCCTAATGGAGATAAAAGAGATCAAATGTATTTAGTTCTGCTTAATCAAAGGAGTCAGTAGACTCTCTTTTCTTCTCTTATTACCTCATTTCTTCTTGTTACACCCCCCTCCTTTTTCTCTTCCTCTTTTTTCAGTACTGGAGTCAAGTACAGGATTCAATGCTTTCTTTTTTTTTCTCTTTTTCTTCTTGAACTCTGAGTCTTGAACTCTGGGGCTTGAACTCTGAGTCTGGGCACTGTCCCTGAGCTCTGCAGCTCAAGGATACCACCCACCCCTTGAGCCACAGTGCCACGCCAGTTTTCTAGTGGTTAATTGGAAATAAAAGTCTCATGGACTTTAGTGCCTGGTCTGACTTTGAACTGTTATCCTCAGATCTCAGCCTCCTGAGTAGCTAGACAGGCATGAGCCACCACACCCTACAGATTCAATGCTTTCTAAAAGGACAAATTACTACAATGTCTCAAACCTTTTTGCCTAGGTTGGGAAACATGCAGTCCTCTTGACTGTTAATTGCATGGTCGCTAGAATTACAAATGTGAGCCACCAGTTTCTGGTGTCACTGTATTAATTTCGTATTTTGGAGGAACTGATAGTCAACAGATCCCAGGAGTACTATACATACCATAATATTCCATCTCTATCTATTGCTTTCCTTTTTCAGTATAGCACAGCATACTTTTTCAGTATATGGCACAGCAATGTACAATGCATGGGAGACATGTTTTCTTTACAGAGAAAATTGTTTATGTAGCTCCCAGGATCAGTTACTCAACAATGGCATCAGTTGGCTTCCAGTGATAGTGTCATGGAAGATAACCTGATAGTGAGAGGCTGGTGAGAAGAGAGATCACATCTCAAAACAGGAAGCCAGAGAATAATATAGAGGGTAGGCTCAGGCTTTTATGAGCTGTTCTATTGAGATGACCTCGGGAGTTTCACCTCAGCTACCTCAACATCTTCCAGAAGTAAAACTATGGTGACACAAGGACCTTACACAAAGAGGTTCTACCATTTCTAACATTGCCATTTTGAGCCCACATCTTGAACATGTGAACCTTTCTGGACAAATCAAAACCAAATGTGATGTAAAGACATTGTTGTGGAATTGTAGAAATAATCTTAAATATCACCTACTCTGATTTTATTTTTCAATGTTGAACCGAATGCAGGGTACTTGTAACAACAGGAAGCCAGCATGAAGTCTCTCATGTCTTTCATGATACTTTCATCTTTTTTGGGTGGAAATGTTTTTCAAGACATATGCCTGACCCTATAAAGAACAACAGAACAAACACACAATATGGCTGGCATGATTTTTCCACCCACAGGTTCTGGACCTCAGTTGGTATTTCTGGAAGATACTCTTGTTCTGTCTCAGTGTCTGTTGAGAATATGTGCAGGCACAAAGCTTGTTACAAAGTAATATTTAAGGTTGATTGCACAATAGTCATCAAATGGTGTTCAAAGAAGTTCAGTTCTCTTTTTTTCATATATTTTTATTGTAATTAATAGAAGGGTTACATTATATTCATCAGATAGAAGGTACATTACTTCACAAATATTGATACCCTTTCTCATGTCGTGTTTCACATTTTCTCCCCCCATATCTTGATTTTCCCCCTTTCCTCTCCTATTTCAAATAACCAATTAAGCATATATAAAATATATCAGATAGTAGGTGAAATATTGTAACAATATGAGATAACCAAGCGACAGTAAAGGAGATGAGAAATAACATAGTACATCAAGGACAACAATCACTCATTATATGGCTTTTGTTTCTATATCCTGGAGGTCCTTACATTTAGCATCATAATGTTTAGTTTCTTAATCATAGAAATACCATGGTTTATGCTTTGATTGAGCTGAGAATATTTTCTGCTTCCTAGATGATCTTTTTTTCTCATTTTATGTTGTGCTTTTGTTTAGTTTTATTGGTTTGTGGTTTGGAGATACTGATTTTTGAACTTACAGCCTCAACTTTTCAAGGCAGGTGCTCTATCACTAAGCCGTATCTGTAACACTTAGGCCTTATCTGTAGCCTTTAACTATTTAATTGATCAGGTTTTAACTCACAAGTATGTGCACTTGTAAGGCACTTATATGAGATTTCAGGCAATGCAGTATTTTGTAAAATAATTAAGAGAATTTTGGTGAAGGAATAAACAGTGGTATGAAACTTTTAGGTATGTAAAAAATATTGGGCTGACATTTCACCACTAGCTTAAACTTGAGTTAGTTTTCTAACTAACTTATATTTTTGAATTTGGGATGTGTTTGTGATAACAGGACAGCAACAACTTTAGATCTCTTCTGTCAGGGTTTTTAGTCCACGGTCCCTCCTCACCCACAGGAGGGATAGGGAGAACATGCCCCTACCAGGACGACCAAGAAAGGAGAGGGCCAACTGACTGCCAGCACCCAGCCCTCCCTCGCCAGAGGGAGACCCATCAAGGCAGGAACTCTTTGTTGAGGAAGTCCATTCAGCTAATATAGGATGCAGGAGCCTATCAGCACAAAGGTGGGCAGGGCACGGGAGATACTCTCATTGAGGAAGTAGGACGAATGTGCTGTCCTAGAGGGCAGAAGGGTTCTATCCCAGAGGTGACCTTACAAACTACAGCCATGCTTTCCAACCCGGCAGCTGGCACCATCTCAGCCAGGTGCAGTCCCAAGACCAGGGAATGAGCACTGGGCCACAAGTTAGGCCTCCTTTCAGAGCATAGATTTTCATTTCCCTGATGTGTCATGCCCCACACTCTTCCTCTTCCAATTATGCACCCTCAGCTTGTATTTTAGATGTATTTAAACTTCATTGAACTTGTTAATTATACACTCTAGGGGCTGGCCCCTGTAAGCTATTGAGTTACATACTTTAGTTCTGCAACCAATTACTTTCTTCTTACATATCTCTATGTCCATATCAAAACAGGGATGATAAAACAGCTTTTTTACTTAAATATCTGATATAATTGTGCAAAGCAGTGATCTGTGTCTTCCTTTGCCACACTTATCTTCCAAAAACTGTTTCATTTCATATTACTGAATAATTTATAATAAGTAAATGACCACCATTAGATGATTTCTCTCAACTGCATAAAAACACAATTAAGCCCTGCTTCACAACCAGCATATAAATGTGATTTTTAACAAGGTCTTTAAAGTGTTATCTCACTGGATATAATCTCATTAGAAACTCCTAGAGAGGACACTGTCAAACTACTGCACAGGAATGGATATTTATCTTTTGTTTTAAAACCTTCCAAATGATTGTGTTAGTTAAGAAGTCAGTTTAATATCTTTAAATCTTTACAATGGTAATATTTTCCAGGGTATAACTTGAATTCTTTATGCTTGCTCATCTTGTTCAGGATGTAAAGCACAGCATATCATTTTCTATCACATTTCTTTATAGTTGGAAGGTTGTTATGCCATGGCTCTGGCATGTCTTTAGGTTAATCTTCCTAAGACACATTGAGGGTTATAGAGAAGACAATTTTGGTATGGAATTTCTTTATAGTTTTGTTTTTTAAATTTATACTGGTGGGGAAGAGAAAAGCCAGAAAATTTTGTATTCAGAAATAAATATTGCCTTGTATACTAGTTTGTCCCATGGAAGCAATGTTTTAAATTACTTCCCAGTGGGAATTACTTCCTTCTATCCAAACAGACTTAAAACAATGGAAAAAATACCTTGCAGTGTGTTTTTTGAGAATTTCAACTCCATTTACCCAACTGTCCATAGCTCCTAGTGGTTATCCCAATCACTATTTTTTTTCTCTTTTAATATCCCATTTAAAATTAAAAAAAATAAAATTAATTTGGTCTCCAGGAAATCAAAGCAATAATAAATTATATTTGATCATAGCTACCCTGACTAACAGAACCTACCAATCTCCAGGCATACTTTCAATTGTTTATCAGTAGGGATTTGAAATTTTATGTACATTATCCTGAACACTGCTTTCTGCATAGCTCGGTAAACAATGGGAAATGAATGCTTATGAGGAAAAGAAGGGTCAGAGACATTCTGAGAAGCATCTTCAGCACAAGTCAGTTTCCCTCAAGATCCTAGCTCTTGCTGGAAAATTCTGTACTTTCTAGTAAGACTTTGGGGCTTTCAGATTCTTCTAACTCCACCTTTTCCTTTAGATCTGCCAGCACATGTAGCAAAGCCTGCTATTATAATAAACCACTGTAGTTTTGAATGTGTAAATTTGTCCCTTTGTCTCCTCTTAGGTTTAAGGTTCTGCCTAATTTTGGGATAACTATTTATTTTTTCACATCATGATATGTTATATATAATAAATTGATTGAGAATATAAAATATATTATATCATATCCAAATATAACATTGTATAAGATATTTCATATGATGTATACTACATAGTATATATAGTGCCAGTAGTGGGGCTTGAACTCAGGACTTTGTCCTTTAGGAACATTTTCTGTTAAGGATTGACCTCTACCACTTGAGCCTCTTCTAATTTTTTGGCTTTGTGCTGGTTAATTGAAATAAGAGTCTCAAAATTTTACTGCCTAAGTGGGCTTCAGTCAAGTTTCTCAGATTCCCGCCTCTAATGAGCCATCTTAGTCCAGCTTGGTCCTTGATATATTTTAAAAAATGATCATTGTTATAAAGTAACAATGTATTATTGTTAATATGTATATTAAGTTTTACCAATTTGATCATTGTAGTGTACATTTCAGCATATTTTGCATGAGCATCTTATGTGTGCAGTTCCATGCAATTGAATACATTCCAAAGCTTCTCTATATTTCTAAAATGAAGTCAAACTTTTAAGCAACAGCTGCCTAGTTTCCTTTCTCAAGCTTTTGATTTCTTTAGTTCTATGTTATCATTTTACAACTATTCTCCATTTTCAAGTCCTACCATGAATTTCCCTGTGGTGGACTGTGCTTTCTTCCGTAGCACAAACCTACCATGCTGAGCATTCAGAAGGAACACATCCCTGCCACACACAGTCAGAGCAGCACTCACAGGACCAAGCTGAGGCTGCTACCTTGGCTGTTCAGATTGATGTTACTTTGGGTATGCCATCATTTTCTAGCAGCGGAGTTTCATGGCTTTTCACTAGTGATACATGACATGAGGTGCAAAGGAAGGAAAAAACAAAACAAAACTAGGTTTTGAAATAATTTCCTTTTTTTCTCTGGCAAACCTGGAAGACAGAATATTCTCACAGATAATCCAGGATGCCTAAAGATTTAGAATCCTAAAGTATCCAGTAATATTTGTATTGTGTTTAATTCAAAATAAAACTCAAAGAAAGCTCATGAAAGAAATACCAGTTTGATCTAAGCCTTCAAATTGGTTGAGAAGGTTGAGAAATACAAGAGAAATGCATTGACTTGTATTTCTAAGCCAGTGAGAGATAAACAGAAAAGCAAAGTCTTTCAAACGACGCTATTTGCAGAATGTAATCACAGGACAAAAGGGACAAAAAGGCAACAGAATTCAAACCTGCTTCAAAATAGAATAGAATAGAACAGATCAAATTTATCTCCTTTCAAATATATAATTCATAATATATATCTATATGCCTTAGTAGCAGTTGATATTTTATAATGCTAAGAAAAATCCTTCTAATTGTAATGTTCTTATTATAAATACATTGATAGTATAATTATAAATGTGCTGATGTATTTCATTCTTTTTATCTGTAGCTCTGTTGTGGAGAAAAATTTGAGTCACTACATATTAATAATAATAGCTGATTAAAGCAATGAAAAAGTCACTTGGTGGCATTAAGTAAGTCTGAAATTAGGAAAATAGGCAGTCCTTCTATCCTCATTAACCATAGAATGGCCCCCTGGGGCTAAATTGAAACAGTTCAGTAGAGACTTAAGGAACTCTGGTTGAGAAAACACTAATTAAAGTCTCCAGTATCTTTATAAAACACCATTTGGATGAGAAAATGAAGAAGCAGATCTAGGGGTAAGTACTGGATATTATGTTAGAATGGGAAAATATCTTCAAGAATTCCACCGCTATCACCATCACCAACCACTACCTCACCTCTTACCATCACCATGAAATCTTCAGTGAAAGCCTTTTTCTCAAGCCTCAGATATGGAGGTCCAGAAGTATGTAGGCCACATGTCTTTCAGAATAATTCAAAAGATGATTTTCCTACAAGGGGAAGCATGAGTCTTCCTCTGTAACTTTCAGGCCTACACAGGCTGTTCACCACTGGAAGCCAGCTTTCCTTTGACGCTTAACAGGGAAAGTCCTAGTAATTGTTTGTGCTCAGGCATGAAAAATTACATAGAGGGTTTTCATGAGGCTTTCAGGTCTTCAGTTATCCTTACATTGCAAATTTTGTAAAGTACCAATAAGCTATCACTGCAAGTAGGACAATACAGGAACAGTTATAGTCTTTATTCTGAAGAGGGATAAATGACCTTTTTTTTCCATTTTTATTCCTATCTAGACATAAAGTTCTTCAAAGATCTGTAATTAACCTAAAATACATTGTCTCTGCTGCCTCTTCTTCCTCCTCCCTAATCTCTTATGTCATCATCATCCTTTGGTTGAGAAAATAATCAGGTTAGAAAATTTAGTTTCAAAATGTATGTCATGCCTATGTATCAACTCTTAATGCTTTCAAATGAGGAAATAATGTAAATTGTTTAAGTTATAATGTCAATTTGAGCTTAATATGAAGACAGAAAAATGGTTTGAATCTAATTATTGGGTGTTGCAAATTGACAAGTGGAGGCAGAATCCCAGGCAAGTGGAAATGTTTCTGTCCCTGTATCAAAACCATGTTGCACACTTGGGATTCTGTGGTAGAAAGTATCTATTAGACTTGTGAGCCTCTTGGTTGGTTTGTGGAATACTTGCAAGTGTAAGAAATATTTCTTGCATGTTTTCTTCCCGTTGATGTGTATTTTATATTGTCTTTTCCTTGATACTTCTCATAATTGATAATTCATCAAAGGAATTATTTTTTATTTAAACTTGAAATGGCCGATAGGTTTGTAAAGTTGCTAAAATTATTTTTTTTCTCTATACTGAATTCACTTTCCAGAGGGAAGGAAAGAGGAGGGGAATGTTCACATAGAATATTATCTCTAGAATGAAGTAAGAAGTTCCAAAGGTAGCAAGAAAGAAATTATAGCCTGTAGGGGGATAAACTTTAAATTTTAAATTCCAGCTCCTACATAGTCACTTTTAGTATTAGGTACTTGAGTCTACACATTGGGTGGAGAAATTTGGTAGACAGAATATATGCCATGTTTGCATTTATATCATCAGTTGGTAAACATGATAAAACCATCAATGGAACTCCTTAATTTCTTCTTGCAGTGAAGGGATGTTGTCCGGTGAATCATTTGTGTTTGTAGAAGGCATTATTGTAGCTAATAGAACAGGAATGGGTCCCAGATGTTTTCTGGAAAGTGGGTTGCACTGGAGGCTGAGTGTATTACCTAAAGCGTAGGCGGCCATATGGAAGTGAAGGCTGGAAACAGCCCATTACAAGTCATATATCACTGAGCTGACAGCAAAGGTTTCAGCTTGTTTTTATTTAAATCATGAAAGCAGCTGCTCCACTGTCTGACTGTATTAAATTTAACCCCTATTCCTGGCAATTGAATTCAGTAATTTATGCAATTCTGATTGGACCACTGCGTAAATATCATTTGGGGGAACTTTTGCTTATTCTTGTCCCTTAACTTCATATACAGATCTATGATTGGCTAATTTTCCTCTTGAATCAGAATGCTTATAGATAATGCACCTGGATGCATCTAAAGAGGCAAATCACAGAGGAATTCTGTCATTTTAGGTTACGTAGATACTTACTATGGCACAATATGAAGAAATGCCTCACAGTTATATATTTTAAGTGATTATTTCTCTCTTGCTATCTTCTCTTTACTTCCTCCTCCTCCTCTTCCCTCTCCTCCCCTTCCTCCTCCTCCTCCTCCCCCTCCCTCCTCCTCCTCCTCCTCCCCCTCCCTCCTCCTCCTCCTCCTCCCCCTCCTCTTCCTCCTCCTCCTCCTCCCCCTCCTCTTCCTCCTTCTCCCCCTCCTCTTCCTCCTCCTCCTCCTCCTCCTCCCCCTCCTCTTCCTCCTTCTCCCCCTCCTCTTCCTCCTCCTCCTCCTCCTCCTCTTCTTCTTCTTCTTCTTCTTCTTCTTCTTCTTCTTCTTCTTCTTCTTCCTCTCCCTCCTCCTCCTCTCCCTCCTCCCCCTCCTCCTCCTCTCCCTCCTCCCCCTCCTCCTCCTCTCCCTCCTCCCCTTCCTCCTCCTCTCCCTCCTCTCCTTCCTCCTCTCCCTCCTCCCCCTCGTCCCCCTCTTCCTCCTCCTCCTCCTTCTTCTTTTTCCTCCTGCTATTCCTCCTCCTTCTCTTCCTCCTCCTTCTCTTCCTCCTCCTTCTCTTCCTCCTCCTCCTCCTTCTCCTCTTCTTCTTCTTCCTCCTCCTCCTCCTCCTCTCCCTCCTCCTCCTCCTCCTCTTCCTCCTCCTTCTTCCTTTCTCCTTTTTATCCTAATGATTTGCTTTTACTCTTTGTAGAAACACATGTATTTCTAATTTGTGAGTCAGCCTAGCTCTTCATATTTTATTTTCTGCAATGTATCTAGAACATTAATTTCACTCTTTCATTATTGTTCTTCTAGATTTTTTTTTTAGTTGTTGTTCCTTTGTTTCTGTGTTTTTTCTGTTTCATTATGCAAACAAGACTGGCCTGAAATACATCCTGTACCTTAAGCTGCTCTCAAACTAAAACTTCCCAAATGCTCAGATTACAGACACTGTATGTCCATCTTCCAGCCCTTCTTCTTCAGTCTTTCCTAAATCTTCTCTATTTGTCTCTCCTTAACTTCTCTGTCTTTATATTTTTATTTTAATTTTTTTTGCCAGTTGTGGGGCTTGAACTCAGGACCTGAGCATTGTCATTGGACTTTTCTCAAGGCTAGTGCTCTACTACTTGAGTCACAGCACCACTTCTAGCTTTGTTCTGTGCATGTGCTACTGAGGAATTAAACCTGGGTCTTCCTGTGTGCTAGGCAAGCACTCTACCACGAAGCCAAACTCCCAGCCCCAACTTCTCTGTCTTTAAAAGAAAGCTTCTGTCCATCTCTAATGAATGGCTAATTACCTTTCCGCTCTACCTCTTCAGGATGTTACAAGTCTTTCTTGAAGTATTTCATCATTGTCTAGAAAGCCTCCATCTAGCTCAGGTTTTGACCACATATGTCTTAAGCTACCTGCTGTTTTAAGGCACATTTCATCATTTGCCCACAGTAGTCAAGGCTTATACAGTGACCTGCTGGAAAAGCACAGACTTTAATTTCCTGTGGAAAGAAACACTATGGAAAGAACAGGAGTTTAATCCCAAACAATAGGAGAGACCTGTAGAATAGGAATAAGCTGGTTTTAGAAAAATGAATAAAGCTAGAGAAGGGATTTTGTAGTTGTCTAGAGTTTTTAGGGAATTACTCAGAATTCTTTCAGAGTTATACTTAGTAAGTGATCCTGTGTCAGGGATGTGTGTGAAGGATGTGATGTGTGTGTGTGTGTGTGTGTGTGTGTGTGTGTGTGTGTGTGTGTGCGCATGTGTACATGGTCCTTGATTTTAAACTTGGGGCCTTAGCCTTTGGGCTCAAGGCCAGCACTCCATCAATTAAACCAAAGATCTATTTCTGGATTTTTTTTTGATGACTACTGGATATAAATCTCATGGAGCACTCTACCATTTGGCCAAACTCCTGGCCCCATGGATTCATTTTTATGAATGCAGTATTATTCAGAAAATTATTTTAAATTATTATCAAGTAGTTGCACAAAGAAGTTGCAATTTTATAAGCCAGACTATGAGTTCATTGCCACCCCTTCCATTCTTCCCCGCCAAAGAAAATGATTTTAATAGTGAATTAAGTATAAAGTGATCAAGCTTTAAGATTCAATGCTATACCCTTAAACATAATTGCAGTTTAAGGGTGGACAATCATTTAGTATCCCATTAAGTGCCAAAATGATGTGGATCAGTGAGCAAGCTGACATTCTCCAGGGTAATTTTCTCCAAGGCTAATCACAGAACTGAGATCTTATGCAGAAAGATTTTTAAATTATTTTTCTCAAATGCCATATCTGTGTAAACTAATATTCTGGCCCCACATTTCCACTCTTTAAAAATATAATATGGATTGGAGAACCAAGAATAATTTGGGAATGTAGGACCTTTTCATAAAAGTATTTTGTACTTAATTTTATTGACTTTTCATTGGAAATAAAAATAGATTGTCCTCAGCATTGATGTCACAAGGAAATTGCTATTTCACAGCTTCACTGGCTTTTCTAAGGTTACGTGTGATATGGTTAAATATCTCAAGACTTCTTATAATCAGAATGAATAGGGAATTCTTCTTGTATTGTTGCTCTGGGAGATGTTTACATGTGAGTCCACTCTATTCATACATTTTTTTAAAAAGTGAGTTATCAGGTGTTACAAGGAAGAGAGATAGAGTTCAAAGTTCTATATCTCAGATATCGTCCAGACCCAAGTTGGTTAGATTTTAGACAATAGTGACTGATGTGAGAAAGCCTGCTTGTTTAAAATTAGTATTTATGATTCACAGGACTGTGACAAAGCAGGACAAACTTTGGCTACATTTACCCACATCTATATGTAAGGAGAAACCACTTATCACACCCTCGTTGACCGCTCTCAGTTATTCATTCAAAAATGTCCTTCGTGAAAGTGCATGTGAAGTCAGCAGTGGGCAGGGTGCCTCTGCATTGTTGAGTGCTGAGGGATGGAAATTAGAAGCAAGCTCTCACTTCTCTGTTCTTATAAGGACATGGTTCACATTTATGAGAGTTCCAGACCCATGACCTAAGTGTCCTTCTGTGATGCTATCATCACAACGTGGGTTAGATTTCAGCATCCAAATTTGGTGAAGGGCCAGTAGTCAGAGATGCATAAACAATCTGAAATAGAAATCAAAGATTTGGTTAAAAAATAGTAGCATTCTCTGAAAATACTTTTTATTTTTTTATATATTTTTATTGTAATTAATAGAAGGGTTACATGATATTTGCCAGATAGATGGTGCATTAATTCCCATACATTGATACCCTTTCACATGTCTTGGTCCCTATTTCCCTCCCCCCCACCCCCACCCCTCATCTTGTTTTCCCCCGTTCCCTATCCAATTTCAAACAACCAAATACAAATATATCCGATATATCAGGTAACAAAGTGAGATACTATAACAATATGAGATAACCAAGGGGCAGCAAAGTGATGAGACATAACATAGTACCTTAAGGACAACAATCATTCATTATATGGCTTTTGTTTCTATACCCTAGAGATCCTTTCATTTAGCGTCATACTATATGTACTTTTGTATCAAGGTTTTGCTCTATTGCAAATCTCTGCTAGGAGAGCCCAAGATTTCTACTGATTATGAAGAATGAGGGAAACCATTGATCCTAAGATCCTTTGAGTCTGGCTTACTTCACTTAATATGATTTTTTCTAAGTCTTTCCATTTCCTAACAAATGGGGCAATGTCATTCTTTCTGACAGCAGCATAGAATTCCATTGTATATGAATACCACATCTTGTTGATCCACTCATCAACTGAGGGACATCTAGGTTGGTTCCATATCCTTGCTATGGTAAATAGTGCTGCAATGAACATTGTTGTGCATTCCTCAATATAATAAAGACTGTGTATGACAAATCCACAGCTAGAATTATACTTAATGGTGAAAAGCTAAAGCCATTCCCTCTAAAATCAGGAACGAGACAAGGATGCCCACTCTCTCCACTCCTCTTTAACATAGTACTACAATTCCTAGCCTGTGCAATAAGGCAAGAAGCAAGCATAAAGGGGATCCAAATAGGGAAAGAGGAAGTAAAACTTTCCCTCTTTCAGATGACATGATCCCGTATTTAAAGAATCCTATAGACTCTACTCCCAAGCTCCTTGAGCTGATTCAAAACTTTGGAAGGGTAGCAGGCTATAAAATTAACCCTCAAAAATCAACTGCCTGACTCTATGCCAACAGTGAGAGGAATGAGGCAATAATCAGGAAAGCAACTCCTTTTGCAATAGCCTCAAAGAAAATAAAGTACCTAGGAATTACCTTAACTAAGAATGTAAAGGACCTTTTTGATGAAAACTTTAAAACCCTGAGAAAGGAAATTAAAGCAGAACTGAGGAAATGGAAAAACCTCCCATGCTCCTGGATTGGAAGAATCAATATCGTGAAAATGACAATCTTGCCAAGGGCTATCTACAAATTCAACGCAATACCCATCAATATCCCAATGTCATTCTTTAAAGAAATAGAAGAGGCAATCCAAAATTTCATATGGAATAATAAAAGACCCCGTATAGCAAAAACACTTCTTGGCAGAAAGAACAGCGCAGGAGGAATTTCAATTCCAAACTTTAGACTCTATTACAGAGCTATAATTATCAAAACAGCTTGTACTGGCACAAGAACAGGCCTGAAGACCAATGGAATAGAACTGAAGACCCAGAAATTAAACCACAGGGAGCCAAAAAATAGAATGAAAGAAAGATAACCTCTTCAACAAGTGGTGCTTGCAGAACTGGTTAAGCACATGCAGAAAACTAAAGTTGTATCCTTCTTTGTCACCCTGTACTAGATTTAACTCCAAATGGATCAAAGACCTGGAGGTAAAAGCCGACACTCTGAAAACTTTTCAAGAAGGAATAGGAGATACACTAGACCTCTTTGGCACAGGTCGAAACTTTCTTAATAAGGACCAAAAATCACAACAAATCAGAGAAAGGCTGAATAAGTGGGACTGCATTAAACTGCAGAGCTTTTGTATGGCAAAGGACATAGCTAGTAAACTAATTAGGAAGCCTACAGAATGGGAGAAGATCTTCACCAACCATACAACAGACAAAGGCCTCATATCTAAAATATATCAACAGCTCAAAAAATTGAATCAATCCAAAACTAATCTCAAAATTAACAACTATCCCATTAAAAGATGGGCCAAAGACTTGAAGAGTCTTCTCTGAAGAAGAAACAAAAATGGCCTATAGGCACATGAAGAAATGCTCCACATCTCTGGTCATAAAAGAAATGCAAATCAAAACAACTGTAAGATTCCACCTCACTCCAGTTAGAATGGCCAGGATCAAGAAATCTAATAACAGCAGATGCTGGAGGGGATGTGGCCAGGAGGGATCACTACTACACTGTTGGTGGGAGTGCAAGCTCGTTCAACCACTATGGAAAGCAGTATGGCAGTCCTCAAAAGACTAAACATAGAGCTCCCTATGACCCAGCAATTCCACTACTTGGCGTTTACCCAATCATCCAGAAACAAAAACATACTAAATCCTTTTTATATTTACCTACCATAATATTCTACAACATTTTCAAAACCAGGAAACAGCAACGTAACTCTGACTTACACCTGTACTTATAGTTACTCAGGTGGCTGAGTTCTGTGGATTGAGGGTTAGAGTACAACTGGGCAGACAAATCCAAGATACTTTTATTGATAATTAACTAGCACAAGCAGAAGTTGAGGTGTGGCCCAGGTGGTAGAACACCATGCTTGACCAGAAAATAGAAGCAAAAGCATGAATTACAGAGTTCAAGCTTGAGAAATAAACAAACAAATGAACAAAGAATATGGAAATACTAATAATTAGTTTGGAAATATTAATAGTAAAGTGCTTAGGGGTCCTAAGAAGGAAATTCTTGCTCTCTGATTTCTCATGTTAACTTAGTTTTCTATTCTTTATTACTATTCATACCTCATAATACTGACACATTAATGCATATAAACATAGTATAACAGATTCTTCAAAATATTGGTTTCTTTTTGACAGTTTCTCCAGCTGTGTTCACTTAGCATATACATTGAACACAGTTTCCAGTAAAACTTCTCTAGAGAACAGTTAAGATATGTATGTGTTCATAATGAATTTTTAGCATTTGTTGGGATGCTGTTGCTTATATAGATTGGAGTAGTTCCATTACCATAAGTATGACGTCACTCTGATATTAAATGTAGCCGTCATGTTTTAATGAATGAGAGTTGGTTTTAATAAAGATATGGGAAAAGTATGTGTACCGCTAAAAAAAATAATGCATTGTCTAGACAGTGGAGAAGCCTTTTTTTGTATATGGAAGTGTAATGCTCTAGAAAGTATTTTCTAACTATGTAAATTATACATATCTGATATTGATATAATTCTCAACCTCAGACATGTAAATTGTCTTCTGTGACATTACAGTTTCCCCTCTCCTTTGGATGTTTTTTTTTAGTATTCTATAAATGAATTCTCTGTCCACAATCTATTTTTAAAAAGCCATAATTAAGCCTAAATTTAATAGAATGTTTAACTAATTGTCATTGTTATATGTACATCAGAATCACTACATTTCTAAAAATTAACCTCTTCCATAAACTCGTACAAAAGTATGTAAGGATAAATTTCTAGCTGTTCACAACTTCTTACGTTCAGAAGTATTGAGAGAAAGAGAAAATGAGATTATATAATAAAATACAAATGAAGCCAACTTTGTTTCTATCTTTTTCTATTCCCAAGTAATACCAGAGAGAAACAGAGAGAAACGGGTAGAAAGAGACAGGTAGAGCAGGTAAAGGAAAGAAAAGCCTAGGAAAGAAAGAAAAGGAAAAGCATAGGTTAATAGTAGCATTAAACATTTCAGCCGTGAGGAAGTACTCAATGTCTTGGCTTAGAGTTACTATTTATTGCTGATTTTCTCAGCAAAGAACTTGAAAATGAGTGCTGATCTTGAAAAAAAAACTTTTAATTTAGGGATTATGTTATTTAATGTAAAAGATAAGTAAATCTGAATCCCGCACAGCCCATATATTCCTCTTTACTTCTTATTTTAAAAATATTTGAGCCTTTTATCTAATCATATTTTATCTAGGCAATATGTGAGTTTTTTTCTGATCTCTAAAATTCTAAAAATTGAAGCCACATCTGAGTTATTTGTAAAGTATTCATGCTAATCACCAGTTCTTCAGGAACCCCAGGCACCTCAGAATTTTCTTTGTCCAGATTAAAAGAAAACCGTAAAAATAAGATCATTTTCAATATATGCTGGGGTCGTGGCTCATGTGGCAGAATGCTGGCCTGGCAAGGATGAGGTTAAAGCCTACCCATGCAAAATGAATATAAATCCATAAATATTAACCCTTTTCTTTCTAAAATGTTTTTATAGAATGATTAAAAAGTGGCCTTGTGGATGATCTTGTCTCTCTCACTGATAATATTTCACATCAAAATATGCTGAAATGAAAATGGCAGGGGTAGATTAAAAGTTTTATTCTCCAGGCTGAATAATAGATTTTAAAATCATGTACAATTTTTCCTCTTCGTTCTGAAATTTGAGATCGTTTAAAAATGATTAAAAGTAATTCTTATAGTATCAAGAATCATTGACTTTTACATTGACAGGAATTATCATGAAGTTAGTGATACTTCACTAACATAATCTAGCAATCACCTGTAGCTCACTGTTACTGCAAAATATTATTTTTTGTTTTTGTTTTGGTACGAGAGATGACGAGCAACTGTTGCTTGTAGGAACCAAATTCTTAGGTTTAATTTTGTGGAAGGCTTATATAGTATCCAATTGAACTGCCAATATAGAATGTGCTCATTGTGTTTTTCTAACAAGAGATTCTAAAACATGGTTCCATTGTCACTATGAAGAATGTTAAAGCAGCATATATCCTGTAAATCAAGGGGAGAAAACATCAGAGCTAGTTGCCATAAAATCAGGATTCTATTTCATTTGAGAGAAATGGAGGGTTAGACCTCGCTGTCATTACTGCCCTGTCTCAGCAAGGGGAATAAAGAATTCAAAGAGAAAATAAGAAGGAATTTTCAAGTCATTTTCTCCCATTCAGTTCTGAGATTACACTGTAGTAAAGCTGTTATTTCTTGGAAAAACACCCCTATAACAGTCCATATTATCATCCAGATTCCAAAGTTTTTGATAGATGAGTTAAAAGAGCTCAACTTTGGCTCAAGAAATTGTCAGGACTTGCCTTTTAGAGGGGTTGGATTCGATTCATGGAAATCTCCTTGCAACTCTGATCTGACACACATGTCCTCAATATCCAGAAGCCAAATAAGGGCCAAATGATTCTTCAACATTTTTCACTGGCTCAAGTCCACCAAGCATTACTGATTCTGGGGAAAAGGATTTAAACACTTCTCTTTCTCATTTTGGGGATGTGAAAGAGCACTATCCTATTAGGTATCTAATTATATTTTCTTTTTTTCATATATTTTTATTGTAATTAATAGAAGGGTTACATTATATTCACCAGATAGAAGGTGCATTATTTGACAAACATTGATACCCTTTCTCATGTGTTGGTCCCCATTTTCCTCCCACTACTCTTGTCCCTCATCTTGTTTTTCCCCCTTCCCTATCCTATTTCAAATAACCAGATAACATATACTGTATTTTCTTTTTTCTTTTCTCCTTTATTGTCCTTTTCTTTCTCCTCCCTTCCTCTCTCCCTTCCTTTCTTCATTTTTTCCTTCTTTCCTCTCTCCTTCTCTCTCCTTTTTCCTCTTTTCTCTTCCTTCCTTCCTTCCTCCCTCTCTGTCTCCCTCCTATCTTTCCTTTTGCTCTCTGTCATTTTTTTCTTTTGTCCTTTTTTCCTCTTTTTTAAGACATGGTTTTTTGTATATCCCTATCCTCCTTAAAGCACATTTGAGTAGTTATTAGATTAGCAGTGGCCACTAATAGCAGGAAATAGGAGTAAATATCAAAAACAAATGCAATGAAAGAAATATGATTCACAACAAAACTTCGAGCAACTGGAAATTATGCATTTTGTAGTGAAACTGAGATAATACATTTAGTGAAAATGGTAAAGTTGAGGCTGACTTTAAAGGCTCAGTACTTTTTAGAGGAATAAAATGAGAATAAAGCCAACAGGATTTAATTTAATGGGAATTGTACAACAGGAAAGTTATGGGATGTCTACAGAAGACCTGCAATCAGCAGTTTGTTCTGTGTGGAAAGGTGTTAGAACATTACCAAGAGAGCATAAAACTATTTTCTTATGGATATGATCAGCAGAGAACTCATTGACTCTTATGGGCTAGACATTACTATCCTTTGGTCACTGTCATCAGTCATTTTATCAACACAGTATTCTAACAGGGTACTAATCCAGTTTACCAGTTTGCTAATCTCTCTCTCCATGCTATGGTTAGATGTTTGCAAATATAATGTATCACCTCAGAATGAAAGCCTTCAGTAGCTTACCAAATATACAAGTCGGCTTTTTTTTCTTATACTGCTAATGTCAGACCTCTGTGAATGCCTCTTAATTGTCTCCCCCAAATATTTCCTTTCTCTCATAGTCTCAACAACTTCCTCTCCTTTTGGTTCTTGCAGATAGAAAATGCTTTTTCATACATTTGTCTTGGTTTAAGTATCACTTATTCACAAATAATCAATTCCTAAATGTGACTGAACAAATTCTGTGATGTGGATGCTTTTAAAACAGTTCTTAATTTTCCAGACTATGTCATGGGCTGTGTTATGCGTAGCGCACTTTATTATAGTTGTGCATTAGTTAGCGTTTTTGATTCAATTTAAATCCCAGAACAGTAAAACTGACCTCTGTGAATTGATAATTATTTGGGGAGTAAAAGTTTTAGTTATATGCTGGCAAATAGATGGTGCATAGTGTTGATGGAAGCACTTTGAAAACTTGGATCGATAAACTAACAAAGCTGTGGTACTCATGCTCTCAGTCAATTGTGATTCTTCTGTCATTTTGCTCCCTTGAATGCTTCCTACTCAGTCCATCTCTCCTGTTTTTATTTTTGACTGTGGCTTCCTTCCTCAGTTCCACAACAGTCAGTCTGGAATGGAAGAGCCCCATAGAGTAACTTCATTGAACTCCCAAATGCAGTCAGAGGTCCGTGGTTCAATAGGCCTGCCGCTAGGACTTGGGAGCTGTATTCACCAAGTTCCACGAAGCACCAGTCTTTGCTCCACTCAGGTGCACGCCTCCTCTCTGAAACCGGCTGAACATTCAGCACTATTGAACACTCCCCTCCACTGTTTACTATAAAAATATTTAACAATATATGTTTTTTCCAAAATACAGAAATATAAAACCAAATTAAACCCATTTTCTAGCATTAATTAAAAATAAAAATAATCAACATTAATTTTTATTCACATTTTTTCCAGGGAAAAAACATGTTTATCTTAAAATGTGGTGCTCTCTTATCCTTAAATTCATTTCCTTCCTTTCTGAAATAGAGTACAGTCATTCTGCACACTAACCACATCACGGACAACAAAAAGACTAACCACGAGGATAACTGAAACATATGGCTTCCCAAAGTGTGGAACAAAAATTTGTGAAACACACAGACACATGTACACTGTGGGCAATGTAGTATGAATGCTTTCCAATATAATATGTTTCCATTTATTGCAGATCTTTAAAAAACATGTAGCATTGCATACTACTTTTAAAAAGTTATACAAATAATTCCATACTACTATATTTTCCCCTAACTTAGTTCTTAAATATATTCCGATAGGAATATGGAACTTGGTTATTATGTGCAATATCTAATTGTATATATATGCATAGTGATTATTTTTTTCTTTTTTGTATTTAGTAATTTCTCTATATCACTCAAGTTGTTTTCAGTATAATCCATTATTGCATAAAAATGCACTATTTTTTCCCAGGTCTGGGGCTTAAACTCAAGGTCTTGGGCACTGTCCTTTAGCTGTTTTTTAGCTTAAGGCTAGCAGTCTACTTGAGCCACAGAGCCACTTCTGGCCTTTCCTGTGTATGTGGCACTGGAGACTCAAACCCAGGTTTTTAATGCATGATAGACAAGCATTCTACCATTAGGCCAAAATCCTGGCCTCCATAGTATACTATTTTTAAAGCACTGAAGCTTTTATCTTAAAACTAGTTTGTTGATCATCATCAACTACTGTTAGACATACATTATGTTTCCTATGTCTTCCTTTGTGTGCGTGTGTGTATGTGTGTGTGTATGTATTTATAACCTTGTAAATACTATATTATTCATTTGAGATAAATCCTAAGAATCTTTTATATTTGCCAAATAAAATTCAAAGTAATTATTGACTTCCACTGTTCATTTTTAATGTTTTATTCTCAATGTAGTCCATCACAAATATGCTGTGGCCCTTTTCTTTCTTCTCAGACTATACTATGCAGTGCATTTCTATGTTATTTGTTTTTATTTATGTGTATATATATGCATGCATGTAATTTATAAATTTTGTTTTACTAATTTAGAAGTTATAACTTTAATTCTTTCACTGATTAGGCTCCCACTTTAAGGTTGGTATCTCCAATGTTATCATTTTTACAATTAATCCTGTTTTATTATCTATGGATTAATTATTTGTACTATTATATTTGTTCCAAATAAGTCAGTTCCCACTTTACCTAAGTCTTGTCATTTCATTTCTGTGGTCTTTCTTTTCTCATTTGGATTCTTTCCAATTTAATTTCCTTTCCGTTTTCTGTGGTTTCTCAGCAATGGTTTCTCATTGTTGAATTGATATTGTTTATCTGAAAATTTTTGTGATTTATCCTGTCTTTGACAATGTGGCTGATAGTGTGCTCTAGGTCAACATCTGAAATTTGAAGAGATGAAGATATTTTATTGTTAGAGTCTGATTTTGCATGATTATGTTTCTCCATATAACATTGTCTTTTGTTTCTGGATTGCAGTCATATTTATTCTCTTAGTATTTTGCAGTTTCACTGAAATATATCTAATCTTCTTCTTACTCTTTTATTTAATTCTTTGAGAATTTATTTTAATTTCTCAGCAAGTAGATAGTTGGCTTCTTTTTCTCTTAAATTCTGCACCATTAGCTTCTAATATTATTTATCAACTGCCTGAGTAGCTAAGACTACAGGTAGAAACTACTAGCACCTAGACAAGAACTACATGTTTTTAATAACTAAAGTTTGAAATTTAGTTGGTTTATATTTAAATCTGCTTCTGGTTCTTCCTAGTTCCTAGTTTCTTTCTTCTTCTATTTTTTATCTTCTTAACACTTTATGTAATTCTTAATTTATAATATTTTTCCATCCACTTCATTTGTTTTTACAATTGAGATATAAATTCTCCATTTGTTGCATATGTTAAAAAATGTCCCTCTGACTGCTTTTCTGAAGGAATGTGTATATGTGTGTGTGCACATGTGTGTATGTGTGTGTGTGTGTGTGTGTGTATGTGTGTGTGTCAAGGGCACATGGTGCAAATGCTCAAATACTTTTTATTTTTTATGAGCTTATAGTCAGTTGTGATTGTTATACCAATGAGCTTCTCCTGTTCCTTCTTACTTGTATTCTTTCTATTGTTAGTGTCTCCAGAGACTTTAATGACCAGTTTTATGTTAACTTCACTGTTTTGTTGTTTTGTATACCCACTGGAGGAAAAAACATACAATTTTGATTTCAGTTCCTTAAAGAATCCTCCCCTATCCCCTATCTGTAGCAGGTTTCATCTAAAAGTTTGCCTATTACTTCTCTGGGCTGGGAGGTGTTTTTCCAGAACGTTTGCATGGATGATTTATAGGGTCATTTACAAGCCTCTCCATCTCCCACATCTCTACTAGACTCCAGAATGCACTGAGTGGCTAGAATACAGCATCCAAACCTTGGCTCTAGTGTCTCTAGAAGCTGCTTTTTACTTCTTTCTTTTAATATAAGATGTAGATGAGTTTTTCAAAGGGTATGTCTATCCAGCATTTCACTGAATTTGGAGTAGAATAGAAATTACATCTATATGATAGGTGAGTTTATGAGAAGTCTCAGTCAATTCACAGTGAGATATCACTATTTCATTTTGTCAGAGGTACTGTAAACTTATAGAGGTATATATGTATATGTATATATATATACCTATATATGCACAACACATGGTGGAATATATAATTATTTCTATCACATTATTGAGTACACCTAGGCAAATAATACACTTTATTATTATGTAATTACTAATCATAGATCTTCATGTTTCTTCATATAGCATATAATTTTGAAAATGTTTTATATAAAATATTGATATTATTTAAAAACTGTAAAACTTTCAAAATATTTCATATTGAACAATAATATTAAAATATTTTATGTTATCTGGCACAAATAATATCCAGTATGCAATTTGACCAAACAGAACTTTTATTTTATATAGAATTTTTGTGACGCTTAAAATTTTGGCCATAATTTTTAAATCTTATTATGAAGGATATTTATGACTTGATGCATCTGGGATTCCAATCAGAGGGCTTGGCTCCTTTGCTGTAAAAACACAGTGTACTAACTGTTACAGTGTAAAAATAAAGGAATTTAGTATTTCCTATCATTATATTCATTGTTTTTATGGTTTACAAATAATAATAATGATACTGTAGAATCTTAGCAGTGGATAGAGGTTTTTTCTTTTCTTTTCTAGTGCCTATTTAAAATTTTCACAGAGGAGCAGGCAACTCCTTCACACACTAGAAATGGGATTTGAACACAAATCCATGAATTCTCTTTCTGATTACTCTTTGGCCCAAAGCTTTGCTGGAAACATGACAGACCTAGCTAGCTGCCGCATTTTCCAGCTTTAAATGCACTAGAGTCTGATTGTATTATGTGTTGACCATGATTTATGTTGAAAACCCAGAATATTTTTTCCAGAAGAATTGCTTTGTGTATGTGTGAGTCTTTGAGGCTTCATCTGAGAGATGACTGGCTCACCTCATTGAGCTGTTCATTTATTTTCATTTATTCAGATGGTTCAGCTCTAAAGGAGGAATCTGAATATGCAGAGGCATTTCAGTGAAGTAAATATTGTAAAGCAGATATGGGTTGTTTAAAATGTTTCACTATGATGTAATATGTCAGTACTCAATTATATATTTGTATGAACCTTAAAAATTCCATCTTGAGAGGACAAAAATGATTGTGGTAATATTGTGTTTCAATTAACCCCACATCCTAGCCATTCTGAGTTCCAAATTCCTCAAACCCTCAATGTAATGTGTTCCATGTTGTAGGACTCATTTACATAAAGTTCTGGGGCTCCTGCTGCACTGTTTCAAATTTTGGTAGCTTTGATATTTTCCTTAGTGCCATACTCAAATGTTATAAACGGGTTTGTACAGAGACAAGTTGCGATTGGAAGTAGGAATAAGTTTCAAACCAAGATCTCTCAGCACATAGTATTAAAACATTACCTGGGCACCCTGATTTCCTGAACTTCACACTGTTATCATGATGAAAGAGCATGTGTCCCAATTGTATATATTTGAAAATTACATGTACTAAGATCATTCTCACTGACACACTGGTTATTTATATCTAGGAGACTCTTATCTACAAAGTCAGTTTTGACGCATCTTCAGGTGTTAAGGGTGGTTATAGCACACTTCACCAGAATAAAGAAAAGAAAGAAAGACAAAGAACTTTTATGAGCATATGATTTCTTTCTTGAATAAAGAATTTAATTCATTATACTATACTTTATCTGTAGAAATCCTGTGAAATTTCCAGGATCAAAACAGCCTTATAGATCCAGAGTTATGTGAAGTTTCGTATTTTGTTTCTCTCTGATTCTTACTTCATAAGAAAGGGAATCTTTGAAGTACAAGATCTGTATTATGGATTTTTATGTTGCAGAGGATCATAGGTAGGTAATAAAAGTGAGTATTCAATTATAAAAATCAATTGACTGCACTTAGAACAGAAAAATCTTAGTATGTCATACACTGTAAGTTGTGGGGCTTGAACTCAGGGCCTGAGCACTGTTGATGAGATCTTTTCGCTCAAGGATAGGACTCTACAACTTTGAGCCACAGCTCTATTTCCAATTTTCTGGTTTCTAATTGGAGATAAGAATCTCATGGACTTTCTTAACTGGAGTAACTTTGAACAGTGATCCGCAGATCTTAGTTTCATGAGTAACTAACAAGGATTACAAGCACAAGCCACCAGCACCAGGCTTAAAGTTTTTATGTGTATTCTTTCAATTAATTATTCCAACATTTGTGTCTTATGAATATAGACATCGGGCCATATTGAGATTAGTGAATTTTCCAAGATGAATTTGTGATTGAAATCAACTTCATCCCAAAACTGCCGATGAAAGCAAGGAATTCCAATTCTAGGGAACACTTTGTCCACTAAAAGAAGATAATCGATTACTCACTCATTCCAAAACCCTGTAAAGTTTGTTTGGCATGTTTAATTCATTTTACAAATAAGCTATGCCAGTGGAAAATGGAATATTGTCCTGTCATTGGATTCATTTTAGTAAATATTTTTAAAGGTTTTACTGTAAAGGTGATATACATAGGGGTTGCACTTACATAAGTCAAATAATGTGTACATTCCTTTTTGAACAGTATCATATCCTCCCTCATTTTCTTCCAGCTTTTCCCCTTCTGACTCCCTTTCCTCCAAGTTGTGTAGCTAATTTCTAACATACTATCTAGTGAGAAGCACTGCTTCACTGGTTCACCCTCTGTTACAACATTTCTGGTCTTCCCCCTTCAGATAAACTTACATACAAGACAAAGGGTACTGAAATCATAAACAGTAACAATGTGGGAAAAATAGGAAGGAATAGGACCACAAATAGTACAATAAAAACCTCTGTTTCCATTTCTTGGATGATAACATTTCTTGGATGAAGACAAGTCCACTTGAATAGTTAGAAATAACTGATAAAAATTAAACAGCCTTTAGTAGGTGTAATCAGGAAACACAACAAAGATCTCCATTTCACTAATTCAATATTCATACCTGATATTGGGCTGGGAATGTGGCTTAGTGGGAGAGTGCTTGCCTAGCATGAATGAATCCCTGTGTTCTATTCCTCAATACCATATAAACAGAAAAGGCTAGAAGTGGTATTGTAGATGGCTCAAGTGGCAGAGTGCTAGACTTGAGCCAAAGAAGCTCAAGGACAGTGCCCAGGTCCTGAGTTCAAGCCCTAGGACTGGCAAAAAAAAATATTAAATTCCTACTCAGCAGGAAACCTCCTGGCACAGACAGCAGTGTTCATTAATGAGTATGACATAATAGGGACTGAGTCAGTGAAGAAATTGGTGCATTTATTTATCTTTTAAGTAGGTGTCATGCTATGTATTTCAGACCCCACATTTGCCTCTAAATATGTGGATAATGAATGATTATAATAAGAGTACCATGCTGGGAATGTGGCTTATTGGTAGAGTGCTTACTCAGCATGCATGAAGTCCTGAGTTCCACCCCTCAATACCACAGAGACAGAAGTGGTTCTGTGGCTAACATAGTAGGGTGCTAGACTTGAGCAAAAAAAGCTCAGGGACAGTGCCCAGGCCCTGAGTTCACGCCAAAAAAAATAGTTTGTGTTAAAAGAATTTGAATGTTAAATATTTTATCATTTGTAACTTTCAAATATTGGATTCTTATACACTATTTTGTTAGCTTCTCAAAAGTTTTGAGTGTCTAATACTATTTTCAATACAGAAAACCTACAGTGCAATAAATCTTCTCTGGCATTTTTATCCAAATTCCTTCCTTCAAACTGTCCATTAAATTTGGTCTCTTCTTGCACAGCTTACTGTCAATTGTATTAACAGTATTTAACATTCTGCCATCTTGGTTCTGCTCAGAATCACCTCAGCTTTGCTTAGCAGATTTTTTTTTTACGTTGGTTAAAAGTTTGAAGAATTATGACCACAGCTGGGTGCCAGTGGCTCACACCTATATCCTAGCTAATCAGAAGGTGAAGATTCTGAGGTTCATAGTTCAAAACCAGGCTGTACAGGCAAGTCAGTGAAACACTTATCACTAATAAACTTCCAAAATGTTAAGAAGTAGCACTGTGGCTCAAATGGTAGCGTAGTAGTTTTGAACAAAAAGGCTCAAGAATGATACACAGGCCCTATTTGAAGCCTGGGAATGGAACACACAAAAAAAAAAAAAAGAAAAGGAAAAGTATCATGACTACTTGGAGATTTAGCTACCATTGCAAAATTCTTGGTATTATATCATAGATTTTAGAAATTACATGAATGATCTTACTGGTGATCTCTCTGGAAAATGATTATAAATAATTATTTGAACTCCTGAGTTAATTATTTATACATACATACTTACATACCTACATATTTTCCTCTCAGAAGTGGAGATTTCACATCTTTCCAACATGCAGTATAATTTGAACTTCCCAGCAGTTCATGATACCATACTTCCTGTAATAATAGTCTTTGCTTTTGCAATTGTGCCATTATTATTATCATCATTATTTGAAGCAGAGGTGCTATGGAGTGTTGGTTTAGGTTTACACCTTTTCTTTTATAGCTTAGAAACTGGAAAATATGTTCTTTGATTGTCTGCAGTGTTTATGTAATCAGTGCTTTTGTTGCCAAGTTTTATTGAAAGCAGCTGAGTGCCTGCTGCCAGACTCTCTCTTTGTTGGAACTGTGGCCAGAACAGGTAGTCAAAAATGGAAAGTAAAGGAAAATTCAGGCATCTGGGGCGTCTCTCAGGAAAGCAGCTGTGGCTTCCTAAGGAAGCAGTCATTGTTTGCCATTCTAGAAGTCTCTGCATACCCTTGGGCCCAGTTCTGGTATGGATGGCCTAGTAGGATGCAGTTTATGATTTAGGACTTACAAGAGCAACCATTTGGGCAGTCTCATCTCTGACAAAACACTGAGAAATATCTCAAGCTGCTTGCCATATGTGGGCTTTTGGCTGCCTATCAACCTATGCTAGAGATTCTCTTTACCAAGGCTCTAATCATCATTTGACACAGCAAAAACAATGTGAAAGAATGCTTTCAAAACATATCTTCCCAAGATAGACTGTCCTATTTTAAAAACCAGACTTCACTATTATTTCTGTAAACATGACACTGCCCCCTAAAAAATGAATTCAATTGTAAGAGAGTTCTGTTTCTTTTGCTTAGATAATACGTAAACACAAAAGAAAATTTTATAGCGCAATAAATATCCCAATGAGTGGTATAGATTGGGATTCTGTGTTTCAATGCTCTCCCAAGTGTAAGCTTTTATATACACATGTTGAACATTGTTATCTATGAGGGGAAAAAAACAGGTTATTTTTAAAAAATTTTTTATTGTAATTAATAAAAGGGTTACATGATATTTGCCAGATAGAAGGTGCATTAATTCACATACATTGATACCCTTTCACAAAACAGGTTATTTTTGTTTGTTTGTTTCAGTAGTGGGGCTTGAAATCTGGGCCTGGGTGCTGTCCCTGAGCTCTTCAGCTCTAGGCTACCATAGTACCCCTAAGTCTCAGCACCACTTCCATTTTTTTTCTAGTAGTTATTGGAAATAAGAGTCTCACAGACTTTAGGGCCTGTGCTGACTTTGAACCATGACCCTCAAATCTGAGCCTCCTAATTAAGTAAGATTACAGGCATGAGCTGCTGCATCTGGCTTTTAGGTTCTTGATTTATGTCAAGATGTGTCTTGATTTAGGCTTTCAAATACACTAACAAAAAGTTACTGTGCCTTGATTAAGTTTCTAGCATTCACATTTAACACCAAAGTGTATTTTAACAGAAGATGGGGACTGAGTGATTTTCTTGGTGACATTGGTTAATAATTCTGACTTTAATATGGAAATACTTTAAATTTTAATAGTCAAAAACAAGAATATTAGAAAGGAATAACCCTTTGAATTTTAATATTGATGTCATATTTTTCATCATTATAGAGTTGTCAAAGACTGACTAGAAGTCTTTAACAACCTTTTACTAAACAAAATTTCAGTTTCAAATATATTAAATATGTGAGACAAATAATTATGTGCTGGTGGTAGACACACTGAAAAATTAAATGAAATTTTATTTCTATGCTGTAGAAATGTTTTTGCAGGGTACGAGAGCATGGCGTAGTGTTAGAATGCTTACCTAGCATGCCTGAAGTCCTGGGTTCAATTCCCCAGAACCACATAGAAAAAGGCAGAAGTGGTGCTGTGGCTCAAGTGGCAGAGTGCTAGCCTTGAGCAAAAGGTGTCCAAGGACAGTCGCCAGGCCCTAAGTACAAGCCCCAGGACTTGCAAAAAAATTTTTTTGCATACATATGGAGGTAAAAAATATTAAATGTCAGTAGGGTGTAGCTTAATGGTAGGGTACTTGCTAAAAATGTGTAATGCAAAGCAAGTTTAAAATTTTAAAAATAAAGTATTTGAATATTTTTAATTCATAAAACCTATTAAAAACCAGGTGTAGTTTATTTAATTTTAAATAGAATGTTGGGTTATTTAGAGTGGATTACTCATCCATGATTTAAATGTGAAGAAATCAGCACACAGTAAAAGTAAGCAAGGTCATTTTGTGTTTCAGTATTTATTTTTTATATTTTTTGTTTTGTTTCTACCTTCTAAATGCTAAAATAAGCATCATTTGTTTTCATTTCCTTGCTTTTTTCACCTACTTTTCAGATGCCTAAGGACAAAGAATTTGGGGCTCCATGATACTTCAAGATAAAAGATTAGTGATCTGAGAACAATTTACTGAAAAATACTTCTTCCCTAAAATATTTTTTCCAACACAACAGTCAGGATTTTTCCTAACATTTCTTTCACTCAAATGATATTTGATCTCTTATGAATTAATCTTATACATGCAGCTCAAACACTGCATCTACCCTTTTGGGTTCTATTCAGTTATTGACTAAAACTTTTAAAAGCAATAGAAAACTAAATGATTGGAAAAGCATAGTAAGACATCATACTTCAGCTACTCCAAGAATACAATATCCATATCAACTTAGGTTATCTTTTTAATTTTTCTGTACTCCCTTAGTTGTGGTAAAGTGAGCATTTCTCATACCTGTCCTTTTGACAAGTGTCAAACTGGAAAAAAAAAAGAAGAGAAAAGAAAAAAGGAATACATCTAACATGGAAAAGCTGAAGGAAACCTAGATATTGAAACTGTGAATAATGAAATGTCTACTCATTTTTCAGTAAAATAATCCTCATAAAAATGTATAATTGTTATAAGAAATAATTAAACACAATCCTATTTTTTTTTATTCTTAGATTACAGTACTCTAAGAACAAAGTTTCGAAGTATCTGAATCCTTTGAATGTATTTGTCAATAAAAACACTTCAGTCAGACTCAGAATTCAAAGATGAAGAAGAATCCACAGATGTTTTGGAGAAGTGTAGCATGTATTTTCACTTTATGCTAATTACAGTCTTTACAATTTCAACCAGATGGTTCTGTATGCACGGTAGCTAATGCATGCCAACTGTCTTCAGACACATCAGATATATTCTCTGAATTGTAGATTGACTTTAGAGACTTCTAAAGGGATTTTTTTTACTTCTAATATTTACAATTTTCAAATGTTATTGTATTAGCTCCAAGGTAGTCTAAATGGTCAAACAGAAATATAAAGAATATCTTTGGAAATTCTTTGAAAGTGTATATACATTTTCTTGAGCAGTACATACTTTTAGAAGTAAATAAATTATTGTGTATCATAAAATATGATCAGCTCTTTGGAACAATGTAAGTTGTTAGGATGAATGATACTGTATTTGTTGTATACAAAAGTGCATTTTACCCATCTCATAAATGTCCTTCGCTCCATTTGAGAAAATAAAATAAGAAAACGTCACAGATTCTTTTTCAGGTGTCTGCCAGAGGATTTTAAAACTTTGTTATAAAATTTATTTTGTATTCAAAATTTGGATCACAAAGTGGTCATATTTCATTGCATAAAATTAATATCAGTAGATGTCTCATGACTGAGACATATGTACGCTTAACTAAAACTTACTGTTATCACACGGATGGCCATGTTTTATTTATACTGTTTTTCTCATCTAAGAACTTTATATTTTAAAAATAGATAATGGTTTAAATAAGAGCTTAATATTTATATGATGAAATAATTTTCCCTTAAATATAGTTGTGATTGCATTTTCTCCTGAATAAAGTGTAAAATAAAATTACATATACAAAAAGAGATTACTAGGGCCCGGGAATGGGGCTTAGTAGTAGAGTGCTTGCCTAGCATGCACAAAGCCTTCATTCGATTACTTAATACCACATACAAAAGAAAAGAGGTGCTGTGTCTCAAGTGGTAGATCATTAGTCTTGAGAAAGCCCAAGAACAGTGCTCAGGCCCTGAGTTCAAATCTCAGGACTGCCAGAGAGAAAGTGGGAGAGAGAGAGAGAGGGAGAGGGAGAGAGGGAGAGAGGGAGACAGTGCTATGGCCAACTAATAAGTACTATATCTTCATATTATTTCTCAGGTCTATAATTTCCCTTTCTCTGAATATGACTCAATGTTTGTTATCTATAGAACATACTGAGTAAAAGCAAAATTCTCATTTTTTTCTGAATTGGCATTTGCCCAAATAGATCCTACAAAAGTATAGAAAAAAAAACTTGCCACCTAATATTTTCTGCTGTTTTATTTCAAAGACCTTCTGTACTTTTGTGTTTAACTTCTACTCCAGTGCTGTCTGTACTTACTCATTCTCTTGCCTTAATAGGAAACACAGGTATTTTGAAGCAATTCATGTTTGATCTCATTTGAGTTATCTGTAAGAACACACAATTTCTCTCTCCGCAAAAAAAAATAAAAATGTTTTGCTAAAAAGCATAATTTCATTTACCTCCAAAAACATAACAAAAATATAGTACAGGATTAACAAAATACAATAAAAAAGAGAACAAAATCTATGATAATAAAGAAAATCAGGCAAAAAAATATAGTACAAGTTTAATCTGTACTAAAGCAACTCTTGGTATTGTGCCTGTTATGATTATATGAAACCATGGGTTAGCTGGTATTTTATGAACTTCATCTATGAAAAAAAAAATTGGGGGGAGGATATAATCTATTTAAGTCCAGCATATGATTTGTTAGGGATAGAAAGGTATAATTATGTCTAGGGAAAATTAGGAAATCAGTTTAAAAATAAAAGTTTATCTAAGAACTTACACAATTGAGTAAATTGTGTGTCTGTATCTGTGTGTGTGTGTGTGTGTGTGTGTGTGTGTGTGTGTGTGTGTGTGTGTGTGCTGGTTCTAGGACTTGAACTCAGGGTGTAGCCTTTATTCCTGAGCTATTTTGCTCAAGGGCTTCCACTTCCTTATCTCAGTCTCCTGAGTAGCTGTAATTGTAGTCATGACCCACTAGCACAAGACAATATATATTTTAATAGTGATCAGTTCTCTAATCTTCCTAAAAATGCTACTTCGTATTTAAAATTACTCAAGTTCTCTAAGCAATGTATAATACATGATTATTCTCATCAACTAAAAGACTAAGCTTTTTTATCATGGTCATTCCACATTTGGGCAATTCTAGTATATAAGTAGAATTATCTTTCTGCTGCCAATAGGATAAAATTAAATTAGCTCTGTGAATGTTATATGTATCAATATTTGTGAAAGCACTTATGTGCTTGAGATTGGAAATGAATATTTACTATTTTAGAGATTTTATTTCTCTTGTGAATAATTGTTTAGGCACTTAAAGCTTGCATTCTCTCAACTTTAAGGGTTAAATGATATGAAAAGTTTTATTTTACCCTTCATCCATGATCTAGGATGTTGCTAGCTAGTTGCAAACTATCCACTGCCCAAAGTGATATTTGTTTTTGTTTGTCCATCAGATCATTTATAGGTAAATATAATAAGTGTATTCACAGTAGCAATGATTCACTATGTATAAAGGAGATTAATCCACCACATTGGGTTATTATTGAAGGATTTCCATTTGAGAAATCCCACATAAATATAAGTGAACACTTCTCCCATACTTTTCTCTCTTCCTTAAGATTAGGTACCTAATTGTATCCTATTTACAAGCATTTTGAATGAGGCCTCCGAACCACAGAATAACACAACAGTTCCCACAGGTGTCTTAATATGGCTTAGCTGCTCTGATTAGCCACTTGCCAATTGATGAGCTTTCTGGAAAGAGGTGGAAAAAACAAAGAGAGCATCTGTACAGGTCAAAGTTCAGGCTTCAGAGTTGAAGTCCCGGGAAATCAAGAAAACAGCTTGAAAACAAGGACCACTAATGATGTGTTAGTGCAAGGAAGGCTTGACACTAAGAATGAACTTCCTCTGTTTCTTACTTGACTTCCAGCTGCTAAAACAATGGGAATTGCCCAGAACTGGGATAACATAAGTGTACATTGAGTTTCTACATACCTACAAACATTCTATAGATTAGAGAGAAATATTGCAAAACCAAAGCCAAACAATACTTCAATTTCATTTATTCTGTTTCTAAGCCTTAACCAGAAATTCTCCTGTGTTCATTTAATTTCGCCAAGGAATATGAGTCAATAGTTGCATAAAATGATATATTTAATATAAATAACTGAGGAAAACCAAAATGAATATCTTAACGCAAGTCAAGAGAGGATTAAACGAAGAAAAATTTAAATAGAATTAATAGAATGATCAAGTGATTATGTTGAATTCATGCTAAGATTTAATTTAAAATTATATATCTAATTCATATTTTCATTTTATTATATGTATTATGTCAGTGTAAATAGAGTGAAAATTATAAAACAAATGAGTTTTATTCTACTTAAATATCCTAATAGGTCAAGGGCATGCATATTTTTTAAAGGGCATATCCATTTTATTTAATTTCTATGATGTTGTTCCAATCTGGATGTCATTATACATAAAAACTCCAAAGTGCTTTTACAATCAAAGTATTGATCGTAAAAGGACAAATAGCAGTACTGAGAACTGGCCAGTTTTGACTCAAAATAACAACCTGGCAAACCCAGGTGATTAGAAAGAAAAAGAAAAAGAAATGAAATCACTGTGTATTCTCACAGTAATTGAACTAACTTTTCAGGTTGGATAGTTAAATTTTCTGGGGAACAATATAAACATAAACTAGGATTTAGCTCTAATGCCTTGTAGACTTCTCAATTCTTTTATGCACCAAATAAATTTTCTAGTAGGTCACGAACTCCAAAGTTCATCATTAGATCAGATAGTCAAATCTACTGAAGGCACCTAAGAAAAATGGCTCACATAAGCAATGGTACCACAGTACATTTAGTAAGGTCTGGCTCTGATCCATAGATTTCAGTAGTAATATCTGTCTGTCTGTCTGTCTGCCTGTCTGTCTGTCTGCCTGTCTATCTATCTAGATCTATTACAAAAATCTATGGAGATAAACATATCTATAGATGTGGCTACTTCAAGATAGATTGAGAGACAGATTGATCGATAGATAGACAGATAGATATCTTTGAGGATGTATAATACATAGGAGCTTGAAACAATTTAGGAAAGGGGATAAAGCCACATACCCGTACTTTGGGGTAATAAAGGCATTTCAGTAAAGGGAAGATCTTTGTAATTTTGCTAGTGATGTGTATTACAAGAAATTGAATTGTTATTAGTTTCAAAGGCCAAAAGGTTTAATTGTAAAATGGCAGATTAGTAACAAAATCATAAGCCAGAACTGTCACTTTTTCACTCTTTAAAATATCAGGGTGTTTTATTATTGTTGCTTGTTTCATCCTAGGGTTGATATAAGGCCTTATGTTTTCTAGGTAGGAACTCTATGACTTGATCCATATCCAAACCTCCATCCTCTATTTTTTTTTATCATTATTTGAATAGCATCTCACCAGGGCTTTGATCCAGATTGCCTGGACCACAAACATCCTGTGTTTCATTTATGCAGTGCAGGCATGCACCACACTGACCAATGTTATATTATTTGAGATGAGAATCTCCCAAATTTGTATACCCTTAGCCTAGAATGAGCTCAAATAAAGATATCCCAATGTCTGGCTTCTAAATAGCTATAATTACAACTGTGGGTCATGACTTCCCATTTATAATACTAGAGAAAATCCAGATAAAAGTGTGACTATCTGAAAGGAATTTACCATGCCTTAAAGAGCATGGAAGAAGGAAATATTGCCAACCTAAAAATTGACATGTATTTTTGAGGATTCACCGTAGCTTTTCCCCACAAAGATAATGTTCATGAGCAAAGAGTACTAGATTCAAAACCAATAAAAATTTCATTGCCAAATATATTTCAGATTCTACTACCTTGCACAACAAAGCTCCTTATTTGACACTTAATGAATATTCTAAAATATTCACTTGTCATCTTTGTCACACTTGAAAAGCTATCTCATCTGCTGTCCTGTCAGCATAAACCCATCTTCAAAGGCAAAAGTAACTCATTATATAAGTCTGAGAATTTTCCCAAATACTCCCCAGATCTTGATATTATTTTATCTGGCACTACCTTGAGAAATCCCATGAGGTCAGTTCTCTTGAATTACAGTCAAAAGAAACAAAATGAAAACCAGCCTATAAATATATTGCATTTGACTTCTGAGGCAATTCCAAAATGTTAATATTATTTTTGACTTCTGCTTCATAAAACTGCTGATTTCATTTTGAATTAGTTTTTTTTCATTTTGTGGGTGTTATAGGCTAGAGGAATGCATGGATTTGAAAATAGAAACCTATCTAACTGGTAACACTGAAGGGTAACGATCCTCTAAAACAAAATGAGAAGGTTCCTATGAAACTAGACAGCCCATTCCTGAATTGAAACAAGAGAGTTTTCAGAGGTTTTTCTTGTCGTCATTGATGTTGTTAGCGTTTCACCAGTTTCATTTTGTTTTTATTTTTCAATGGTGTTACTTATTTTATTCCAGTACTGTGTGAATTAACGGCTGACTTCAGGTAATATCTTTGACTTCATTGCAGTCCCTGGTCTTTGAGTGCTCCCATATCTGGGGCATGACACATTAATATTCCTTCCAGTACATTAATGGATCTTCCAGGAATGGATCTTCTTGCTATGGAGAAGCAACACGTCATCTTTTGATAGTGGATTTAGGAAACTCCTGATACAAAGCCTATGGCCAGTGCCTCATCATGAACACTATGAAATTATGGTATAGGCACAATGAACAAAATCCCACACCAGAATTATTTACTAATTTATTTATTATGTGTTTTATTATTTATGAATTTATTAATTATGAATCTTCTTGCTTCCTTGAATCACTAGAAATCAAGAACATCGTATACCTGCCAGGACTAGTGGTGCAGATTTTTAATCCCAGCACTAAGGAGGCAGAGCCTGCAGGGTACTGACTCTGAGGCCAGCCTAGCTTACATAGTGAGTTTAGGCCAGTCACAGCAATGCAGTGAATCCCTCTGTCTCAAACATCAGAAAACAAGAGTGAAGTGTGCCCACACTTGGGTGATTTATCTCGAATATCTGGTGTTACCTGAAATCAAGGGAACCCACTCAATACCTGCTTTTGAGGCTACCTAGTTATATCTTCAATTTGAAAGACAATCTTGCAATTACCTTGTGTAACCCAATAAGATCAAAAGACAGAGAAGGTAAGGCAGCCATAATGTTTGCAATTTAATTCAGGTTGGATGAAATTCATAGCAGGTCAAATCATATTGCCTCAGAGAGAAATTGTTCTTTAACAGTTTTTGTTTCTTCTAATCAAAAGAGTTCTTAGTATAGAACATATAATATAGAACATACAGCCAGCAATATCCCAAAAATGCTAGGGGGAAAAAACAAAAACTTTGATTTCATTTTGTATCTAACTCAGGTAGTTCTACCTTCTGAAATAATCCAGTTATGTGAGTATGAGACTAAAAAAAAAATCACAAAACTCTTGTATGCGTATCTGCTTTAAATTAAATGGGCTACATTCTATCAATGAAAAAGGTCTACATTTAATTTAAATAACTAAACTGTCTAAAATCTTTATGTTCATTTCTCCTAGGAAGTTATTTTTAACTTAGTTGAGTAGAAGTATTGATTTTTGTTCTCTTTGTTTTATGCCTTTAGATATTTTTTTCCATCTGCATTTCTTTCTGGGGAGTGAGAAGCATGAAGCAACTTGCCTCCTACCTTTGGAAATAACCTCGTGGACACAATTACCTTGTACTAGTTAGTTATCTACAACTTCAACATACTATTATTATGTGTTATTCTGTGTTAGAATGTGATAATCTCTCAGAATGCTTACAGGAGCTGAGGTTTTAATGAAAAGCGAATGAACTTATTAACTCTTACTTCTTTTCATATGTATTATTTTCTGTTAAAATTAAAGTCAGTTCCACTTTCCCCAGCTAGAGAAAACAAATGACTTCAACTACATGGATGTTATGTTCACTGTCACCATGTGTCACATAAGTTTCAGAAGGAAGGAGAAATGGGGCCAAGGGAAGAGGGCTAGATGAATGAAGAAGAGAATTGGAGGAGAATGCACTCAAGAATTCAGTGTTAAAAATAGACCCAATGATCAATGGAATAGATTAGAAGACCCAGAAATATCACTATGTATTTATAGTTATTTGGTAGTTGGTAAGGGAGCCAAAGACATATAGTGGATAAAGAAAATGGCTTCTTCAACAATTGGTTTTGGGAAAACTGGGCATTATATGCAGAAAACTAAAGTGAATCCCTATTTGTCACCATGCAACATCAATACAAAGCGTATCAAAGATCTCAGTGTCAGAACTGAAACTTTGAACCTACTGCCAAAGAGAGGAGGAGAAACATTTGAACGTATAGGTATAGGTAGAAACTTTTTGAATTGAGTCCCAGGGGCACAACAGATAGGAGAGAGATTGACAAGTGGGGCTATATCAAAAGAAAAAGTTTCTGCACAGCTAAGGACATAGTTGCTAAAGAAGAAAGACAGCCATAAACTGGGAAAAGATCTTCACAGATAGTATATCAGATCCAATGTATAGAAGGAGCTCAAGAAACTAATCCTGCCAAACCTAATAATTGAATAACTAAGTGGGAAAGGAAAATAAGGAGTGACTTAGAAGAAGCGTTAAGAATGGGAAAGAAGCACATTAGGGAACTGTTCGTCATCTCCTGCCATAAAGGTAAAGCAAATCAAAACAACTCAGATTCCCCCACCCCACTAAGATTGGCCACCATTGTGAATTCGGACAACAAATGTTGGCTGGGATGTGGGGAAAAAGGACCACTACTGCACTGTTTATGGGAATGGAAACTAGTACAACTAGTTGAGACAGCAGTTTGGAGGTTCCTCAAAAAACTCAACAAAGATCTTCCTTATGACCCAGCCACACCACTCCTGGGTATCTACTCTGAACATCATGACCCAGGATATGATAAAGACACCTGAACAAACATGTTCACTGCTGCACTGTTCACAAAAGCCACTATATGGAAACAGCCAAGGTGCTCCACCATAGATGAGTGAATCCAAAAATGTGGTACCTATACACAACAGAAATTTATACAGCCACTGGAAACAAAAGAAAATAATGTCATTTGTAGGGGAATGGATGGAACTAGAACTAATCATGTTAAATGAGGTAAGCCAAGTTTAGAGAGCCAAATGGCACATATTGTCTATAATATGCAGTAATTAGATCTAAAATGCATTGGGATATGATAAAATATACAGGGTTCTAGATTCATACAGTGAAGCCAAAAGAGGATACTCTTTAGGAGAGAAACATAAGGGCCTAGTGCCTCTTCATATGTATATAAAATAATATACATAGTAACCTGAACTTCAAGATATAGAAACAAGAGACTTAAAAAAAGATTTAGTTTGTAATGATTTTGTCTTCTTTACCTTATATATGGCGTAATCATGTGTATATCTTCACTGGCAGAGGGCACAGAACCTGAGAGAAAAAGGGTGAAAACGTGCATCAGTACAGCTCACGGACACTGATGAAAGAGAACTATACAGCATAGGTGGAGATGGGAAGAAGGACTGAGAATGAGGGAACGGAAGTCACTGTACAACAGGAAATTACTCATTACCTGACTCATGCAATTGTAATCCCTCTGTGCATCACCTCTATAAAAACAATAAAATAAACTAATTTTAAAAGAATTCAGTGTATATCTTACAAAATTAAGAAACATGAGGGAAGTATTAAGTCGGGAGGTATGGGTTAGAATGTTGAAAGGGGTGAATTTACTAGAATGCTTTATACTTAAAAATTAACTTATTAAATGGCAAGTCCTTTGTACAACTAATTAAAGATAATCTGAAAAAAGCAAAAATGAGTACATTTACATCGATTTTTCAACTTTTTCTATTTTACTAAAATTGTACTTAAATATATATTTGTCATAACAATATATTATCAGTCACCCCCTGCATTTGTCTCTTTCAACCACATAGTATTAGGTACCATATGTCAGAAAGTGACAATGAATGAAATGTTACAGTTACTTTAACAGGTTAGTTTATAATGTATGTGTTTAATACCAACTGTTTATTTTAGCCAATTGAGAAGCATCCAGTACTTCTTATTTAAAATTGGCATAGTGATATTAATGCAATTCTCTAAATAAAACTTCCCAAGACATCATAGATAGATAGATAGAAAGACAGACAGACAGACAGATAGATAGATAGATTTGGGGAGACTGTAAAAATATACTGCATGGAAGAAACTGACATGCAAGATAAAACTCAGGGGACTGAAAGAAGTGGAGAGGAAAAGTTCTTCCCTTCCTCCAGTATTTCTTACCTTTTGAGCAATGATTTTAAAAGTCCACATTACAAGATTTAAGCAAAATTATTTAATCCTTTGCTGAGTTTAATTAGCCAGGATCATATTTTTAATTCTATCTACTTAAGAGGACTGAGAATCTCAGCTTCAAACAAGCTCGGGCTGGAAAGTCTATGTGAACCTTATCCCCAATTAGCTACTGAAGAGCTGAGCCTGTAAGAAGCTCAACTGGTAATGTCTGCTTTGGCAAAATATTTACAGTACAGTACCGAGGCCCTGAGTTCAAGCCCCAGATTAGCATATGCATGAAAAAGTCAGACTGCAGGTGTCTAGGGAGGGTTATTTTTTTTCTATTTTTTTATTGTAATTAGTAAAAGGGTTACATGATATTTGCCAGATAGAAGGTGCATTAATTCACATACATTGATACCCTTTCACATGTCTTGGTACCCATTTCCCTCCCCCCCACACCTCCCACCTGTCTTGGTTTTCCCCCCTTTAGGGAGGGTTATTTTTGTAGAACTGAAGCCTATTTATTTTTCAAAGTGAAACAGCAGCAGCTGATTAAACTGCATGATGGAAAAATTAACAAATTAGATCTCAAGCATCAGAAGTGGGTTTGGTTTTACTTCATTCACATTTTTATGCTTTATAATTAAACACAACATTAGAACAAATACTGAGGCCCATAGTAAATATTATGTTCTACTTTGGTCCCATACCACCAATATTTGCTGGACTCAGCATGGGTAAAGCATATTATAACAGAGAGCCCTCTGCTGGCTTGAATTCACCAAATTCTCAAGTCTCAAATTCTGTATTCAGATGTTTTAGCCTCTGAGTTACAGCACTCAATTACAGCAAAGGAAGAGACTTTGTTATAAAAGAGATTTTTTAATATGCCACCATAATTTAATGATAGTTAGTGGTTTCTCTGGGGATGATGCATAAATAAAAAATACATGCTTCAAGAATTTATAGTGGCCTAAAATGAACTCAATAAGGGAAATAAAAGTTAAAAGATACATTACATGGAAATTCAATTTTCATTGAGTAAACTGTGGCACATTTTCTTATTTCTCTTTTAGCTTTCTTCCCTATGTTTGTAAATAGGTTCCTGTTGGAAATGCAGGTATTTTCAAGCTACAGATTTACAGTCTTGAACAGAAGTTGGATATGCTGTCTGAGACATAGATTTCTTCAGACTTTTTGCATGAACAGAACATTTTTATCTTCACCTTGCACCCTGCTCACTTTCCAGTCCAGTTTTCTCTCAACGACCACTAATACATGATGACAGATCACATAACCATTAGCAATGCTGTAAATTGATCTTGAGTGACACCATGTAATTTATTCTTGCTCTTGACTGGAAGGACATTAATGTTCCTTCTCTCTCTCTCTCTCTCAAGAGAGAAAACACTAAAAATAAGGCTCATCAATTAACCAGCATTTGTAATGGAAAGCTGCAAACTGCTTCTTTACATAATTGTGAAGGAATGCAGTTGTATTCCTCTACCATAAGAATGAGAAAGAATATTTATTTATTAGTTTCCTATTAGTAGTACTTAATTTGGCCTCTTAAGATCCTTTTTTACTTTAAACATTCTAATTAAGACCCGTGAGTGATAATGTTTTGAAACATTGATCCAATTCAGAGGCTTCATTCAAATTGATGGAAACTTATTTTGTAACTTAATTATAAGGCACTGGTTATCCCTTACAAGCCAAGACAGCTCATAGAAGCTTGTGGTGAGTGGTTTGGTGGTCATTTACTGGAGCAGTATTTCTCACTTTGTAAATGAACTCCACTGAATCACCTGCCACTTCCAAGATCCCATTTTTTAAGTAAACTGGACCTCAGAGAAGGAACTTGACATCTGTTTCATCACACATTTGCCCACTTAAAACATAAGATTCCCCATAGCTGAGAGAGAAGTGCAGCATAGTTGTCTCCTAATATTTAGCAAGGTATCTTACCAACTGCAAGTGTCTCTGCTTTTTCAAAGTTTCCATTAAAGCTTGTGACTGCTGTTCTTTCCTTTTCTATTTCTTTAAATTATCAAGTTTATGGAATACTTTCAACAAAGTAATTTGTGACACTTTAAAGCTATTGGGAATAACTTTTCTCATCAGTCCAATAACTAAGTTTTGTTAAGATGTTTTGCTTGGTTGCAGAAAGCAATTGCAGCAATTGTATTTAGACTCTCCTTCCAATGTAGCCACTTGCTGACTGAAAACAGAACATGGCTGAGAAGTCATTAGAAACAGCTTCAGAGGCTCAGTCTGGTGGATGGTTGCTTTGAGACTGTCATAGAAAAATAAGAGCCCTCTAACACCTCACGTCCTTTGTGCTTCTCACTTTCCTGTAAGCAGTTCATTCACATTGCTTGTATGTTTTAAAGTAATAAAACCACATTTATAATACGATCAGATTTGTGTGTTTCAGTAATAAAACTGCCAGTGAAGTTTCCTTTCAATGTTTCTCATTAGAATTATGTCAGTGGAGACAGTAGATAAGAAGATAAGGGACCTGAGAAATTACAGTGCAAAAATTAAAATTCCCTTCACTAATTTCAGAATCCATACTAAGTTACAAAATCCAGATCCTTTTCAGACATAATTTCCTTTCTAATGTTTATAGTCCTTTCTTTGTTCTGCATACTTTATTTTTTTATTTCCCTTTCTTTCATTCCCCTCTTCTGTCTACTATAATTAAAATAAGTTTTCTGTCAACTGTGTTCTACATTTCCTTGCGTGGTTATTATGGACAATACCTTTTGACTTTCTGGTTGAAAAACTGCCTCTTCAGCTTTCTTTACCTTTCCTGGAAGTACAAAGTCTCATACAGTTCCTTAATAAATATTATTTCCTGATGAATATAGTAACAAACAGCCATTGTTTTCAAATATAACACTTGCAAATATTGAGCACATGGACTATAGAAATAGATCAGGACATTCAGGTTATCTAATACATATAAAAGTGGGTGGCCCCATATAGCATCAGGAAAGAATGAGGGACATTCACATTTTTATTTTATTTTAAACTATGAATGGTAAATAACATTTACATAAGGAGCAATTTCAATTGTACGCTGCAAAAATTTCAGAAAAACTTTTCCTGTTGCTGTCCTTCCATGTCAGAATATATGTGAAGCTAAGATCACCTATAAACATTGCCCTCATTTGAATATCTTGTTTATTAATATTTACTGACACAATTGTACATCCTCATGAGACTTTGGATTGCTATAGAAGGAGGGAAATGTGGATGTTGCTTGTTCTCCTTAAACATTTGTTGGATGACTTAAATCTATCCAGCCTTGACTTCAACTAAGCTGTTTTCCTGTAACTCTCTAGTGGAATAGAGACTTTTTAATGTTTTATAAAATGAGATTCATTTTCCTAAGTCATTTGGAATGACGGAAAAAGCCTAAAATATATAAAAAATCTGCTAGCATCTTCTCTCCTTTCAGGGTTCTTACAGATTACTATCTATTCACCTCATTAATAAGCAGTAACACAAGAATTGCTCATAATGGATCTTATAACCCTGGGATCAATTGATCCATTTCTTAAAGGCATTAACTGCATTAGATTCTGTAGTGTTGCTCTTGTTTTTAAATCCTTGAGAATTCAGATGAGACGGGGCATGTTCATGGCAGTGTGTTTCTTCACTTTCTTTGTCATATACATTGCCAACTGTATCAATTGTTTTCTGCTTTTGTGAAATGAAGCGATATCTTTTCCCACATCCTCTGACTTTCAACACTTTTTGTCTTAATGATTTGGTCCCATGATTGACAAAATCATGGACCAAATGAACAATAAAATATCACATGCACACACACACACACACACACACACACACACACACACACACACACACACACACTGGAATTCTCTTCCTTCAGAAAGAACGATACTGTACCATTTGTGAATAAATGAAAATACTTGGAAAATCTTATATCAAACAAAGTCAGGTCCAAAAAGACATGAGTTGTATGGTTTCCCTCATTTGTGAAAACTAGTATGTGTTTATAAATCTACAAGTAAACACACTGGATAGTAAAAAAAAAAATACATTGGGGCATAATAAATTATACACGTCCCTAGACATTCACACAGTGAAACCAAAGTAAGATACCAATATGATGAGATCACAAAGGCTCATAGCTATGCATATATGATCTTATCAAAAATATTTTACAAAATGAACTCCAAGAAATGGAAATAAGAGATCAGTTTTTGTTGTTGTAGCTGTTTTATTGTCTTTTTTTATGTTGTTAGTTTATTTGTCTTTGGAGGATATGAGAAGGCACAAAAAAGATGAGACACAAATACAATAGTATTAATCATAAGACACTATGTGGAAAATTAACTATATAAGTTGTGGGTGGAGACTGGAGGGAAAACTAGGAAATAGTGATGGAAGGGGTAACATGGTTCAAAAAGAAATGTATTCATTCTATGAATTATGTAGCTGTAACCCCTCTGAAAATCAGCTCTACAATAACAATAAAATATATGAAATAACTATATGTGTATACATGCATATATATTTGCACACATATATGTATATGCATATATACATATGTATGCCTTCCCATGACTGTCCTTGGAACTCTTCCCTGTACAGAGTCCACTGAGTTGTTCCTTTCATAGACCTATGCTGTCTAATTTCCTGATGTTAATCTCTTCAATAAGTGGGGAAAATGGACCCAAACCATAGATACTATCATATAAAATAGTTTCTATGAACCAGTGATAATTCCTGTTAACCAGGTCAGACAGAGTTCTTTAATCCTCAGAGTTGCGTCTTTAATCCTCACAATAACCTCAGAAAATAGAGAAGAATATCTTATTTTTTCATCTAAGAAAACAATAAAAGATTAAGAAATTACTAACACCGAGAAATAAGTAATGACACCAGGTTGGGCCTAAGAATCCTAGGTCCAAAACTAGTCCCCAGTCAGTTCAGAGCCTCCTTTTGGTTTTGAAAACTGCATTCCTGTTGTGTCCTGGTGCCCTGGAAACATCCAGTCTTTAATCAAATGACCTCTTCTCATTGACATTCTTCCCCATTGCCATTTCATACCATACTACATACACAGGAACTTCCCAAAAGATTTTTCACTCTTCACTTTTTCTCTTTGTCATACGTCTAGTAGTCTTGAAACATGCTTTTTTGTGTGTCCTTATTTTCTACTTCACAAAGAATCCATGAAAGCAAATATTTGTTATTTTCTTACGCTGACCGCTTTTCCCCTAGTTCCTCACTTAATGGCTGACATATGGGAGGTGCTTAGTAAATATTCATAGACTACTTAGTTATTCAAGACCATGAATATAACCCTAGGAAAAACAGAGATTCTCTTTCTCCATTTTGACTTGCCCTTAAAATTCTAGTTGCCCACTGAGCCAAACTAAAAAGGGAAGTTATAGAAACATGGGGTTAGACTGCAGGAAACTTATTCTAAGTTCCTTTTCTGCTCATTAAGAAGTTGATAAAGACTTGAGAGTTTAAAAGAGGAAAATGAAGAATAGAATTTCGTCAGACTGCCACAATATAAAGAACCACTAAGGGAAAATAGATGGCTTTTTCCATTTCACAGGGCAAGAGATCATACTCTTGATTCTCTGAATTTGAATCTTGCTTCAGTCACTTGCCTTGCCCTGTGATGGCATTTGGGAAGAAACTTATCTCACAATGCATCTCACTGGAAGGTTCGTCCTGTACTGCCAGGGGAGGAGGGATTATGAAGGCTGCATGAGACCTGGGAGAAAGAGTTGAGAGCTCTGCTCTTAACAGAGAAAGGAGTTAGGCTGATTCCTGGAAGAGGGTAGGACCCTCTCAAAGAATAGCAACTGTTCATTGTCAGCAATTTACCTGGTTACTACTAACGTGTCAATAGGTTTAAATACTACAGAATTCAGGTGGCCATCTATGGAGATATGAAATCAGAGGGAGCCATGAACCTTGGCTACTTCCCCACCCATACAGACACACACCCCACCACTGAGGTTAGAGCTCAGTCTTCATGCACTCTTGTGTTTATGGCTTTCCTGCTCAAAATTGATACTTTAAAATTTGCACCATGTCACCAGTCCATCATTTGGCTGATTAATTAAGTAGGGAGTCCTATAGACTTTTCTGCCCAGGTTGACTTTGAACTGTGATCTTTCAGTCTGAGTATCTAGGATTATAAATGTAAAACATCTGTTGAAAAGCCCATTCATAGCTCTTATTCCCTCGGCTTTCACCTGGCCTTTAGGGAAGGTGGATGATGTGGCAGAGTAAAGTGAATCAATACCAAATTTTCAACATTCAAATAATCTCTGTGTATTAATGTAGCTACCTTCCTCCTCCTCCTCCTCCTGTTGCTATTCTTTTGTCTTCTACATTTCTTCTTCTCTTTCTCTATTTAACCTCCTTTTTCTTATACTTACTGAATGTGTACTTCTCTTCCTTCCAATACTTTGGTGCATTGGCAGATGGTAGCTTCAGAGGAAAAAATAAACTGTAACAGAGTTTGACTTTCAAACACATACTTTGGCATATTAGTTTCTAACCTGATAATATCTTAATGATTAGAGTGTTTTTTTTTTCAACAAAGAATCACATGAAATAAGTATGCTGTCTCACACGTACCATTCAAAGAAAAAGAAATCATGCCACAAGAGCTGTAAGGGGAATGGAGAACATTTGAAATTTTTTTTTGAGTCTTATCTTTTCAGCAACCATAGAAGAATGTCTTTTCTTTCAGTTTTCCAAGGATATGTTACAGTTCTTTAAGTAATAATATGAAGGACAAGTTGATGAATATAATGCATCGTGATTAATGTTATCCCTTTCAGCATTCTCACCCATTCATACCAATCCCCCTTCTCTCACTCTGCTTAATTTTGTTAGATGCACATTAAATTCTTCACTGCCTTCTCCCTCTCTTCTCTTCTTTGTCACTTCCTCTTCCCTTGACCCCACCCAAACTCTTTGAAGTACCTGTTTTCTGTTGCCTATTTTTAATATTGCCTTTGCTTTTCTAAGGAATCTACCATATGTCATTTAACACATTTATATACACTTGCATACCAACCCAGACTATATATGCATATGTATATATGTATGTATATAATAAACTAATCTATCTTCCAAATATGGGGGAAATGTATGAGAATTGCTTTACAGTTATAGGAAACAATCTTTAAGCATCATGTAGGGTAAATGATGACGGATAGTTTTCAATGTAATGTAGGGTTTTTGATCATTCCTCTTAAAAAATGCCAATAAAATGTAAACCCAAATCTAGACATTTTCTAAGATGGAATAGATACCATGGGACTTCTGGAAGATTACATGCTAAGGGTCACTTTCTTATTTATTTACTTATAGTTTTCTTTTAAATGAAAAGGAAATAATTTATGAAATGACTTTCATGGCTAGCAGTGTGGGAAAGGTGAATAGGTCTAAGTTAATTTTCTTCTCTATTTCAGCACTTTTGCGAGGCTCAAAAGGAAGTAAAACCCATCCAGAAATTTTTTTTTCTCTCTTCAAGTTTTCCTTTTCCCATCTGAGCAAAGCCTGGAAGTACACAGACACATTGGGGAGCGTTCCCACTCAGTGGGCGGAACATCTGCAGCATCCATGGACCACCAGAAGCGGAGAGAGAAGGGAGCATGTGGGGGCGGGGGCGGCTGATTATGAAACACAACCTGAGAGCTGCTTATATCCAAATATCCAGATGAATGGCCTAACCTTCAGGTTACCTTTTGCATTATATAAGAATTCGAAGAGCCCCTCACACTCGCCTTCAAAACAACTTTTCTCAAAAAAAAATGGTCATGCAATAGCATTCACAGCATGTGCTCAGACATTTTTTCCTTCTGTGAGTTCCGGGGCACATTCTGTTTCACACATCATCACCCTCCGTGGATCCTAGGCTGGATGGACTCGTGGGCTGCTTCCCATTTGTCTGTTGTCGTCATTTTTTTCAGGTGCCCATGTGAAAGGCTGAGACTGGAGGCCTGTTCAGAGAAAAGGGAAGCACAGAAGAGCAGAGATGAATTCATTAGAAAACATCAGGGGCAAAAGGAGCCCTGGAAATGCAAATTATTATCATTAGAAAGTAATATGGAACTACTGAAGGAACATTTGAAAGAATACTGTGGTCTAACAAAACAATCCTGCAATCTGCATTCAATCAAAACTGACCAAAAATGCTTGCAATGATCCTTTGTATCGTTGGGAGCCAAATGCTTTCTGGAACTCATGAAGAAAGCTTTGCACAGTGGCATATTACCAAGAGAATATTAGTGAAACAATAACCAGCCTTAGAGTCGACTTTTCCAATAAAGAAAAGACTCTACAACTATAAGGCTCAAGCTATTGAGAGACAAAATTATTTACATACCTGTCATATGTTTGCAGATGAGCTTTATTGGTCATTTTTTCCATGGAACTCAACATCCTGCCTAGCAAATAGCCTATGTATGTGAATAATTTAAAAATCAGCTTGTAAAGTTCTAAAATCATATGAAGTATAACTATACTTAGAAGACCGGACATAAAAAAAAATACCATGAACTGCTGTTGGAACCTGCATAATTAATTTTGATTCAGGGCCAATTTAATAATTCTTTTATGTGCAGTGGTATTGAAACTCTATTACTTTTACTCTCATAGAAAACAAGATATAAGTTCTTTATAGATTGTGGTTTTCACTACTAGCTTTTGGTAAAGAACCCTCATGAGCCTGAATCTAGTCCATATATATCTATATCTAGATATATCTAGATATATATCTAGATATATGTGTGTGTATGATTAAATTTCAGGCAAAATATTTACATCACTCCTTAAAGTTCACACGTGGGCATTCATAAGCATGGAAACCCCCTTGGGATGCCACTAGCACTCCTAAGTTGTATTTTGTGAAAAGACCACTCATCCATGGGGAACATAATAACTTCCCAAAGTTCCTGACATACTAGCATTTAGTGTGCTTGGGAAACCAAGTTCTCATTCATATATTATATGCTTGCATTAGAAATAGACCTTATATAGCATTTCAACACAATATCATAGCTAAAACGATATCAAGACCCAGCAAGTTTCTTGTCAAAAATGAGATCCAGTGAAAGGGCCATGAAATAATTCAAAAGTGTTACATCTTTTATTCTATATTTGTTTTCCTGAAACAATTCTTAAGATAATTAGTGAAAATTAACAGTCAAGCAAAATGTAGCACTGAGGAATAGAGATAATGCTAATGGTGATACCTTCTGGAAACCCTCCTCCTCCTCCTCCTCCTCCTCCTCCTCCTCCTCCTCCTCCTCCTCCTCCTCCTCCTCCTCTTCTTTGCTAGTCCTGAGCTTGAGCTCAGGGTCTGAGCATTGTTCTTGGGCTTTCTCAAGGCTAATTCTCCACCACTTGAACCACAGTGTCATTTCCAGCTTTTTCTGTGTGTGTGGTACTGAGGAATCAAACCCGTTTATGTATGTGCTAGGCAAACACTAGGCTAAACTCCCAGCCCTCAAAATACACTTTTTTATAAATATGAAATGAGTGGTATTATAATATGACTAAAAGAGGTGGGGTTTTTTTGGTATATTTTAACTCTGCAGAAGTATTTTTCCTTTGTATCCTGGAGGAATTTTTCTTAAGAATTTTCTATTTTGTTATCATTGCCAGCCTTGCATAATAGAAAGATAGTGCACTAAAAATAAAGATATTCATGTTTAACTTCCATGCTTCCCTTAAATAGCCTTCCTTTTACCTTTTATCTCCTCCTCTCTTCTCTGTTCCCCTCCTTCTTCCTCTCTCTCTCTCTCTCTCTCTCTCTCTCTCTCTCTCTCTCTCTCTCTCTCTCTCTCTCTCTCTCTCCTCCCTCCCTCCCTCCCTCCCTCCCTCCCTCTCTCTCTCTCTCTCTCTCTCTCTCTCTCTCTCTCTCTCTCTCTCTCTCTCTCTCTCTCTCTCTGTCTCTGCTTCCATTCCTTCCTCCCTCCCTCCCCCTCTCTCTTCATTCCTTCTGTCCTTCCTTCCCTCCTTCTTTCCTTTCATTCAAAGAATAATGCCACTTAAATTTCTTTGAAGTGTTATCTCTCCAATTCAAATAAATATACTCCTGCAATTAACAATTAGTTTTGAAAGTGCTACAAAATATAGGATTAAAAATGAGAAGATTGAATACTGTTTCTGAAGGATGCAGTGTTTTAAAATGTTTAGAAATATATTAACTTGTGCTGAAATTTCTGCCCAATAAAAATGTGGTTAACAATAATAGTGGCATTATACAGAAAATCAGAAGAGGAGCCATCTAATGTGAGTTTAATAAACTAAAATTATTAAAATTCCTGTTACTCTAGTGAAGTATCTCAACAAAAGAACTGAAAATAGTCTTGTTTGTGTGTGTGTGTGTGTGTGTGTGTGTGTGTGTGTGTGTGTGTGTGTGTGCGCGTGCGTGCGCATTTTTCAATTGGTAATGGGGCTTGAATTCTGGGCTAGGGCATTGTCCCTGAGCTCTTCAGGTCAAGGATAGCTCTCTACCACTTGAACCTCAGCGCCACTTCTGGTTAATTGGAGATAGGAGTTTTATGGACTTTAATGGTCTAGCTGACTTTGATCTGTAATCTTTAGATATCAGCCTCCTGAGTAGCTAGATTATAGGCATGAACCACCAGTGCCCAGTGAAAATAATTAGTTTTATGTAGTTTTTTTTAATCTGAATGTAATTATCCAGCACTAAAATATTTAATTTTCTCTATTCTAACAGCTATTTGGACACAAAATATCTAATATATATTAGGGATTGTCAATTTGCTGCCATAATACCAATTCATTGAGTCATCCATATGCATAAATTCTCTTAAGCAGCTTTTATTTCCATTTCCATTTCCTAACTCATTCCCATGAAGTAGAGTATCTAGTTTTAGACATAATATATAGCTTTTAAAGGTTATATGGTGGTTAAATGTAAGGAGGAAAAGCATGACCATTAAATACAGAATCTGTGAAACCAGTAATGAATGCCAAGAACAACATGAAAATACAGGTGTTTAAGTGAGAATACCATTAAAAAGTACAGAAAAAAGAAGCCCGGAGTGGTGGCTCATGCCTGTAATTCAAGCTACTCAGGAGGCTGAGATCTGAGGATTGAGATTCAAAGCCAACCTTGGTGCTAAAGTTCATGAGACTCTTATCTCCAATTAACCACCATAAAAACGTAAGTGGTGCTATGTCTCCAGGGGTCAAATGGTAGCCTTGAAGTAAAGAACTCAGGGACATTGCCCAGGCCCAGAGTTCAAGCTCCAGGACTGAAAGAAAAAAAAAGCAAAGAAAAGAAAGTACAGAAAAAAGAGATTCTCCTAAAACCTAAAATTAGAAACTCATATACTGGAAAATAATGCATCATATTACAGGAGGAAATTAAACATGAACACTGAGCTGAGACTGAGTTATACCTAAAATCATTGCCACTTAGCAGGCTGAGATCTAGAGGATGGAAGCTTGAAGCCAGCCCAAGGAGAAAAGTGCATTAGACTCTTTCTCTCCAAAATCAACAGTAAAATGCAAGCCTAGAGGGCTGGGAGTTTGGCCTAGTGGTAGAGTACTTGCCTAGCATACAGGAAGACTAGGGTTCCATTCCTTGCTATGACATGCACAGAAAAAGCTAGAAATGGTACTGGGCCTCAAGTAGTAGAGCTTTAGCCTTGAGAAGGTCTAAGAACAGTATGCATACCCTGAGTCCAAGCTCTAGGACTGCCAAAAAAAGCAAGCCTGGATGTATAACTCAAATGATAGCTGAGCAAGCAGGTTCAGTTTGGCTATACCTGGGAGGCTGAGGCAAAAGGATATTGAGATTAAACCCTATGAACTACATAGTTGTGAACGCAGGGCCTCAAGCTTACTATATGACCTCATTGAAAAATTTACTAAAACAGCTTTTCCTTAACTCACAAACATAGGTATGTAACTAGATAAAATTAAGTATATATTAATGAATTTTATTTCACTGATCAGTGTACTATATGCTGAAATTATCATATACTACTCCACAAGTATGCGTGATTTGTATCTGTCAATTAGACTGAGCAGATCAGAATAACAGAGCTACAGTTAGTAAAGAAAACAAATTATACAGACTTACTTTCTGATTTCTGCTATTTCAACATCATACTCCTTACTTATTTCATAGACATCTCTCACATCAAATAATAACCATTGGGTTCTTTAAAGCTCCTCTCCTTGTTGGGCTTCTTGTACTGGATGTAGTAATGCTAAGTATATGAAACAGGATAGAACAGAAAAGAATATCCCCTTCTTGTATTGCAAGTGATGTAAATAACCAGCTCGTTTCTTTTTTGATACTGACATCTATTGGAAAGCAGAAGAACATGTTTGTGTGTTTGTTTCTCAGAGTCAAATAAAATTTAATTCAATTCAAATCCTAATTTAAATAAAAATTATATCTAAGAAATTAGTTCCAAAAGAAATGCACTCATTACCTGATTTAAATAATTGGAATCCATGTGTATGTTACCTTTATAATGACTATTGGGGAAAAAAAAAGAAAAGCATTTCAGTTGCATAATTCTCTCCACTGCCTTAAGATAAATGTATATGTGTTATCAATCTTAAAACTCTCTTTTAAAGCCAATAATTGTCACTGAAAAAGGATTGGATACATTGTAAGAATCACAGATTTTAAGTAATACAATAGCTCACTGACTTTAACTGGGCACACATGGTTCTGTTCCAGGGCACAGAGAGCTGAAACTTAACTAATATATTACAAAAATATATTTTAAAGGAGAAATTTAGAGATTAAATCACTGAAATTATTTCAAAAAATTTTCTTTGTGTATTCAATGTTTAACAATTGGATTTTATGGAAAAATAGATAGGAGTAAGTTCTGGCATAATTTCAAGTTTTCCCTGCCAATCTCTGAATAATTTTCTCATCATTTCTACCAACAATACATAAAGGAAATGAGTTTTATGAAGTATTCATTCATTAGGTCTGTGAATATTTGCTTTAAGACTTTTCAAATCAATCTTGGGGCTTGAACTCTGGTCCTGGGTGCTGTCCATGAGCTCTTCAGCTCAAGGCTATCTTCCTACCCCTTGAGCCACAGCACCACTTCCAGTTTTCTGGTTGTTAATTGGAGATAAGAGTTTCACATTTTTTAGTGCCAAGGCTGGCTTTGAACTGCAATCATAGATCTCAGCCCCCTGAGAAGCTAGGATTACAGGCATGAGCCACTTGGGCTGGGCTCTTTAAGTTAGTTTTAAATTCTTTAAATTCCAAACTTATTTTTCCTTGAGGGTGTTACAAAATATTAAAATTAGGCAATTTGTACTCCTTACCTCTTTTATGTGAACCCTATTTTATCAGCTATATTAGTTTTTTTTTTATTATCTTTAAGTAGCTGTAAGAAGGAAGTGGCATAATAAATACAATGCATCTTCATCAGTGCCACATCCTTCAATATTGTCACCCCGTTCAACTCACCCTTTCCATACTTTTTTTAATTTTGTGGTTTACACAAAAAATTCTAAACTACATTCTACCTTCCTTCCCTTTTTCATTACTCTACGCTACTCCTCTTGATCCCACTCCAGCTTTTACATGGAGTCATTTCCTGGTGTTTATTTTAATGGGCTTTGACCTAGACTTTATTCTCTGGAGAGCTCAAGTAGAGCATTAGTTTTTAATGGTCATAATTCTATACTCATTGCCTACAATTTTACAGTTTTATATTTACCAATTTTGTCCTTACTTCTTTATTTCTCTTACATTATTACAATTTTTTCCTGCTATATTCATAATACCATTCCAAATCTCAGAGTGATAATTGATGGACCAAAAGCAAAACCTAACTTGACATGATTATACAGGGGCAAAGATCTTATTCATACCGTTAAAATAAATCAATGAGACTTTAAAAATCAATCAGTCAAATTATATAGTCAAGTAACAATTTGGTCCATAAATGTAATATTTTCTTCTTTCCTATAAGATCAAATATACTATACTATTTATTTATTTTTGTTTTTTAAGAAAAGTGCATATGGGTAACCTTGAAGAAACATTGCATGCTTTTATTCTTTTTCTTTCTTGAGTCATTCAAACAACTTCAATAACACTAAGCTGAAAAATCTAAAGCCAAGTTTAGTGGCCAGAATATCCTCGAGATTGTAATAAGTATTCATTGTTAAGGCTTCTATATTTCAAACAGAAACTTTCAGATGGAATCTTGCCTCTATGCCATCCATCAGTGGATAGAGCTCTCTACTATATTTATATGTTAGACTCAAGCAGTTACACAATAAATAACACTTTTCACAATCTCCTTGAGATGTACTTGTGAGTTTGAGATTTGAGGTTGCTTCATGCCTTCAATATTTTTTCCTATTAGTGGCCTAGAAGTGTTGGGTTATTTAGATACATAGAGGGGGTTCTCCCATTTTGGAAGTCTATTGTTTTCATAATTTCAGCCTTTCTCTGAACTTCTTTTATATATTTGGCAGGAGATGCCCCCTGAGTTTCTCAGAATTCTTGATACTATTGAGGTGCTTAAAATAGTTAAAACAGTTTGGCCTATTGGTAGAGTGCTTGCCTAGCATGCATGAAGACCCAGGTTTGATTCCTTGGTACCACATACATAGAAAAAAGACAGAAGTTGTGCTGAGGCTCAAGTGGTAGAGCTCTAGTCTTGAGAAAGTCCAAGGACAGTGATCAGGCCCTGAGCTCAAGCCCAGGACTGGCAAAAAAATAATTAAAGGAATGCTGTTTTACTTATTAATAAGCTTGATTAGAAATAAATTCTAACAGGCAAATGGGAGAATAGGAGGTAGACTATAAAAGAACTAAAAAATCTTGCTATGTAATGAAAGAAATTACTTGTTGGTTCTATACATTATGCATCGATAAAAGGCAGGAATAGACACAATCTTCCACGCAGAAGAATTCAAAACAATGTTTTTGTTATGGTAGGAAATATAACCATAGAGAAGTAGAATTTAGCTCCGCACAGCTTAAGTGCAAGCTGTGCATAATGACATTGAGCAGAGTATGGCATAGGAAGGGAAGAGTGCAGGGGCAGCATTAATGAATGGTGCTTTGGCAGGTAAGCAAGGTCAAAGTGATAGTCTATTCCTTTGACATAATGGTTGAAAATGGCACCTTGCCTCTGGTCTCCCACGCACAGTCAACAACTCAATTTAATTATGATTTCATTTTAAAAATTCTTTCAAATTTCCACTGACATTCTACAAAATCCCTGATCAGTTATCTTTTAAAGATTTTAAGGAACAATAATGCTTCCAAAATTTATCATAGCCTAGAGAACTGGAGGAAGACATGTTGGCTACAGGGAAACAAGTAAAGAAATAAGATGAGGTCTAAAAAAATTGAATCACTCCAAAACTAATCTCCAAAGAAACAACTATCCCATTAAAACATGGGCCAGGAACTTAAAGGAGACTTCCCTGAAGAAGAATAAGAATGGCCTATAGACACATGAAGAAATGCTTGACATTGCTGGCCACAAAATGAATGCAAATCAAAACAACTGTGAGATTCTACCTCCCTCCAGTTAGAATGGCCATGATCAAGGAATCTAATAGCAACAGATGCTGGTGGGGATGTGGTCAGGAGGGATCACTACTACACTGTTGGTGGGAGTGCAAACTCATTCAGCTACTATGGAAAGCAGTATGTCAGTTCCACTATGACCCAGTGATTCCACTACTTGGCATTTACCCAACCATCCAGAAACAAGGACATACTAAATCCACTAGCACAACAATGTTCATTGCAGCACTTATCATAGCAAAGATATGGAACCAACTTAGATGCCCCTCCGTAGATGACTGGATTAACAAGATGTGGTACTTATACACAATGAATTCTATGCTGCCATCAGAAAGGACATCGTCGCTTATGGAAGGAAACGGAAAGACTTGGAAAAAATCACATTAAGTGAAGTAAGCCAGACTCAAAGGAACATAGCTCATTGGTTTCCCTCATTTGTAATAATTGGTACAAACTTTGGACTCTCCTAGCAGAGGATTACAATAGGGCAAAACCTAGATACAAAAGGCCATATAGAATGAGGCTAAATGAAAGGACCTTCAGGATATGGTAACAAAAGCCATATAATGTATGATTGTTGTTCTTAATGCACTATGTTATTTCTCATCTCTTTTGTTGTTCCTTGGGTATTCTTTTTGTTATAGTATCTAACCTTGTTATCTTTTATATTGTATATATGTTTATTTGTTTATTTGAAATAGGAAAGGAAATGGGGGAGACCAAGATGAGGGGAAGGGTGCAGGGAAGGAATGGGGACAAAAACATGAGAAGAGGTATCAATGTTTTTGAAGTAATGAAACTTCTATCTGGCAAATATAACTATAACTCTTCTATTAATTACAATAAAAAGAAAAAAAAGAAATAAGTTGAGGTATATTTGATCATATTGCAAATACAGTTAAAAAATATACCCTGAAAGATTAATTACTTGGTCAAATTTCAAATTGATATAAATATCACTTACATATTCCCAAATTGCTCATCATTAATACTAGTGAAATGTATAAAATACATATTTCCCTCAAAATATTGATCAAGCAAATTATTGTCAAACTTCTAAAAATTATTAAATGAGACAGTTATAATCATATTCAAATATCCTAATATGGCTTTTTAATAGGAAATTTTAGTTCTTTTTCTATATCAGTGTACTAATCAATTATTGCTTGAGTCATCAAAAGATTAAATCAATAGAAAACTTACTCTTCAAACCCTCTCCCTGTTACCTATAGAAATCTTATAGAACATGGCAATTAATTTTCTCTTCAAACAAAAGATCCAGAGATAAAGTGGCTCCATATTTAGCAGTAGAAGCACTGAAACATTAAATTCCCTCCTTGACCTCTATGTCTTCAATAGCCAACTTCGTACAACGGGTTGTTCCTGTTTGGTCACAATATAAATGCCACCATTAATTATACAACAAGATGTTTTCTTTCCCATATCCACTGTAAGAAGGAGAAAGATTTTGGTCAACCTTGAAGAAAGAGTTAAGGCAACTCAAGTCCTATTGCCCTCAGCAGCCGAGTAACACTTGCCACTATACATTACAAATGCTCATTGGCTTCCAATTTTTCTGGAAGTAGTTCATTACTCTGGAGCTGAGAATGAAGAATAAGGCATAATAAGGATCCATTTGACTTTGTGTAAGAGCAATTTCCCTTATTTAAGTACTGCCTGGAGAGAAATAAAACAAAGCCTGCCAAGGTCCCTTCTAAATCTTAAGATTGGACATATATAGCCATATCACTAAAAGAGTACATGTAATTATTTACAAATTACCTGCAAAACTTCACTTAAGAAAGCACCTGCAGAAAACTAAAGTTAGATCCTTCTTTGTCACCCTGTACTAGAATTAACTTCAAATGGATCAAAGACCTGGAGGTAAAACCTGACACACCAAAAACTTTACAAGAAGGAATAGGAGATACACTAGGCCTCCTTGGCACAGGTCGAAACTTTCTTAATAAGGACCAAGAATCACAACAAATCAGAGAAAGGCTGGATAAGTGGGACTGCATTAAACTGCAGAGCTTTTGTTTGGCAAAGGACATAGCTAGTAAACTAATTAGGAAGCCTACAGAGTGGGAGAATATCTTCACCAACCATACAACAGACAAAGGCCTCATATCTAAAATATATCAACAGCTCAAAAAATTGAATCAATCCAAAACTAATCTCCAAAGTAACAACCATCCCATTAAAAGATGGGCCAAAGACTTAAAGAGAGTCTTCTCTGAAGAAGAAACAAAAATGGCCTATAGACACATGAAGAAATGCTCCACATCTCTGGTCATAAAAGAAATGCAAATCAAAACAACTGTAAGATTCCACCTCACTCCAGTTAGAATGGACAGGATCAAGAAAACTAATAACAACAGATACTGGAAGGGATGTGGCCAGGAGGGATCACTACTACACTGTTGGTGGGAGTGCAAACTCGTTCAACCACTATGGAAAGCAGTATGGCAGTGCCTCAAAAGACTAAACATAGAGCTCCCCTATAACCCAGCAATTCCACTATTTGACATTTACCCAATCATCCAGAAACATGGACATACTAAATCCACCAGCACAACAATGTTCATTGCAGCACTATTTACCATTGCAAAGGTATGGAACCAACCCAGATGTCCCTCAGTTGATGAGTGGATCAACAAGATGTGGTATTTATACACAATGGAATTCTATGCTGCTGTCAGAAAGAATGACATTGCCCCATTTGTTAGGAAATGGAAAGACTTAGAAAAGATTATATCAAGTGAAGTAAACCAGACTCAAAGGAACTTAGGCTCAATGGTTTCCCTCATTTGTCATAATCAGTAGAAACCTTGGGCTCTCCTAGCAGAGATTTGCCATAGAGCAAAACCTTGATACAAAAGGCCATGTAGTAGGATGCTAAATGAAAGGATATTTGGGATATAGAAACATAAGCCATATAATGAGTGATTGTTGTGCTTAATGTACTATGTTATCTCTCATCTCCTTTGCTGTCCCTTGGTTATCTCATATTGTTACAGTATCTCACTTTGTTACCTGATATATTGGATATATTTGTATTTGGTTATTTGAAATTGGATAGGGAAGGGGGAAAACAAGATAAGGGGTGGGGGTAGGAGAGGGAAATGGGGACCAAGACATGTGAAAGGGTATCAATGTATGGGAATTAATTCACCATCTATCTGGCAAATATAATATAACCCTTCTATTAATTACAATAAAAATATATGAAAAAAAGGATAGCAGTTATTTTTAAAATAAGAAAGGACTTATTACTATAACTGTAAATTAGTGGTGCTATAACCCAATCTGGTAAATTTATACCTGTAAATAGATGAGAGATAGTTATCTACAGAAAACTTGATATAAACCATCCATTATAAAAGCAACAACACCTATAGGGGAAATACCCTCCCATCTTTACATCTTGACCTTACCTTTGTACCCAGTGCAGATGTCAGCAAGCAGACATCAAGCTGTGGGCTTTCAACCTGGTGGATGTATTCATACTGCCCAAGAGATAAGGACAGGATTCAGCAGTTTAAATGATCTTGAATGCTATTTTGTGATATATTAAAATTATTGGTATTGAAAATATCAGTATGCATAAGTAAAGTGTCCTTGGCCATCACCACAATCATTTCTTTCCATCTTGTTCATGGCAATTCTTTAGCCCCACACTGGCAGACTTGAGTAATAGTAACATAGCAAAACCAAAAATGTTTACTGGCCAGCATTTTAGAGGAACTGACCCCTGATCTACCACCAGCGAGGAACTGCCCCTAAAGGACTCTTTTAGGGGCAGGAATCAGCAGCGTACCTCTGGTCTTGAGATGTTGGTTCTCTGTCTGCCTGCACACACGAACTTCTGCACTCTCTTATCCTCCTGGGACAACTGATAACCCCAGTGGAATTTGCTGCTAGAATAACTTTCTCAGATGGCTGGGATGAGCTCAAAACAATACAAAAGTTGCCCCAAGCCTGAAAGCTGAAAATAGTCTCTTGTTTCATTGTCACTTTCAAATTATTTGCACTACATTCTTCCTGAGAGCCTGTCAGAATTTCTTCACTATCATAGACAATGACAGCACAGCTTCCCTGGTGCAAAGTTCATTCAATTGTATGGAAAGAAGTCCCAGTGGACAGGTTTATTAAAATAAATAAGGCACCTAAATGTGCCTCTTTGTCAATTAGCATTATTCAAAGCATTCTTATTCTCTTATGGGTTTTCTTTTTAAAAGTTTTCTGTCACTGGAGCCACAACTCTACTAGTTTTTTTTTTTCTGGTTATTTTTTGCCAGTCCTGGGCCTTGAACTCAGGGCCTGGGCACTGTCCTTGGGGTTTCTCAAGGCTAGACCCCTACCATTTGACCCACAGCACCATTTCTGGCTTTTCTCTATGTATATAATACTGAGGAATTGAACCAGGGTCTTTGTGCATGCTAGGCAAGCACTCAACCACTAGTCCAAACTAGGTATCACTTTGAACTCCAGCTAGGTTCTGTAAAGACAGGAAAGTGCCATCACACCCAGCTTTTTCTGTTGAAGTAGAATCCTGGAGTACATTTTTGCTGAACTTTTCCTTGAACCACTATTCTCCTTGTCTCCTCTAGAGCAACTGGGATTGCAGGGATGAGCTATGAATGAGTACCTGGCTAGAATTTCTGTGTCTAAAATTTCACTAATGCTTTGTAATTGAAATAGGAAACAGTTGGGGCCGGGAGTTTGGCCTAGTGGTTAAAGTGCTTGCCTAGCATGCATGAAGACCCAGGTTCGATTCCTTGGTACCACATACATAGAAAAAAGCCGGAAGTGGTGCTGAGGCTCAAGTGGTAGAGCTCTAGCCTTGAGAAAAGTCCAAGGACAGGGCTTAGGCCCTGAGCTCAAGCCCAGGACTGGCAAAAAAAAAAAAATAGGAAACAGTGATCTCAATGGCATAATATGAAAAACTTTATTTTCTTTCCTATTATTGTTAATTTCTTTTTATTTTTGTTAGTCCTGGGGCTTGAACTCAGACCCTGGGCACTGTCCCTAAATTTCTTTTGATCAAGTCCAGCACTCTGCCATTTGAGCCACAGCACCACTTCTGGCTTTTTCTGTGTATGTGGTACTGAGGAATCAAACCCAGGGTTTCATGCATGCTAGGCAAACACTCTACCACTAAGCCCCATTCACAAACCTGAAAAGCTTTTTTTTTTTCTTTTTCTTTTCTTTTCTTTTTTTAAGGGTGCCTTTGTGATTACTGCTTGTGCTTTCAATTTTCTTTCTTGTTTCTTTGTTTTTTGTTTTTTCCCTGAATCCTTGCTTCTGTTGCATGGGTTGATAAGGACCTGAGTGAGTCCTTTTGGCATAAAAGTCTCTCTTCAGCACTGTAGTAGGTATGTTGAATACAATTTAAGCCAGACTCGATTAGCACCTGTGTGCTCCAGTGCTGCCTGATTCTTTACAGAGGTCACATTCAGTTCTCAATGAACATATCTTCAGGACAAACAGGTTAATTTAAGACTCTTAGGTACAGCAACTTTGATGAGATAGTTTAACACTTACTCTACCGCTGCAACTTCTCTGACCTTACCTGCTCACCAAAGCCTGGTAATTGTCAGCAGAGTCAATAGATAAAATCACTAAGTTTTGCCAACATAAATACGTTGTCCATATTTATGGAGGTTTAGAATTGACCCTTACCATAACCCTTGAGATTCAGCATTTGAAAGTCAGTATCATTTCAACTTCTAGATGGCCTCCCTAAATTGCTGGATTAGAAACTGTAAAGCAGTATTGTCATGCCCTTAAAACCCATGTCTTTGATGAAGTCAAAGCTTTGGGAGTGGATGGTAGATTTGGATTTCTTGGTTAAGATGACCAGAGAGCAGCTTTTTAAAGTAGATGGAAAGCTTTCAGAATACTAATTTTAGCCAAAGAATCTTACGGAGGTGCGAAATTTTAGGTGAGAACTGGTGAAATGGTTGAAATGTGTTAGAATTGTTTTAAAATAATCTTGGATTCAGTGTTTTTTTTTCTCCTCTTTTAGTGTTTAGTGAATGTAATTATCCAAAAGGCACATTTCTAAAAGGCAAAAATTACAACATATTGTCTTTTAATTCTTCTATTTAGCATGAGATTTTTGTGTATCATAGTATAATGGTCAGCCAGATTCTTTTACAGTTGTCTCTAGCTTTTTCTGGAAACTTCCTTAAAATATGCCTGATTCCACTGGACATTCAACTTGGATGACTGGAAGCCATCCCAAATCGAGCATTTCTCTTACTGCATTCCTGGACCCTTCTCCATGTATCCTCAATCTTTCTTTTTCCCCAAATTCTCTATCTCTGTTGTGAGAAATGCCAAGATTATTTGGGCTCAGACAAAAATCCTGGATCCATTTGAGTCTTCCAGATTTAAAATGCATTGAGAATTCATTAACTCTTCACTATTTCCTTGCAGCCTATCTTATTCAATCACTGCCCTTTCTGTACTGGATAGCTACAGCACCTTGTGGGTTGGTTTTTACTTGCTTACCATTCTTTATCTCTTTAGATTCAACAGGACAGCAAGAGTGATCACCTCTTTTTAAACCTCTGATGAATCATATTTCTGCCATGTTCAAAAGCAGAAAGCACTGAGAGTGAAGATGAAAGTGTTCACAATTGCATGTGGTTTGTATAATCATAGTGCTTCATTCTTACCTGACCTCCTTTCCTACTTCTTAGTATTTACTTGACAGCAGTATCTTCGCTGTAACTAGAAAATAACACATACCCTTCTCTTTGCTTCCTCTTGGGGTTTTTTTTTTTTTTGGATGATGTTTCACTAATTTTCAGATCTTCTCTCAAATGTGCCCTGGTGATTTTTTTTTTTTCATAGAGCAACCTGCTCTCACTTCCTTACCATCTCTTAAATCTAGATCTGTTTTATTTATTTTTTCCTATCACATTTTTTAGCATTTGTACAAGAAGCTCTTATTGTTTATTTCTTAATATCTATCACTACTGTGAGAATGTATACTAGAACAATGCATTACATAAAAGAAACAAAAAGATTGACTAATATAAAACATTTTTTGTAAATCTGTACAAATATTTGCATACCAGTGTTTTAGTTAAATCTACATAAAATTACCTTGGTTTATTCACAATAATATCTTCAATTCCTCATAATAAGACATTAACATTTGTTAATTTTCAGTTTTTATATTTGATAAATAATAACTTATAGAAATATGTTTTCAATTGCTCATCGATAGGAAATACATTAGATAATCTCTAAGTTTGCCGCTTAATTTAGTGTTACATATCATTTTTTAAGTTAGTACATATTGTGTATTGATTTAAGTAAGAACATGTAAAAGGTTTTCACAACAGTAGGAATAGGAATGCTTTCCAATACTTGTACTGTATAGTTCTAAGTAAGTTAAAATCCTGAGAGTTCTTTTCCCCTATATAGGTAAAGGCTAAGAGTGTGTGTTGACATTTATGAGGACAACCACAAGTCTCAACCTGAATCACATGGAAAACTTACAATGAAGACTTACTGGAAGGGAAATAGGGTTTATACCATACGGAGAGATAGAGTAAGAAGGAGGAAGCAGTGTCCTTACTGACAGCATGGCTCCATTGTGCTTTAAACTCATTCATGATTGCACTGACTTCCATCTTATTTCTTCATCTCTTCTATGGATCTAATATATTCCGTGATATCATCTGATAGCTTGATTTTCTGCTTAAATTAGTGAGAGCTGATTTTTCGTTCCTTATACTTAGGAATACTGATAGATACACCAGCCAGTTATTTGCCCATAGATGAGTATATGTGCCTGCAGTCACTCTGTTAAATTTAGCATGTGAGTTTCTTACTTACAAATCTTTGCCATCTCAGTATCCACTAGATCTAGACATCTGTTACAAACTATTTATCTGTATTCCATTTACTGGAGGGAATTTCTACTGGAAGATAATTTCACAACTTGCATCAAAGTGGCCACTCAAGGTCCAAACTAAGTGGCAGACATTTTCCCATACTTTGACATGCAAATATGGCTGCTGAGATAATTTTAACAGGAAAGTTATAGATTTAGAGAGATAGTTCTTCTCAAATGGGGAACTATGTCAAAAGCTGATTTCTGCAGGTAATTGAAGCAACCTCCTTAAGCAACATAAGCATGTATTCTACTTGGTTTTATCACTATACGATTTTAAATACATACTAAGTTATCTTGGATTGCTTTACAATAGTCACCTTTTATTCTTCATAGTGAAGTATTACATGTTGATTTTCATTGTTTTAATAACTTTAATATGAAATAACTTTTCTCTAATCATAAAGATTATAAAATAAACATTTAAGTTGCATTTATCCTAAAATTGTTAACTTTAATTTTTTTTGCTTTAATACACTGGATTTGTTAATGTTCTCAACTTCCATTGGAGAAACATCTTTGTGAAAAGATGTAGAGCTGGTAGTTTGGCCTAGTGGTAGAGTGCTTGCCTAGCATACACAAAGCCCCAGGTTCGATTCCTCAGTACCACATACATAGAGAAAGCCAGAAGTGGTGCTGAGGCTCAAGTGGTAGAGCTCTCGCCTTGAAAAAGTTCAAGGCAGTGCTCAGTCCCTGAGCTCAAGCCCAGGACTGGCAAAAAAATAGTGATGTAATACTAAAAAGTCAAAGTACATTTAAGCCAAACACTCAGGAAGCTTTACTGTAATTTTCTTTTGTAAATCAGGAAATTTCTGAGTTATCAACACCTCTATAATTTTAGTCTTATTAAAAATAAATATTAGGTCAATAAATAGCAATTGATATTCAAAACAGAAAATCAGAGTTTATCATTTCTAAAAGTTGAAGAATGTCAGAAAATATCACTTTCTAATTTGTCTACCACCCTTATAAGACATCTGTGTTCTAAAAGCAAAGTTTGTCTCTGGAACTGGTATGACAAGATTGTTTTTGATGGATGTAATTAGCAAGTAAATTTTCTCATACTTACAATGTCCTTTGCGTTATCACAACCAAACAGTCAACTAGATACATGGACATATGTTCCCTAGTTATGTGTTTTCATGAATTATAGGTGTCATATGCATAAATCTAATTTTTAGAAAATTTGGAAATATTTTCTTCTCTGAAAATTAACAAATGAAAGAAGTAATACAATAGCATTTAAAATCTAAATTTGTAGCAACTAGAAAGGTCTCTGAATGTGTTCACTTGATTGAATATACTTCACCTATTAAAAGAAATAGAAAGCATCACCTCATACATTGATGTCCTGTAGCATTGCCTTTATTTGGCTAAATTTTGAAGATTTTGCCTTCTATTTGGTTACTGGTATTTTTCCTAGGAAAAAATGAGCATAGTAATTTATCTTATTGATTTCATTTTATCTGTGTACATTCTAGCTGAGCATTAGCATGGGTGAGAATGCAGAAACCCTCTGCTGTCTATGTGTTCTGGACACGAGTACTGGGAGCAGGTGAAGAGGAGAAATGAAAGCTCTGCAGAAGGAAAGAAATCAAAGTCATTATTTTCCACTCTTTAAAAGTCCTTTCAACTAAGCTTAGATACGTTTTTATACAGTTCACTTCAACCAAAATCTAAAATCTTTATGCCTTTATAAATAAGCTTAACCTATTTCTCAACTCCCTCAGTTAATCAAAAGTAATTTTAAAAAATTATCGCAAGTTTTTCTTCTTTCCTTATGCACAAAAGTCATTACTGATGAACTAATACTTTTATGGTAATATTATATAAAATGCCATTGAGGATTGAATGGAAAGAAAATATAATCCAGAAACTTCTAAGAGGAATCACAGATAGATGTTCGTTGATGGAAACAGTATAGCTGCAGTCTTTCTCCCTTTAATTCTCACCTACAGTTAAGAGCAACATGCAATATAATCTTGAATATTGTCCTTTCCTCTGTTGTTACTTTTTTAGCTCTTAACTGAATTTACTTCATTTTTGCTTGTTTCCTAAAGAGTTTACATTAATTAAAACTCTGTCCTATTCCTAAGAATGCATTGTAAATTGTACAATCTTCAGGCAGGAGATTAAAATTTAATTCAGAGACAAGACATAAAAGCAAACTAATGCTCTGTTGGAGATCAACATGCACAGCAGTCAAGGGGACTCTGCTTTGTGGATGGATAAAGTTTACCATTCATTGCCTTTGCCTCAGGGAAGAATGATCAGAATAGAGCTGTTTCCTACAGCCAGAATATTTGTATTCTGCTACTGTCCTACCTTTACATACACTAAAGAAAACAAACAAATGAACAGGGGCTGAGAAAGTTTGGCCTAGTGTTAGTGGGCTTTCACAGTGACCTTTGCTCTATTCCTTGGTAACTCATACCTAGAAAAAGCCGGAAGTAGTGCTGTGTCTCAAGTGGTAGAGCTTTAGCCTTGAGAAACTCCAAGGACAGTGCTCAGACCCTGAGTTCAAGCCCCAAGACAACAACAAAAACAACAACAACAAAAAACAACACAAAACAAACAAAAGCAACTTTAAGTTCTCCAGAATCCTGTATAATTTATCACAATTATATGTCAGGCTACAATCTATAAAAGGAAATGTGCTCATTACCTGACTCCTGTAATTGTAATACCTTAGTATATCACTTCTATTTTTACAATAAAGTAAGTTAATTTAAAAATATTTTAAAATTAAATGTTACAAGAAAGATAAGAGCTGCTTTATTCAAAGATTATGCTTCCTTATTTTTGTTATTATATATTATGCATGTATTGTTGTTGTGTGTGTGTGTGTTTGTGTGTGTGTGTGTGTTTGTGTGTGTGTGTGTGTGTGTTTGTGTGTGTGTGTGTGTGTTTGTGTGTGTGTGTGGTTTTCCAGTACTGAAGCTTAGATTCAAAGCTGTTGTTCTACCACTCTGGCTCAAAACTTCAGCTTTTAAGAAGTTCATTGAAGCTAAGAATTTCATAGACTTTTCTGTCCATACTGGCTTCAAACCATGGTCCTAAGATCCCTCTTTCCAGTGTACCAAGCATTTTAAATGTGAGCTATCAGCATCCATCATTGTTTTTATATTTTAATGAATGGTTTCCAAGCAAATATGAGTTTCTTTGTCATTGTTTCTTCTTTACAAGTGTGATCCTACAGTCTTCCCACGTTCCTAGGCCCCATGTCCTATCACACGCTCCTACTGACAGGAACAAATATGAATGGATGTTCACCATCCATACTGCAGGAACCCAATACAACCCTAGTAACAAACCCAACTTCTCCATTAGCCACAGGAGATACCCTTTCAAAGAGTCAGGAAAATGTATTAAGTTCATTAAAATATGAAGAAAACAATTGTCTTCATACTGGCACAATTGTAAAAAAACAATGCTTAACACTTTATGGATGAAAGACTATGTTGAAGACATTAATACTAGAGCTCATGAAAATGAGAATGCTATCCTGCTAGTAACTGCAGTTGGAAACAAGAGCCCAAGATAAGAGAGAGGGAGGGTGAGGAAAGGGAGAGGGAGAGAGAGAGAGTTGGTACTGGTTGGGTCTTGAACTAAGGGTCTTATTTTCACTGGAGTTTTTTGATCAATGATTGATATTATGCCACTTGAACCATAACTTTACTTCTATATTTTTGCTGGATAATCAGAGATTCAAGTTTCTGTAATTTATTATCCCAGCTGTCTCAATCTATGATTTTCTGATCTCGGATTCCTGAATACCAAGGATTTCACAAGGGAATCACCAGCATTCAGGAAGAACCAGTAGTTTACTTACATTGCTTTGCATCACTGCTTTTAATCAATAGCTTAAAATCATAACCTTTGTAGTTTCAAGCAGGGTTCAATCTGAGAGGTAGAATCTTTGTTAGAAGTAGAGAATAAGGATTTATTAGAGAAGTGAGATTTTATGCTAGTGTGAGATGCAGAAAAATACTTAGTGGATCCAAGAAGTCACCAGTCATCTGTCCTGAATTGGAGTCCAGAATCAAGCACAGAAAATAGCATAGAAATGGGAAAGCCACACCTGTCTAACAAAGAGTTGAACAGAAAACATGAAGTCAAGCTTAACACATCTTTTCAAGGCCCTGGCCTCAGCATCTTGGCATCTGCTCAGGTGAGGCTAGAGGACTGACTGGATCACTAGCACCAAGACATGCAGTTTGCCAGAAGGAGAATGAGTAGGAAAAAACAAAAGAGCTGAATACAGCAATGATCTTAGAGTAATGACTTTCCCCCTTAAACTTCCAAATCTCTCCACAACTGCCATGCAGTCTTTCTGGAAAATGTTTTTACAGCCTAAGTTCATGGTATAATGTGAATATGGCTGACAGTGTATTTATATTATTATAATTAATAAAGATATCATAAAATGGATGACTAATATAGTCATCTTAAATATGCATCAAATTACAATGCCATTTGCTGTCATAAGAATGTAACATAGACATAGCAAAATAAACCAGACTGATAAAGACAAATAGCTTATGATTTCTCATATGCAAGAATGATTCCTAAAATTAAGACAGTGTTAAGTCTAAAATGTCTGGGGGCTTTTGCACCGCGGTGGGAACTCATGAGAGTAGAGGAGGGTGAGCAGAGTGAAAGGAAAGGGAAAAAGGAGTCAAAATGATTAATGAATTTTATGTGCATGTACAAAAACAGAGCAATGAAACCTAACATGAAAAATGAGTGATGCAGGCTAAGGAAAAATAGTAGAAGTGAGGGACTGGAGACTCATGACTGTAATTAGTCACTCAGGAAGCTGAGATCTGAGAATTGTGGTTTAAATCCAGTCCAGATCAAAAAGTCCATGAGGCTCTTTAGTGCAATTAGCCATTAAAATCAAGAAGTGAAGCCATGGCTCAAATGATAAGGCACCAGCTTTAAGTTAAAAACCTAAATGATGGAACACAGGCACTGAGTTCAAAACTAAGTACACACACACACACACACACACACACACACACACACACAGAGGTGAATTTGAGCAAAGTACATAATATGCATTTATATAACCATCACAATGAAATTCCTTATACAAATAATGCCAGCTATAAAAAATTAATTTAACAGAACCAAAGAGAAGACTCAGAGTATCTTGAAAAACAAGCGAAACAAACACTAATTAAATAGCTGGATTTGTAGGAACAGCTTTGAAAACCAGGAGAAAACAAGAATGTATTTACAAGCACTGTGAGAAAGACTCTCTGTTTAGTTTCACAGTCCATAAAAATAATCTCTCAACTTTTATTCTTTTGTTCAAAAAATTACTCTTACCAAATCCATTAGAATATATATTATATTTCAAACAACAAAGTGTTTTCCAACTGTAGAATTAAAAATAAAGTTAGTTAAAATCGTCTAGAAAAGAATAAAGGCAAATTATACTTCAAAGATAAGAATTCAATCACTAACAAACTGTAATTGAGACAAGATCAAGATGACTATTCACTCTATTTTTAACAAAAGACAATTTTTGATACATAATAGCTAATAGCTATAGCTGGAATTAGAATATAATTAACTTGCATAGAACATAAAGCTAGTTTCATACAGCACTAAGTAATTCTATCACATCTTCCTTTATTTTATTAATTCACTCATTAGGAGTACATATTTAATCCACATGTTAAGCTTCAAGTTTAGTATGTAAATTGTTTTGGTCATAATCTCTTATCATCTGCTATCATAGCATAGGTGTATCTAGTTCCTAATATGTGTTTAGTATAATTTGAGAAATGCTGAAAATGACAAGTGAACATAAATTAATATCAACACTTTGAATTTCTTTTTATCTTTGGTGATGGGAATCTAAGCCCAGACCTCATTTATTCTAGACAAAGGTTCTACCACTGAATTATATCACCAGCCATCAACCCTCAATAGGAAGTTTTATGGAGACATATTTGAAAAAGGGCACAAATAGAAACACACATCTCTTAAATCATAAAATGAACAAAAAATTGAAGATAACAACAAAAAAGAAAAATGCCACAATCTCAAATTAGTGAATATTGACAGATAAAATGATCCAACAATTCTAGTTCTAGTATACACTAATTCCTTGCTAAACAAAAGCACTTTTATTACATGGCCTTAAGGAGACAAGTATATTCATTTGTATATCACTACCCAAAATAACAACTGGTAAGCAATTGCAAAGCCTATTTTCAGCAGTGAAAATGAATGAACGGCATCAACATACATGGATGTGAAAAAAATATATGAGAGCCCGAAGGAAGATGGTGCCGAGACAATAGGGACGCTGCCTAGCTCTCTCTCACAAAAAGAGAGAACCAGTGAGTCCCACAAGCCAATTATCTTAAGAAATCCACAACAACAAACTCAAAAAACAACGGAGAAGGACTCAAACCAGAAAAGAAATCCAGATAAAGCTCACATCCAACTTTCTCAAAGAATTCAGAACGCGAGGACCCCACCCCCACCTCTCTCCGCCGGCTCCAAGCCTCGAAAAGCTGCAGTGGAGGGTGCCTGCCTTGCTGCCCTACCGCTGCAGAAACCAGCATAGAACCGGGCCAGCGAGCAGCCGAACCAGCGGAACCCAGACGCGGAACCAGAACAGCAAGCAGCGGAACCCAGACGCGGAATACAGCCGGCAGCGGAGACCCGAGGGGAGTGAAAGACTCCCCACCACCGTGGATCACCCGCAGAGGGATGCAGAGGCACATCCCCAAACACATAGGGAAAGCAGAGCGGGTGCCAAGCAATAGAACTTAACTCATACCCTTCCACCCCGCTTGAGAAAGACTGGCGGGAGCAGGGGGGCAAGGAATTTAGAATCCTGTCCCTTCCCTCAACAGCCCCTTCCCCTCAGGCCATTGCCTGGAGATTGACAGGTGGGCTACCTAAGACCCAGCACCCCACCAAGTGAGGCAGAGCTGTCCCAACTCCCACCCGCCCAACGGGCTCAACCCCCATCCCTCTGACTGGTGACTGACAAGCAGGCAGACCCTAAGACTCAGCACCCCACCAGGGGAGGCAGAGCTGTCCCAGCTCCCACCCGCCCACCTGTCTCCTCTCCCAAGCCACTGGATCTGGAGAGTGGAGGACACTGGGACCCTGCCTTACAACAGCGGGTAGGGTGTGCGGAAAATAGGAGCCAGCATCTGGCCCTCCTCAATTCTTGAGCGGGGCATCCTCCAGCGGGGAATCCTGAGCAAGACAGCACTGAGGGGCCCCCCACAGTCACAGACTCTCTGACAATCAGTGGAAACACAGCAGGGTTCTGAAGGGCCCACCAGCAGCCAAGCTCACCTTCTAAGAATCAAAAAGGCGCGGCTCCGCCCTTGGAGCCCACATCCTCAGGTGGGCACCGCCCCTGGGAACAGAGCTGTCTCCTGCTGGTCCTGCTGAGAGCCCCTGGAAACTCTCAATCCCCAGACCCTTGGCTGGGGGCCACCCCTGGAAGCAGCACAGGAAAACGTCTGCCCAGCACGCTCAGACTGAAGCTTGCAGATCCATCCCGTGGTCCACTGTGAGGCCACTGGTTGGGCTATGAGCTAGTCGTGCAGGAACACATAAGTTTTATTCTAATACTTTCCAAACTCTGTACTCAAATACGCTACCTACTTACCAACTTAGGTCAGTTATCCTTACGCTATACATTTTCTTTATTACTACAATATTCTTACACTCCTACATTAATCCTCTTGTACCTCCCCTGAACTCTCTCAATATATTTTTCTATCTCTGGACCTCTGTTCATCTTTCAACCCTTATACTGCACGGATCTACACTTGATGGCTGTTCAGCAATACTGTATATCTAGGTGTTTAATTATTCTCTAGGCTCAGAGGGACTTACAGACAATAGAGATTGGATTGAGAGGCTTACTGTTTTGGGTATAAATCGCTTATCAGTGGTTGTATTAGACTGGTCTGTAAGTGCACAAAAAGAAAGAGTGATAACACCAATCAAAACGTATGAATATCTAGTGACTGCCAACTACATAGGTCTAGGTTAGTTATATCTGAAAAACTATAATCATGTTTACTATTAATCTTGCTCCCATTTTCAAATGGGAAGAACAACAAACTCAAGAAAAATGTCAAATCAAGAAACAACATCCCCCACCCAATGTAAACAGACAATGGAACAGTCACTGGCAAACCTAGAGGAGAGTCTTCCAAGTGCTATACAAATGCAATTGATAAACATCATTAATGAAAAATGTGAAAATATTAAGAAAGAGATAAGGGAGGAAGCCATAGCTGAACAAGAGGAAACCATAAACAAGGTGATAAGTGAAAAAGAAGAAGCCATAAAGGAGGCCATAATAAAGGTTTTTCAAAGAAAGATGGATGAATTCATAGAATCCACAAATAAAAAAGTGACCGAACTCCAGCAAATGTCCAAAGAAAATAAAGCTAATGAGCTAACCACTCAAATGGAAATCAAGGAGCTAAAGAAATCCATACATGATCTAAAAGAAGAGATGCAAGGCATCAAAAATGAGCAATTAGTAGCAAGGGAGATGAAAAATAAAGTAGATAGCTTTGATAGCAGGTTAGACTATGCACAGGAGAGAATTTCCAGGGCTGAAGATAATTTAGTTGTTACAGAGAAAGAACAGAAAATGAGTCAAACCAAATCTAGGAAAAATGAGACAGCGCTTCAGGAGGTTCAAGATGCAATTAGAAAGACTAACTTAAGGCTAATTGGTATTGAGGAGGGCCTGGAGAAAGAAGTCAATGGTATTAGAAATATACTTCAGGGAATCATCTCAGAGAATTCCCCAAATATCCAGAAGGGCAGGCCCATCCAGATACAAGAAGCTTTTAGAACCCCAAACAGACCTGACCAGAAAAGAACATCCCACTGCCACATCGTAATCCAAACTGGATCAATAGAAACCAAAGAAAGGATCCTAAAGGCAGCCAGGGAAAAGGGATCAGTAACCTATAAAGGCAAACCAAGAAGAATAACCCCATATTTCTCAGCAGAGACCATGCAAGCAAGAAGTGACTGGAAGCATATATGTCATGCCCTGAAGTCAAATAACTACCAACCAAGAATACTGTACCCAGCTAAGCTCTCATTCATAACTGAGGGAACAATAAATACATTCCATTCCAGGGAAAAGCTGCAACAATATGTCGCAACAAAACCAACACTACAGAGAAATCTCAAAGATGTTCTATACATAGAAAACCAAAATAAATGCAATATAGGGAAAGAAATGGCACCTAAACAGCATACCATCTAAGGACCACAAGAACTGTCAAGACACAGGCCCTAATAAAATCTTTTAAAAATGGTAGGAACTAATAAATATCTCTTGATCCTAACTCTCAATATCAATGGATTTAACTCTCCAATTAAATGGCATAGGCTGTCTAGTTGGATCAAAAAGAAAGAGCCATCATTCTGCTCTCTTCAAGAGACACATCTTACCCAAAAAAACAATCATCTTTTGAAAGTGAGAGTTTGAAATAAACTCTATCACGCTAACGGCCCCCATAAACAGGCTGGAGTTGCCATCCTCATATCATATAAAATAGACTTCAAACTAAAATTAGTAAGAAAAGACAAAGAAGGTTACTACATACTACTAAAAGGATCTTTCCTCCAGGAAGACATAACGATCCTAAATATTTACACACCCAATCCCGGAGCTCCAAACTTCATCAAGCAAACTTTACTTACACTGAAACCATACATAGATCGAAACACAGTGATTGTCTGTGACTTTAACACACCACTCTCACCTATGGACAGACCAACAAGGCAAAAACTCAACAGAGAAACCTTAGAACTGAACCACTATATAGACCAACTAGATCTAACAGACATCTGCAGAATATTCCACCCAGCAACAACACAATATATGTTTTTCTCAGCAGCACATGGAACATTTTCCAAAATAGACCACATCTTAGGCCATAAAACAAACCTGGACAGAATCAGAAACACTGAAATTATTCCCTGCACACTCTCAGACCACAAAGGCATCAAATTGGAACTGAACACACATCTCCACCAACGAAAACCCTGTAACTCATGGAGACTGAACAACACATTGTTGAATCACCAAAGGGTCATCGAAGAGATCAGAACAGAAATCCAACAGTTTATGAAATTTAACAATAAGGAGCACACAAAATACCAACTCCTTTAGGACACAGCAAAGGCAGTACTCAGAGGAAAATTTATAGCGCTGAATGCCTACAACAAGTTGGAAAAATTGCAAACCAACAAGTTAATGTCTCACCTTAAGCTCCTGGAAAAAGAACAACAAACCAACCCTAATCCCAGTAGAAGAAAGCAAATAATTAAAATCAAAGCAGAATTAAATTATTTGGAATCCAAAAAAACTATAGAAAGAATCAACAAAACAAGGAGTTGGTTCTTTGAAAGAATTAACAAAATTGACAAACCCTTAGCAAATCTTACCAAAAAAGAAGAGAGCATATTGAAATAAACAAAATCGCAGATGAAAATGGTAATATCACTACAGAAATTCCCAAGATCCAGAATATCATGAGGGAATACTTCTCAAACCTTTACGCCAACAAATTTGAGAATCTAGAAGAAATGGATGAATTCCTAGCCAATATTAACATACCCACACTGAACCAAGAGGAACTAACCCAACTCAACAGGCCTATTTCAAGCTCTGAAATAGAAATGGCAATTAGAGAACTTCCACATAAGAAAAGCCCAGGGCCAGATGGATTCACAGCTGAATTCTATAAGGTCTTCAAAGCAGAGCTCACACCAATACTCCTCAAGCTCTTCAATGAAATTGAAAACGAAGGTTCTTTACCAAACTCATTCTATGAAGCCAGTATAACCCTCATCCCCAAACCAGACAGAGATTCATCAAAGAAAGAGAACTATAGACCTATATCTTTGATGAACATCGATGCAAAACTTCTCAACAAAATACTGGCCAACCATCTACAACAACTCATCAAAAAATTGTACACTATGATCAAACTGGATTCATCACAGGGAGGCAAAGCTGGTTCAACATACGCAAATCAGTTAATATAATTCAACACATCAACAGGAGCAAGGACAAAAATCACATGATTGTCTCAATAGATGCGGAAAAAGCATTTGACAAGATCCAACACCCCTTTATGTTAAAAGCTCTGGAGAAACTAGGAATCCATGGAACAATCCTCAATATAATAAAGGCTGTGTATGAGAAACCCACTGCTAGTACTACACTTAATGGTGAAAATCTAAAGCCATTCCCTCTAAAATCAGGAACAAGACAAGGATGCCCACTCTCTCCTCTCCTCTTTAACATAGTATTAGAATTCCTAGCCAGTGCAATAAGGCAAGAAGCAAGCATAAAGGGGATCCAAGTAGGGAAAGAGAAAATAAAATTATCCCTCTTTGCAGATGACATGATTCTGTATTTAAAGAATCCTATAGACTCTACTCCCAAGCTCCTTGAGCTGATTCAAAACTTTGGAAGAATAGCAGGCTATAAAATTTACCCTCAAGGGGCCGGGAGTTTGGCCTAGTGGTTAAAGTGCTTGCATAGCATGCATAAAGACCCGGGTTCAATTCCTCGGTACCACATGCATAGAAAAAAGCCGGAAGTGTGCTGAGGCTCAAGTGGTAGAGCTCTAGCCTTGAGAAAGTCCAAGGATAGTGCTCAGGCCCTGAGCTCAAGTCCAGGACTGGCAAAAAAAAAAATTTACCCTCAAAAATCAACTGCCTTCCTTTACGCCAACAGTGAGAGGAATGAGGCAATAATCAGGAAAGCAACTCCTTTCACAATAGCCTCAAAGAAAATAAAGTACCTAGGCATTAGCTTAACTAAGAATGTAAAGGACCTATTTGATGAAAAGTTTAAAACCCTGAAAATGGAAATTAAAGCAGAACTAAGGAAATGGAAAAAACTCCCATGCTCCTGGATTGGAAGAATCAACATTGTGAAAATGACAATCTTGCCAAGGCCTATCTACAAATTCAATGCAATACCCATCAATATCCCAATGGCATTCTTTAAAGAAGTAGAAGAGGCAATTCAAAATTTTATATGGAATAATAAAAGACCCTGTATATCAAAAACACTTCTTAGCAGAAAGAACAGCGCTGGAGGAATTTCAATTCCAAACTTTAGACTCTATTACAGGGCTATAATTCTCAAAACAGCTTGGTACTGGCACAAGAACAGGCCTGAAGACCAATGGCATAGAACTGAGGACCCAGATATTAAACCACAGACCTGTGGCCACCTAATCTTTGACAAGGGAGCCAAAAAAATAGAATGGAAGAAAGATAGCCTCTTCAACAAGTTGTGCTGGCAGAACTGGTTAAGCACATGCAGAAAACTAAAGTTAGATCCTTCTTTGTCACCCTGCACTAGAATTAACTCCAAATGGATCAAAGACCTGGAGGTAAAACCTGACACACCGAAAACTTTACAAGAAGGAATAGGAGATACACTAGACCTCCTTGGCACAGGTCGAAACTTTCTTAATAAGGACCAAGAATCACAACAAATTAGAGAAAGGCTGGATAAGTGGGACTGCATTAAACTGCAGAGCTTTTGTATGGCAAAGGTCATAGCTAGTAAATTAATTAGGAAGCCTACAGAGTGGAAAAGATCTTCACCAACCAAACAACAGACAAAGGCCTCATATCTAAAATATATGAACAACTCAAAAAATTGAATCAATCCAAAAGTAATCTCCAAAATAACAACCATCCCATTAAAAGATGGGCCAAAGACTTAAAGAGAGTCTTCTCTGAAGAAGAAACAAAAATGGCCTATAGACACATGAAGAAATGCTCAACATCTCTGGTCATAAAAGAAATGCAAATCAAAACAACTCTAAGATTCCACCTCACTCCAGTTAGAATGGCCAGGATCAGGAAAACGAATAATAACAGATGCTGGAGGAGATGTGGCCAGGAGGGATCACTACTACACTGTTGGTGGGAGTGCAAACTCCTTCAACCACCATGGAAAGCAGTATGGCAGTGCCTCAAAAGGCTAAACATAGAACTCCCCTATGACCCAGCAATTCCACTACTTGGCATTTACCCAACCATCCAGAAACAAGGGCATACTAAATCCACTAGCACAACAATGTTCATTGCAGCACTATTCACCATAGCAAAGATATGGAACCAACCTAGATGTCCCTCAGTTGATGAGTGGATCAACAAGTTGTCGTATTTGTACACAATGGAATTCTATGCTGCTGTCAGAAAAAACGACATCGCCCAATTTGTTAGGAAATGGAAAGACTTAGAAAAAATCATATTAAGTGAAGTAAGCCAGACTCAAAGGAACTTAGGCTCAATGGTTTCCCTCATTTGTCATAATCAGTAGAAACCTTGGACTCTACTAGCAGAGATCTGCAACAGAGCAAAACCTTGATACATAAGGCCATATAGTATGAAGCTAATTGGAAGGACCTCCAGGATATTGAAACAAAAGCCATATAACGAATGATTGTTGTCCTTAATGTACTATGTTATCTCTCATCTCCTTTGCTGTTCCTTGGGTATCTCATATTGTTACAGTGCCTCACTTTGTTATCTGATATATTGAATTTATTTGTATTTGGTTATTTGAAATTTGATAGGGAAGGGGGGTGAGTGGTGGGTGGGGGGGAGGGTAATGGGTACCAAGACGTGTGAAAGAGTATCGATGTATGTGAATTAATGCACCTTCTATCTGGCAAATATCATGTAACCCTTTTATTAATTACAATAAAAAATATAGAAAAAATATATGAGAACTAACATAAGTGGTTAAAGTAAGTCCTCCCTCAAAACAAGCAATATGGTACCATTTTAGAGAACTCATGGAAATAAGGGTAAAAGTGCATGTTATAGGAATTCCATATGTGATAAAAAAATAAATTGTGACAAATAGTTGGTATATATATAATCTCTGTAAAGTGATTGTTTGGTTAAAAGAACTTAGAGGAGAAGTAGGAAGACAGAGGTAAGTAAATTGAAGATGTTCTGTTTTAGTTTTGATGATTAGGAAATTTTTTTGTGATTAAGTGTCTTCAGTTATGTGTGTGTAATATCTGTGTATGTACATTCATAATATCTGATATGTATGAAATAATGTTAATAATATTTTGAAGAAATGAATTTAAATTTCAATTTAGAATTATTGATAAATTTGTTTATAGAATCCATTCTTGCAGTGTATTTTTTTTTCTACCAAGGTTTGATTTTTCTGTTATGGAACTTCACTAAGATTAATTAATTTTTTTTCTCCCTGGTCCTAGGGCTTGAACTCACGACATGGGGTACTGGCTCAAAGCCAGTGCTCTACCACTTGAGTCACATCATCACTTCTGGCTTTTTCTGAGTAGTTTATTGGAGATAAGACTTTTCTGCCTGGGCTAGCTTTGAACAGTGATCCTCAGATCTCAGCCTCCTGAGTAGATAGGATTACCGGCTGACTAATATTTTACTTTTTTTTTTCATTTAATACATTATTTTTGAAAAGTTACACATTGAAGCATTTATACTTAGTTAATGGTTTATTGTGGTTCTCACTGCATAATTAACAACAAAGTATACATGCCACAATGTACAGCCCAGATTAAAAAGTTACTTTATATTCTTTATAGTTAATTTATGTTTCTGCACTTCCTTATGAAATATTTTTCCCACATGGATAATTGGAATTTTATTTCATACCCCTAAGTTTGATGAACATTGATTCAGAGGCTCATTGTAGATGGTGCTATAAAATATTTGGGATGTCAAAATTAGAATTTAGCTTGTCCAAGTGGAGCAGTTGAAGCTAATTACATTTGAGGTCTTTGAATCTCCCTAAATCATCCAGGGGCCAGTCCACACCTTACACAAAGTGGATGGCTTAATTCAATTTTACAAAAAAGATTTTTGGCTGGTGAGATTTAAAATGGAGGAATTTAATCTTGTTAGAAATTTGAGGAAAGAATTTGGGTTGGGAGGGATATGAGAGAATGATGAAAGTGGTAACTGATCAAAATGCACTGTATCCACGAACTGATTTGTTGAATGGTAACTCCTTTGCACCACTTCTTAAAGATAATACAAATATCTAAAACACTCAGCTATGATATTACCACTTAATGAAATGATATCTTATGTGTTAATAATAGTTTTATTTTCTGGATATTACATATATTTCATGCAGTAAAATTTGGCAAAAAGAGAGGATGAAAAACTGAATGAAAGAAATTGGGAATTCAACTCAATTACAAATCAGTGTGCAGTGTTCTTTCAAGTATAATGAGCCCCAAGACTGACAAATAGTTCCACAGTGAAGCGTTGCCTCCTCCTTCTTCTTCTCACTTTCTGGACACCATCAGACAAATGTTCTGTAGAGCCTTTTCCATCATTTTACTGTTCAGTCTCCAAATAACCACTCATCTCTGTTTCCAGGTACTGCTCCCATAGAAGTAAAATAAAATCATAATAGCTCCATCATTTCTTCTCATCTACTGTCAAACTCTTGCCATCAAACAATGACTCTAGTGTCTTTCCTGCCATTTGATTTGTCAGCTGGTCTGGGTTGATTTTCACATTTATCTGAAACATCACTGCATCTCACACACTTGTTTCAAGTTTCCTCTTGGAAATGTTCCAATTTTACAGAAATGGTTTCTTCTTCAAAAGTCTGTATAGCACTCTGCTATACAGAGAATTAAGGGAAAAATCACAAATAAATAATAATAAATACATTAAAGCTAAAGAGCATAACTCTCCAGGTTAAAACGACACACAAGTTTTCAATTAAAATAGTTCTATACACTAAATTGCATAAATTAACTAAAATAATTCAGTATACGTAATTTTGAAATTTCTCAATAGCACAAATGCAAAGATTATTTTCTCTAGCTATACAAGTCACTGACAATAGATAAGTATTGTCAGAGCTAGAAAAGTTGAAAACTGTAGAAGAAGGATGGTTTGGTTATTCTAATAGAAAATTATATTCAATGTAGGATTCTATATGAAGAAAATTAATAACCAAGTAGCTGTGGTAAATAAATAAATCAAGGTCTGGTGTGCAAGGCCAAAGAAAGTATACTAATTTATAAAAATACAGTTTAACAACCCAAGAAATAAAGCAAGGAAGAGGAAATCCTGGGACTCAGAAAACAGAGGCACTAACTAGAATTTCAGAACAAAGAAACTACTGTGTCACATTAGTGTGGATGATCTGGAAACTCCCAGAGGGAGGATTCTAGAGCATAATTTTGAAAAAAATATATACAGTAATATTTATGTATGCATCTCTGTGTATAGGTGACTCATATATGTGATATATACATACATAATATATGTATATCATATGTAATATATGTACTATGTGTATTTTATGTATATATGTGGCTCAAATATATGTCATATATGATATGTTTGTGTATCATATACTACTTCCACAACCACTATAAATAAGTTTATGTAAAAAATTCACTGCTTTCATTTGCAGAAAATGCAATGACATAATTTAAGTGGTTTCTCAACTAAACGGAGATATTATTTGTCCTTCTTGATGACTTTCATTTTTCATATGGTTAGAGACTGATATTAAATCTAAAAGGAAAGTTAATTTTCCCAAAATGTAATATATGCACATATAAATTAGCATAGTAAAACCCTGTTGGACAACTAATGTATACTGAAAAATAAAGATAAACAAAAATTGATCACAGGAAATCAAACAGACCATGCAAGGGGCAATAGTACCAGAGGGAGGGCTATGACTCATAGAAAGAATGTATATGGTCAAATTCTTAATATGCATGAAGGAAAATGAATCATGAACCTTGTTGAAACTTGTTTAAGAAGGGGAGGAGAGATGAGGGAGAGAGATAGAGGTCAGTTTGAACATGAGTTCATTGTATATATGCATGTGTGCAAATGTCAATAAAGTTATCTTCTCCAACTCATAGTATGCTACTCAACTTTTTTCAGAGAAGAAACAGAATACATTAGAAGCATACTATTTATGAAACTGAATCTTAGGAAATGTTCTTTCCTTGACAACATTCTTATAATCAACAATGCAAAAACAAAGGTAGCTCATCCATAGAACAAATTAGAAGTATACTTGATTTTGTATTGAGAATGACAGTGCTGACAGAATCTAGAGAGCAAGAGGCATAAAAGATAGAAGAGATGGTAGAACAAATTGCCCTCACATTATTTTAGGATGTAAGATATGAAGCTTCACTATTAAATCCTGAAGTGAAAATGGCATCATTGTTTCACTCTGCAATTTAAAGATATAAAGAGACAGACACAAATAAAAAGTTTTCACTTTTCTTATGAGAAAATTAATATAGTGTCTGAAGTTGACATGTTAAGAAATAGAGGAATCAGATTTTTGCTTTGAGTTACAGATGCCAACACTGAACAAATCAACACATAAAGATTTAGTTAAAGACCATCCAAGGAGCAGTTCTATGCTATGAGAAATAATTGTTTGTATCCTGAATTCTTCATGTCTTGAATTGTTCCTAGATAAATGCCCAGTGACAAAAACACAGAAATTTAGTTTGAAATGGTGGTCTAATAATTGGGAAACTGAGTAAGGTATAAAGATTCTAAGTTAAACATTTCACTAAGCTAGAAAGAGACTCTGGTCTAAATAAATAAATCCAAGCAATATTTTGTATTTAAACAAGTTACCTTTCTTTTTTGAGCTTTGTATTTATAATATATTAGTCTGTTGTAAACTTTTGAGACGAGCCCATAAAAGCAAAATCTATGGCTGTTTCATTTCCTATGGCACTAATTTCAAGAAAAACAAAATTTCTGGATGTTGACTTGAGGGATCATGTCCCATTAAATTAAGGGAGACGAGGAGTCCTAAAACAGAGGTCTGAGTCAGATTATGCTCAACTTTGACTCCATTGAGGTTTCATTTGCGTAATGAGTCTGTAAGATCACAATGAACGCTTGAACTTCAGGGTTAAATGAAAGAATATAGACATGTATATAATTTGTATGCATACAAACTAGTATAAGTCAATTTGGATCATACATGTTATTCATCTTTCTTCTATAATAAAAGATACCTGAAATCAATCAATTTATATAGAGTTGGATTTATCTCCATTTTCTAGAGGTTTCTGCCAATAATCAATTGGCCTGGTTGGTTAGAGGAGGCCCTAACCAAGGCAGAAAAGTGTGGTGATCAAACCAGTTTCCTCATAGCCAAAGCTAAAACGGAAAGAGGTTGACATCCCTTTCAGACCTTTGCCCTCAAAGACCTAAAGTTTTCCTACTTAAAGTTCCACCACTTTTCAGTAGACCCAAATGCTGGAGACCAATTTTCCGAGATACAGGGCTACGGGGACATTCCAGATGCAAGCGATAAAACCTGCCATTACTCTCTGTTTACTTGGATCACTGAAAATCCACTCAGGCACAGATCATTTACTCCTTGAATAGAAATTATGGAAATTTACATTTTTATCTATGCAATTTTGAAATAAGGAGCAGATGAGTGTGGAATGATATACTTGCCGAAAGTATTTGAACTTCAAGACATATGTGTACACAAATTTTCCACAGTTGAGTTTAGTTAGATTTACTCCCTAGTCATGTTACTGCCAGCTTTCAATTATAGATGTCTGAAATGCTTTATAGAAAATGTTTCCCATTTGTGCAGCAGTTCTGCTATCTAACTACTTCATCCCTCACCCTTCTTTAGATCTCAGCTTCTTTGAATTTATCACTTAATTTTCCTCATGGATACTACTGGCTGGTTTCCTGGTCATACTCCCTTAATGATTCCTGACATTAAACACTCAAGTAATTGTTTCCGTACTCCATTCCCAATTTCACTATTTGTGAGAGACTCTATTCTAAGTTGTTTATCTCCTGATATAAACATTCTTCCTTCTCTCCCCTGTAAGCAAGATCTGTGGTAACCAACCCAAAATAGCAAGAATGATGGAATGATATTCTCACAATTATGTTGCATGTGATTGCAGTGGGTTCTGTGAAGAGATTTTATCCCTTCTGTGCCACGTATTTAAGTATGATGTATGTGTGTTAAGGAATCAAGGTTATTTCAGAAGCTAAGTGAATCCTCCAGCCAAAGCAATCACAAGGCTGAAGACTTCAGTGTCCCAACTTAAAGAATCCTAATTCTGTCAACAACTTTGTACCTTTTCCTTATAGTCTTTGAGATGAGACCTATTCTTAAGTGGCATCTTAATAGCGACCTTACGGAAATTACAAAGCAGAAAGATCTAATTAAACCATGCTTGGACTCCTGTTCCACAGCAATGAGGAAATAATAAAAGTACATTGTTTCATATCATTAAACTTACCATAATAAGCAACAATAGAGAACTAAATCAAAAATACTGCTGGACATTTATTTTTCTATTTTTATCTATGCACACATACCAAATTAGTGCATCAGTTATATAATGGATAAAATGCACACTGTATGTATATTTATATACACTGCATTCATTATATAGCCTACACATATATACCAACAATATTCAGTGTTGTATGTGTATAATTAGTATGCTATTGGTAATATGCATATACATATATTACATTCATATGTACATTATACATTGTATATAGTACATGCAAATATTTCACATACACATGTACATTAGTTTTTGATGCATACTTATATGGAAGTATACATGTATATATGTGTACACATATACATGCATGCAAACACAAAGCAATTATCTTTTCTCTTTACCTTAATTATAATAATTGTTTCATTTTACTGTAAGTGGCAACTTCCATGATATGAGGTCAGTAATTATACAACCAACAAAACCTTCATTTCACATGTTCCACTTTAAGGTTAACACTTTCCATTCTGTAGCCTGCTTATTCGCTGTTTCCTTACAACATTTTTACAAGTAGGCCTCCAGCTGTCACAACTTATTTCCTCCTGCCTGTTGTTTCTGCTCTCTATTTTCTAAGACACCATGATGTTTATGGTAATCATACCAATGGAACCAATTTTAGCACCATTTTCCTCTCTTATTGTGTTACCAGTACTTTGTGAAGCCAGTTATCCACTTGTATCTGAGTAGTTGAATATCACTGCGGAAGCTCATACAATAGGAATAGTTATTCTCATCCTAAAGCTAACCTGCAACCACTTAATGAACTATGGCCCCGATTGTCTATCATTTTCTAGCATAATTTCCTTCCTTCTCTCCTAAAGGATTATACTACAGTTATAATCCCATTCTATAAACCTTTTTAAAATGTTAAATCACTGATTTGACATGAACAACAGAGAGGAAACAGTTTAGGATTTACAGGAGTGACTAATTTTCCTTTACTATAACTTTCCTTTACATATAGTAACTTACTGTATCAGAAATTCTAAGGGTGAAGTGGTTACAATATAATTTAAGCCTTAGGCCATACATGGTATTATCAATGCTAAAGAGCCCCAGGAAGAGGGATGATGAGTTAGGACAGACTAGTTTGCATGACAGATTCCAGGCCAACCTGGACTACATATCAATGCCCTGCCTTAAAAGTATATTCATTTTCAAACAAACAGAACCCAGGTGCTAGTGACTCATGCCTGTGACCCTAGCAACCCAGGAGGCTGAGATCTGAAGATCATGGTTCCAAGTCAGCTAGGGCAGAAAAGTCCATGAGACTCTTATCTCCAATAAACTAGTCAGAAAAAGCTGGAATGATTCTGTGCCTCAAGTGGTTAAGCACTAGCCTTGAACAAAAGAAGCTCAGCAACATCACCCAGGTCCTTAATTCAAGCCCCAGGATTGAAAAATAAAAAAATAAGTAAGTAAGTAAATAAAAAAGCTTAACCTTGATCCTTGAACTCCCTCTTGTACTTTTTCAGGCCTCTCCAATGGCCTGGTGATTCAATTGAGTTTTGTTTTGTTTTCTTTTGTACTGTGTCTTTCTAATAGGATTATACTTATTAGCAGATAAATAACTAATCCTCTGCCACAAAGCAGAATCATGACAGGAAAAAGCTTTCCCTGACCTCATGTCATGTTGTTTCTTTAGTTCATTCATCTCTCACATTGACAGCCTGTTCTTTTTTTTTTTTTTTTTTGTAGGTCCTGGGGCTTGAACTTGGCCTAGGTGCTGTCCCTGAGCTCTTTAGCTCAAGGATACCACTCTACCCTGGAGCCAAGCCCCATTTCCCATTTTCTAGAGGTTAATTAGAAATATGAATCTCAGGTTCTTTTGTGCCTGGGCTGGCTTTGAACCTTAATTGTCAGATCTCAGCCTTCTGAGTAGTTAGGATTACAGACATGAGCCATGATGCCCTGCAATGCTCATTTTTTGGCCTGCCTCTTTTCCCATTCAATTATTACCCAACCTCAACTCATCTCTGGTCATAAACACTTCCCAAAGATTGCTATTCTCTCTCTCTCTCCCCCTCTCTCTCTCTCTCTCTCTCTCTCTCTCTCTCTCTCTCTCTCTCTCTCTCTCTCTCTCTCTCTCTCTCTCTCTCTTGCTTTTTTTTTTTTTTGGTCTGTCGTGAGGCTTGAACTCAGGCTCTTCAGCTCAAGGCTACCACCCTACCCCTGGAGCCACAGCACCACTTCCAGTTTTTTAGTAGTTAATTGGAGCTAAGAGTATCACAGACTTTAATGTTCAGGCTGGCTTTGCACCTCAGTCCTCAGACCTCACCCTCCTGAGTAGCTAGGATTACAGGTGTGAGCCACCACACCTGAATAGAGATTGCTTTTCTTATTGCCATTTACCTCATAATTACCAAATCCAGCTCTTAGCTTCAGTGACCCAATAACATTTGTGTGTATATGATAAATGACAATGACTCCACTTGAGACTTCTTGGCTTCTGTTGTATCACACAATGTCCTCTCACCTCCTAGCCTACTCTTTCCAGCCCCCATCACTGTTCCTTCCTCATCCAGTTCTTCCTCAATCCAGGATAACATTGATGTACTCTGAGTGGGTACTAGGATAAATAAATGTCACATATGTTCAGGATTCAGCTTTGTGTTATCTCCTCAGAGACACAATCACTGGTGATTTCATGTATAAACTCAATTTTAACTGTTAAGTTAAACTCAACTCTGAAACCTACAAACCAAAGTCGCATCAGATTATTCTTGTCTATTGTATTTGATCTAATCATTGCTTGTGGCAATTCAGCCACAGGGACGTTGAAGCAGAAGGGTGTGGGAAGATGGCCATTAGTAGACAGTATTTTGTTGGAATTTGTTTTCCCCCACAATCTATTCCCTAAGAACAGAACCCCAAGTGTTAGACTCGTATTTGCAATATAAAAGTTCATGTAATTCGGGGCCGGGAGTTTGGCCTAGTGGTTAAAGTGCTTGCCTAGCATGCATGAAGACCCGGGTTCGATTCCTCGGTACCACATATAGAAAAAAAGCCAAAAGTGGTGCTGAGGCTCAAGTGGTAGAGCTCTAGCCTTGAGAAAGTCCAAGGACAGTGCTCAGGCCCTGAGCTCAAGCCCAGGACTGGCAAAAAAAAAAAAAGTTCATGTAATTCTTAGCGAACAGTTCTTAAATGAGTTCATATACACTTAAATAATATTAAGGGTTATTTTCTTCCCTAACATTAACAAATCCCTGGGATGCCTTCCCATACAACTTATTGTATTTTTTACAAGATGTGTGCCAGAAAGCTGACCCATGTGGAAGCATTTTCTGACTAATTTTGGCAAATTTGTCCCGGCACAAGACAGGAAAGAGAGAAGAGATATGTGTTTTTTATTCTTCTAAATCTTTCTCTGTTGGATTTTTTGGGCCTGCCTGCATTTCTTTAAGTCATGACTTCAATTTTATTTCAAAGAAAATGCTTATATCATTTTTTTAATTTTATTTTCTGAGCCTAAAGATGATAATCAAATTACCACCTAATTTTCTATATTATTCACTGCATTTTGTGACTATGTCTGAAAATTATCACTTCAGTAAGCCATTCTCCAATTATCATAATTTGAATACTACTGTAACTCTAATAAAAATACGAAGTTTCTTCTGAGTAAGCTCTAAATGCCATTGTTATCCAAACCCAGGATGCTGTTTAACTTTAAGTAGGTGCAGCTTATCTTCACATGTCCACACATATATCTTAGTCACTGGCAAGGGTCATCTCAATTCTTCATGCCTTTATACAACAGGAATAAAAAGGAAAAAGAACAAGGTATATGAAATTAAGACATACTAACTTTTAGCAATGCTTAAGCCACTGTTCCGATCCAGATAATAATGGCTATTGTATCTTGGGGTCCTTGAATTTATACAGTTCTAACTCTATTTTAAACACAATTTAGCAGGGTGTGATGGCTCCTGTCTGTAATCCTAGCTACTCAGGAGGCTGAGATCTGAGGATCAAGGCTCAAAGGAAGCCTGGGCACTAAGGGACCTGAGACTCTTATCTCCAATTAATCTCTAGAAAACGGGAAGTGGGGCTAGGCTCAAGGTCAAGAGTAGGGCAGTAGCTTCCATTTGAAGAGCTCAGGGACAGAGCCCTGGCCTAGTTCAAACCCCATAACCCACAAAAAGAAAAAAATTTAGTCGCTTTTCTGCTCTTATGCAAACATTATTTTAACCAGTTGCTGGGAGCTCATACTTATAATCCTAGCAACTCTGGAGGCGTAGATCTGAGGAAGATGGTTCAAAGCCAACAGGAGTGAGAAAGCCCATAAGATGTTCATCTCTAATTAACCACTAGAAAACTAAAAGTGGTGCTGTGCCTCAGAGTGCTAGAGTGCTAGCCTTGTGTAAAAGACTTTAGGGACAGCATCCAGGCCCTGAGTTCAAGCCCCTCAACTTATAAAATAAAAAGGAAACATTATTTTATTCATGAATAATGAAAATTGTTTTACATAATTATGTTTTATGTGAAAGTTTCTTTCTAAACCAAGACTCCAACAAAGCAGTTCAAAGTCTTCTGATGTGTCTTTCTAAATTTCCTGCTTTTTAAAGAGTTTTTTACGTATTAACAAAAGGATTCCAAGCAAAAGCAGATTTGAATCAGAATGACACAATTATTAACTTAGGCGTGAAAAAGTTGAAATATCTTTGAAGCTAATGAATCATTTCCATCCATTAAAGTTGTTTTGTACAAATCAAGAATCCACGTTCAAGGAAGGCATTTATTGTTGTAAACAGTAGAGCTGATGTCAAAGCAGAATTGCTCATTTATTGTTAAATGCCCAAAAATATATACTTACACATGTATGTTAGACATCTTAACGTTGAGGTTAACCTGATTTTACCGTTTTGCACCTCCATTTTATAAAGCAATAGTGGAAATAAACTTGAAGCTGCTTTTACTGTAAAACTGTTAATCAACATGTTAGCATGTAGGTATATTGACTGCATAATTGGGACTAGAATACCCCAAACCATTCTCTTTTATCAGTTATCCGATTTCTTCACCAATCCTTGTGCTAATTTCCTTCTTGAGAACATCTTATACCAATTAAAGGAATGTTTGCATATTATAGAAATTTTGGACTGATTTGCAAAGGAAGAAGCAAAAGTTGTTGAAAACATAATACTAACATTTGTGAACACATGACATGGCTCTAGAACGTTAATTTTAGCTCTGAGTATATACGATAAAATAGCAACATGATAATATCAGGATGAAACACCTTCTAACAATTATAGTATTACAAAAAGGAGGAACCATCCATACGAATCACAGTCATAACTTACTTTTTTTTTATTTGGAGGAAAAGTAGAAAGAAATATCCCCTTGTAACCAAGTGAAGAAAAAATTAGGAAATTTCTTACTAGGGTATCTTCAAAATAAATTTGAAAAACATGACAGTATGCCAATCCAATGTAAATTTAGGCTTACCAAAGTAAGACTAAAGTTAAATATATTTCATATGAGTAAAAAAAAAACTATACTTTCAGTATGACTCATGCCCTCAATAAGCTAACATATTAAAATTGCAAACAGAGAAATAGTTGTGTATACTATTTTACAATTTCCTATTTCTAGAACAAATGTCATAGTCCCCCAAATCTCTTCAGTACCGAGTTTCCAATTGTTTCTTAAAATTGAACCTTAGGGATTACTCAAGCATGACTGATACACTTAGACAAAATCAGACATTCATTACGCACCATGTGCCTTTGACAAGTGACAACAAGGCCATATTGAGTGAAACACAAACACCATTACTGAGTATTTGAGGACTGCATGTGGTTATTGTCATAGCAGAACAGAACTCTTGTTCAATATCCTGTCTGGGAAGCAGAATTGTACAGATGCTTCATAACAAGGGCAGAACCACCCATGATGCAACCGGATGGATATGTAATTCTATGCCCTTGAGAGAAAACACCTCATCCTGGCCCCAGGTGGTAGGACACTCATACTGTCTTGATATTCTAAGAGGACTGATAACTTCAAAGAATTCATTTTCATGCACTCTTCAACAGCATAGACTTCACCTTTCAGGCACGAACCATTTTTCTATAATTATAAACTGCCGTGGAATGAAATATTAAGTTGGTCTGAATGAACTACTTTTCTCCAATTTTATATAAGAGATTATTTTATTTAAATATTGTATGCAGTTTTATCTTCATATACATTCATAGATATATATGTCTATTTATATATGTATGTGTATGTATGCATGTATACATATGTTTATATGATATAATAATCTAACTGTGTAGCGGAAGTAAAACAAATCCTCATGTAAACTGAGATGATATATTTACAATTGAACAATGGCCATACAATATATAAAGTACAGATACTGACTTTGACCTCTATAACAAAAATGGCAACCTTTATAACATTGAGTCCATAAAGCAAACTATATTGGCAGAGTAATCATACCAAAATCCTTGACATGATTCAAGACAAATACTTTCCCAATCCTGTCTCCCTCCTTTGACTGACATCAAGTCAACAGGAACTTTGGAAAGCCAAATTCACTTCCGGAATTGCCACCAACTCAGGATAAACACAGGAAAGTGACACACATCCTCCAAACTAAACACATAAAGCACCCACTTTGGTCAGCAAAACTTCAAATTGTTCCAATACAAACAATTGCAAATTACAATGAAATCTAAGTCCTGGCTTTCAGCATTAAGGAAGCTATGTTTCTTCTAATCACCTTTGAGTGTTTGCCATGTATGATAGTGAGCAACTCCTAGCTATTATTAGGTCTAAATAAACTGTCTCAAGTCAGAGCAAATGAAAGGATGTGAATAGAGTTTTCTTGTGTGATAAAAACATACACCCAGTATTTAATTTCCATCTCAAATGCATTTTTTGGTAAATCCATCCCATTAAAATATATAATTTTAATCTTCCCAAGTCTTACATATCCTTACTATTTAATAAATTTCTTATAGATTTGCCAAGCCCTACTACTATAATTGTTTTGTGTTCTTCCCCCTTTCAATTTATCTTACGCCACTGGTCCATGTTCCCATTGCCTCCAACAAACTGTGTGCACTTTTAGGCTACCATGACCTCCTTAGAAAATGGTCTATGGACATTCTTCAAATGTGGGAAACCAATTAAAATCAATCAGAGCATTTTCACATCATTCTGAGTACTTAGTTGATGCACTTCTTGGGTTTAATGTAAAATCTGAAAGATACCCCAAGGTTTTGAGAACTATTTTGCTTCAGGTAAACTGAAAACATCATTGTTAATACTACAGAAATATAAAGATAATACTATCTCTGGCTTCTCTCAAAAATAAGATGAAAGGAATGTATTCATGTATTAAAGATTTTATGATTTAAATCAAGTGACTCTAGACAAAAATCTTGAATAATCACTCCTGTCTCTGCCCAGGAATTATGTATATCTTGGTTTACAACAGGCTTTCTTCAGAAGAGTCCATCCCACTGGACAATTGTGTAACTGTGATAGTTAACAATATAAACTAATGGAAAGAAATTCTACCTGAACATATTTATATTTGTTGTTTCCTCCATGTTACCACCAAGTTAAGAGGTGAAAGATGATGGGGAAAGCTGGCTTACCACCAATAAGAAAAGTACAATAAATGTTAGTTCTTTTGTTGTTGTTGGTTGGATTGTTTGGGCTTATATTTTCCTGCTTTATAATGATGTAAACTAAACGTAGGAAACAATGCCTTTTCAATAAGTAACTGTCTGTCCTCCATTATTCTGAGTACTGCGGGTATTCATCTAAAATACGGTGGAAACCACCAGCATTAGAAAATATCCAGGCTATAATAAAGTTGCTGACTTTAGAACCTTCATATGAATATGGATATGAGATTGCAATGAATATTAATTAAACAAAAAGCCATCAAAAATTACTGTGTGAAAAGTGTAATAATAATGGGCATATATGGTTTACTACATAGTTTCATTATAATGCATGTCTCTGTTTTTATGTGATCTGAATATTTCACTGCTTTATTAAAAGTCCAATTTTAATTTTAATATGTCAATATTTTAAAGGTTGAGACTGAAATCAGGAAAGCAACTCCATTTTCAATAACCATAAAAAAATCCTAAGTAAAAACCAAAGATGTGAAGAACCTCTAGTATGAACATTTAAACATCTGAAAAAAAAAAAAGAAATTGAAGCAGATTTAAAGAGATGGAATCACCTACCATGCTCCTAGATCAGAAGAATTAACATCAAGAAAAAGGCAACGTTGCCCGAAGCAATTTACAAATTCAACGCATTGGCCACCTAAATCCCAACAATATTCTTTGTAAAATGAAAAAGCAATCCAAAACTTCTTATGGAATAATAGAAGGTTTGGACTAGCAAAAACAATCCTTAACAAGACGAACACTGCTGGAGGACTATCAATACCAAACTTGAAACTCAATTACAAAGTAATAGTAACAGAATAAGCTTGGTACTGGTCCAAGAATAGGCTTGAGGATCAACCAAACAGAAGACCCCAAAATGAACTCACAGAACTTTAACACCCTTATTTTTGATAAGGGAATAAAAACAGAAGAAGAAAGACAGTCTCTTCAACAACTAGTTCTCCACATGGAAAAATTGGCTCTCCATATGCAGAAAACTGACATATCACTCTACATCAGAACCAATTCCAGATGGATCAAAGACCTCAATGTAAGGCCAAACACCATGAAAACATTACATTGTAGGTATTTTTCAAGGGGTGTTATCAATGTTTTCTATGTAGTCTAAAATATAAATTCCATAAGAAAAGCAATATGAAATTTATTACCAGCTAATCATGCATAGAAAGCTAGTGAAGACATAAAAACAGTATAAATTCCATACCACATCTATAAAAGTGTAGGGGTAAGACTTGAAATTAAATTAAAAGAAATATATGTTTGAGATGTGTTCAAGGAGTCAGTAAACATTATTGCTGATTAGATAGTTGTCAGAATATATTATTTGAAAATGCATATAATTAATTGTCATGACATTTTGTACTTGTGTATAACTACCCATCATCCATGGGGAGTTACATTTTTTTCAGAACATTTTAGCAAAAAAAAATTTTTTTAAGAAAATCAGGAAGCCTTGATAAAAGGGAGAACAGAAAGAACCTTAAAATGAACTAAATCAGTTCTGTCAAGTTTGGCTCCTGATAATGCTGTGTAAAATTTCTTTTTACCAATATATTCAGAAAATTTCCTGATCTGCTTATCTCCATAGGCAGATAAACCCAGTCTAGTCATCTCAGAAATGGCTAGATTGTTCCTCTCATTATTACTAACGAGCTTTCACTACCTTTCTTAGTCATACATAAGATTCACCTTAGCCTATCTTTCTTAAAATGTCAGGAACAATAATAGATTCTTTTCTAATTCCATTCATTCTTACTGTACAGTTCACTTTTTAAATGTGAAATGGTACAGTATTTGTAAAGGAGGGATTCCAGTTAACCCACTTAAAATTTGCAATTTTTTGCTCACCATGTAGTCTTAAATAAATGACTCAATCATTTAAGAATCAATTTCCTCTGCTCTCGAATGAAAGATTCAAATTAGGTTTATCCTTATAGGGTTGTCACAAGAATTGTATAATATAATTCATGCAATAAATTTTCCAACAGTACAAATCAAATGGTAAGTATTGAAAGACGCTACCTGCAAATCATTAGCATCAATCAGTAGCATTAGCAACACCACGGTCCTTATCATTATCAGCAGCAGTATCACTGTCATCCACAGTATTATCACCCCAATCACTGTTCTCAAACTACTCTCACATCACTATGAACAATTCCTGTGAATATAGCTCCTTGTATCTGCATCCAACAACCTTAATTGAGATGATGCATTTCTCATTATTCAGTTTTCATAACTATCACTCATTACGAGTAGACTTTTTTTAAGTAAAAACTTCTTGTCTTTTTAGCTTAAAATATAGATAGTGGTAAATTCATCTAATTAGCTTAGCACATAAGTTTTGAATTGGAATGAGATCTTCACAGTGGCTCAAATATCTTTCTGTAATGTCTTCTATCTAACACCATCTAATATGCATTGATTTACAACTCATTTATTTTCTACCTTCTCTTTCAACTACAGTATTTTGAATTGGTTTGATCTTTGAAAAGTCAAGAAGAAATCTCATTTACATTATGACTTGTCTTCACTTGAGTGCTTCTCTGTTGCTTCCTTAACATTTGTTCACTAACCATTTTTATTTTGTTATTATACATCTGCTGAAAGCACACATACAATCTTATGTTTTGCATTTGTTAGATTATATATTTTACAGATTTAAAATCAAAGGCATTACTGGAGTCTTTTCTACTTGGTAATACTGAGGTTTGACTTCAGGGTCTAATGATCGCTTAAGTGGGTGCTCTACCCCTGAGCAAAGCCTCTGGATTGCCTTTAAAAATTACTTCATTGTTCTTACAGAGGTGATATTTGTCAAATAACAAGTATATTTCCTTTGTACAATGTCATCTGTTTCCTCATTCTCTCCCTCCCTCCCATCTCCACCTGCAAATGGTGTACTACACTTTCATCAGTGTTCAGTGTGCTCCAGAGCTGCACTTTTCCACACTTTTTCCTTGCATTCTATGCCCTTTTCCCTATCAATGTATATTATTTTATATCCATATGAAGAGGTGCTTGGACATGGCACTTTTTCAGTTCCCTCCAAAGACTTCTTTTGCTGGTCTTGGTGCTTAAATTCAGGGCCTAGTGGCTATCTCTGAACTTCTTTTGCTCATGGCTAGCACTTTACCATTTGAGCCCACAGTTTCACTTCTGCTCCTTTTGGGAAATTGACTGGAGATGAGTCTCACAGATTTTCTTGCTCCTCAGACTGGCTTCAAACCCTGATCTTAGTCTCTTGAGTAGCCAGGATACTAGGCGTGGGACAACATAGCTTACCTCTGCTATTCATTATATGTAAACTTTTGCCTTTAAAGAAATAAGTTCAAGCCACATATATATATAAGCACACATATATAAAGTATTTCCAAAAATGATTTTGAAGTGATTTTTTTCCATTCCTACCATGCTTAGAAATAAATCTGGTTTAAATACATTTCAAATATAATTTTTTAAACTTTCCTTTGTGATAAAGGTATTTTTCATATTCATTGTAGATAATATGTATTTATTACTTCAGTTAACATGATTCATGTTTTCTGTGTGTCAGGAAAATATTAGATTCATCTCAATATATCACTGAAATTTAGAAGTAAAATACTATCAAAGCATATACCTCTTTTTTCCTTTTCTAAAGCATGGATTCAGAATATTATACTCCTTCAGTTTGCTTCTTTGGTTGGTGCTATACCACTTGAGCCACACCTCCAGCCTAGCTGTTTGCTTGTTATTTTGGAGATGGAATTTTATGGACTTCTCGTGTAAGCTAGCTTCAAATCATGATTTTTCAGCCTCCTGAGTAACTAGGGTTATAGGAAAGAGATACCAGTGCCAGGATTTAATTACAGCTAAGATCAACTGAAATGCTTTTTATCTGAAGAAACACAATTCCCTGAATCTTTCCTAAAATTAGTTTAAAACAAAAGAAGCAATGCTTAGATAAACACACATATTTAATACTCTTTTTTTCTTTTGGTAAAATTTCATGGAGGTTGCTAAAAATTTTGCTAAAAATGCTGAATTAAAAAAAAACTAAAATAAGAAAATTATTCAATCTTACTGAATAATGGGACTTCCTAGAAATCAGTCTCCAATTTTGCTTAAAAACAATCTGAGCATCATTCAAAAATATATTTCATAGAAAGTCTTTGGAAATTTGAATTAATTCTGGGGTCTGTTATGTGCTATTTATTGTCAGGCTGTTAGCCAAGTTTAATTTCATAACTTTGCATGACAGACATGCTCCTGAAATTTTCTACAGGCAAAATTCATGCTGTTTTGGTAAAGACATGTGCACTGCCTGGTCCAGAGTTATTACCATGGGAGAACAGAGAGTACTTATTTCACATGCCAGATTGATCTAGACGCATCATTGCCTTGTTGACCTTGACTAACATCTGACAAAGGTATTTATAGATTCATTTCTTAAATTAAACCAATTAACTTTCTGATTAGGCCTCGGGAATTGACCATTCTGTCCTGTAGCCCAAGGTGATGAGCAAATATGTACTCAGATGCAAATATGCCCATCAGATCCATGCAAATATAATTATTTGAAGCATCAGATGCTTGCAAACTATATTGAATGGAAATTCCCTCCCACCTTTCATGCCTCTCCCTCTCCTCCCCGCCTCCCATCCTATTCAAACACATGTACACAGACACTGCTTTTTACTTCTTTGGGTTTCATTAGGTGACTTCTCTCCAGTGTATGCTTACCTTATGCTGCAACATTGGACTCCAAGAAAAAAGGTCTTTTCTTTATGTTCCTAATGCCTGGTTGTCCTGTTTATCATGGATAGAGTTTGTGGATCTGGTTGCACCTGAAACAAACAACAATATACGGGACTACCTGCTTCAGGCACTCAGTGACAATAGAATTAAGAATCTCTAGATTGATAATTCAGGCCAGGAGCCCTCAGAGACTCCCAGAATTTTAGGCCCGCAGTTCTCTCCAATGAGGACACTGAAGAGTTCCAGAGAAAAGCGGGCATTGAAAAGACTCAAGAAGTACTGAGATTATGAAGAATTGAGGATTTCAGACATTGACCATGGGAAGAGTTTCAGAGAACCATCCAGGTTGATCTCAAAATTTGTAACACTAACTGCTGCGTTCTGATCTATTGGCACATAAAAGCTATAGCTAAAACCAGAGAACCTATATCTATAAGCCTCTGGTGCTGGAAGCCTAGTGCCATAAGCCTCTAGTTATCAGAGAATAGAGCTACCATCCTCTAAATTTGGAAGTTCATCCCATAAGCCTCTCCTACTCAAGGGCTCTCATCTCCCACTAAGGGAACTTCTTGCATACTCATGATTTGTATCCAACTAGTGCAAAGGAATATTCCAGCCATTCGATGTAACTGTCCATTTTACAGAAATGTTTGTTATTGGGTAACTAATCACTATATCACTAACTTATATTTTCTTAATTAGCCTGGGCCTGTATAAAGCACCTATGACAAATTCAAAATAATTCTTAAAAATTCTGATTCACTACAATGATAAATAAGTATAGCTTTCTTGTTTGCCTTTTCTCTTGCTTTAATTCAGATTTTTTTTTGGAGGGGTAGGAGAGGTGGGACACACGGGACTTGAACTCTGGCCTGGGTGCTGTTCCTGAGCACTTTAGCTCAAGGCTACTGCCCTTCAGCCACAGCCCCACTTCCTGGGTTCTGGTGATTAATTGGAGATAAGAGTCTCAAGGCTTTGTGTTGCTAAAATTGGCATTGAACTGAGATCCTCAGATATCAGTCTCCTGAGTAGCTAGGATTACAGGCATGAGCCACCCCTCATGGCTAATTCAGATATTTTGGAATATATACTTACAGATTGTGTCCATATCATCCAAGTTAACTTAACCCACAATCCAAAATTATAAAAAGTGTATCTAACATGCTTTAGCATTGCCTCTGCCCCCATCCTGACCCCTTTTCCTAGACTGTTTCCCAAAAAGTTTTTTGAGGTATCTTAGAATAATTATGTATCTTCAAAAATAAAAGGAAGTACATGAGATCCATGAAAGATCTCTCATTTTTTTAATAAGCAAAACTATTCTCTAAGTAAAACTGTTCTTTAATCAAAACCATTCTCTTTTTACTTGGTGCAATAATGAGGCAATTTGGAAAGACACTCCATCTCAGAAATGACTTGTAGAATTAAGGAAATAAATTACACAGAAAACCAATTTCAGTCAGTATGAACTGAAATGGGATTCAAGTTATCCAAATTTTTGTGTTCCTCCAATATCTATTAGTTTGAAAAGCTCATCTTCATAATAGTGCCTTCAGAAGTGGAGTTTTGTTGGGAGCCAGAGTGGAATCAAACTGTACCTTGATTTGCATCAGACAATGGCTTTATTGTCTTATTGTTTTCTGGCCTTATTCTGTTTAAATGACCTGAGATTTACCATATGAATGTAACACCTGGAGGTTCCCTGGGTCTGGAGAAGGGAAGAAGCTGGCGTGGAAAATAAACGTGGCAGTCTTTACCTGGACTGCAGACATCCCGGACCCGGTGTGTCTGTCTCTCTTCTATTTTTTCCTAGTCCCTGCCCCCTATTTCAGGAACCCCAATCTGCGAACCCTGGTTTGCTGCCGGCTGGCCCTGGCAGAGTTTAATTACTATACATTTCACATTGTTTCTGAGAGGTGCTGTGTCATGAATGATTCAAAGTGGCATGTCTTCATTTCAATCTTAATTTTTTAATTGAATGTAAAATATTTACTGGAAATGAAATCACATTATCACCAATAATTTCTTTAAATTATATACCTAGTTCTACATTATTTATCACAAATAAATCTGATTTTTCTTAATATTTTTATAAGTTGTTTTTTATAATCCAATTTATTGAACAGTCACTGTTATTTATAAAAAACTACAAATGCGGAGGGACCGTAAAATGGCGCAGAGACAACAGGGATGCTGCCTAGCTCTCTCCCACAAAAAGAGAGAACCAGGCAATCCCACGAGCCAACTACCTTAAGAAATTCACAACAACAAACTCAAGAAGCAACAGAGAAGGACTCAAACAGGAAAAGAAATCCAGATAAAACTTATATCCAACTTTCTCAAAGAATTCCAAACGCAAGGACCCCCACCCCCACCCCTCGCCACCGGCTCCAAGCCGGGAAAAGCCGCTGTGGAGGGCGCCGGGTCAGCCCTGACCGCTGCAGAAACCAGCATAGACCGGGCCAGCAAGCAGCAGAAGCCAGACGCAGGAAACAGCGCAGACCAGAACAGCAAGCAGCGGAACCCAGACACGGACCACAGGCGGCGGAGGAGATCCGAGGGGAGTGAACGATTCTCCAACACCGTGGAGCACCCACAGCCAAACACAGAGGAGTGAGTAGCCCAACGGGTAGCTCAGAAGGTAGCCCAGCGTGACCACAAACCCATCGGGAAAGCAGAGCTGGTGCCAAGCTATAGAACTTAACTCAGACCCCTCCACCCCGCCTGAGAAAGACTGGCAGGAGAAGGAGGGCAAGGAATTTAGAATCCTGTCCCCTCCTTCAACAGCCCCCTCCCCAAGGCCATTGACTGGAGACTGACAGGCGGGTGGGCGCTAAAACCCAGCACCCCACCAAGGGAAGCGGAGCTGTCCCTGCTCCCACCTATCCAACAGGTTCCTCTCCCAGGCCTCTGACTGGAGACCAACAGGTGGGCAGGCGCTAAAACCCAGCACCCCACCAAAGGGGGCAGAGGTGTCCCTGCTACCACCCTGCCCTAGGCCTTTGACTGGAGACTGACAAGCGGGTGGGCCCTAAGACCCAGCACCTCACCAAAGGGGGTAGAGGTGTCCCAGCTCACCCGCCCAACAGCTTCCTCTTCCAGGCCACTGGATCTGGAGAGTGGGGGCGCTGAGACCTTGCCATCCGACAGTGGGTGGGGTGAGCTGGAGTCTAGGTTCCAGCATCTGTCCCCCTCAAATCATGAGCCGGACACCCTCCAGCTGGGAATCCCCAGCAAGACAGCACCAAGGGGCCCCCCACAGTCACAGACTCCTGGCCAAAGCTGCGGAAACATAGCAGGGAACTGAAGGGCTGACCAGCAGCCAAGCCTGCCTTCTGAGAATCAGAAAGGCCTGGCTTCCCCCTTGGAGCCCACGTCCTCAGCTGGGCTAAGGAACAAAAGGCGCAAGGTATCCTTAATATGCGGCTATTAAATCCAAAGAGTACAAGAGCGAGGACTCAATAACCCAAAGCTATGGACATGGTAACAGAAATACAAACATAACTAAATAGACATAAAAACCTATGACTGTATAGACATAATGTTTTTTGTTTTTTGTTTTTTTTTTTTGCCAGTCCTGGGCTTGAGCTCAGGGCCTGAGCACTGTCCTTGGACTTTCTCAAGGCTAGAGCTCTACCACTTTGAGCCTCAGCACCACTTCCGGCTTTTTTCTATATTTGTGGTACCGAGGAATCGAACCCGGGTCTTCATGCATGCTAGGCAAGCACTTTAACCACTAGGCCAAACTCCCGGCCCTAGACATAATGTTTTATTTCATAAATTAATATGTTTCTATGACATACAAACCCTTAGCCTAATTTTGATTAAGTTCTAAATACTAAGTCCCAGTGATTGTTAATAGAGATTCCCTCCTTGAACACTTGCATGTTAAACTTTCCATTTAAAATATGATGTAAAAATCAACATTAATAAATTCTTTAAAAAATATATTCATTCCAAACTGAAAGAAACACTACAAATGCTATTTCAGACATAAAGAAAACTCCTTAGAAAATTTTGTAATAGCATACATGTCAGGATAAAGAAGTTTCATAGTGGTTGGGCTGCTTTGAAATTAACACTTGAAATCCAGATTGCTGCTTTTTGCACCTTTTCTGTATGTTTCAAATCAGATATATGCCATTTGTACTGAGAACATCATAGAGCCCTCTATCCAAATTTCAGTGATTTCAATACATGTTTTTGTTTGTAAAAGAAATATAGTAACTTACTGCACATTTTTGGAAATTAATTGTATTAAAATTTATATATTTACCTCTGGATATATTATGTAAATAAGAAATTTCAATCACAAGCAAAAAACAAAAGAAATGTTTTGGTTTTGAAGTACAAAGACTTTTTATGTATTATAAGCAGGTGTCATCCAAATATAAGAAAATGCAATATTATAATCTCACTCTGGAGTATCAACAAAGAGAAATCTGGTCAGTGAAAATTTTAGCAGCATACACGAAGATATTCAAACCAATTCAAGTTGTTTGGCATTTGGTTTGACTGAAAATATACTACTGAAAATTCTTTTAAAGTGCGGGGAAGAGCTATTTGGATATCTGGGATAATGATAGGATATAATTTCTAGATGAACAATAATTTGAAAATACAATAAATGTTTATGATTAGGTATCTATGAGTATTTGGTTCCCAGAAGAATGCCTCTGTGGAACAATTACCAATGCTTCTGATGCATAGAGTTCATAAAACTTATCTATACTATGTGTACAGTAACTGAATGTTTATAACTTGAAACAAGTTGTGTAGGGTTCACCTACACATTAATATGCCTCATCGCCAAGATTAATCTTTAATTATGCTGCTTATATCAAATACTTCAGATGCTTAATTCATTTTGTGCTGAAGATATGTCACCTTTCATCACTTATAACCTAAGCAAACTTGCCACTTAAGTTAATCTTATTACATGTCTCATTGGCTTAGGAGGGTTATCACAAAATTTACCTTACTTAGATTAGGATTTCCTTGCTGGGTTAAAAAACACTTCCCATGGATGGTATCTCCAAAAGAGCCTGGGTCTTTGGATTTCTGGGTAACAGGTTAACTAACTACAGGACTCATTGACGGAGTCCAGACAGGCAAAGCAATGAAACCTTATATCATATAAATAGATGATAAGACAGACAGACAGACAGACAGACAGACAGAACTATAGATATCCTCTCCCTTTCCTGGCACAGGGCCTTGTTCAGGCAAATTCTCATAAGTGATCCTTCACTCTTCTGTTTTTGTGCTGAAGATTGGTTCAGACAAACAAGGAAAGTAAGACTTTAGATAAACTACTTGTACCATTATCTGGTCCTCTAGGATTAGTTTTGTTTCTAGTTTGTGGCTGTCACAAAATAAAGCTGATGTAGACATTTCTGAATAAAAAATTACCTTGCTTTTCTGGAGCACTATTTGATGTTTGACAAAACTAAGGCAAGAAAATACATATAAGGTTATGAAATGAGTTAGCATTTGACAATAATTCAGGTCTAACCGAAGAAATTTTTTTGCATCAACTGAGCTCTATATTGAAAGGGAAAGAATTTAAAATTTTTGTTTTTAAATTGGTTTTGAAATTTATTGTGACTTTTAAAATTAATTATTTGTAGTTACTGATAACTCTCTATAAACATAAGAGATGAATATTCAGTCTATAATATGGACTAACATGTTGAATGAGGGTGTTGACTAGCTAGTTTGTAATAGACTACTAACGTGGGTCACTTCTATCAGAGAAAGGTCCTTATTCTATCTCAACAAAATATGCCTTGGATCTCAATATAAGTTTGCTTTCCCAATCCTCCAGACTTCTTTCAAAATCATAATCTTTGGACATACAGAAAGACTTACCCACCATCAATTTGGATACCATCATGGCATTCCACACAATAGCGTTTTTGGAAAAGAACACATTTCATAACCATTCCATGGTGGCAGGTGCCCTATGTTCACTGATTCTACTCTATACCTCATGCATTTGATGTTGCGGGTCTATTAAAATGTGGAATGATCATTGGGCAGGGTCATTTATTATGAAACTTATTTAGAATGCCTCATAGGACTGTAGTAATATCTGCCAGGGAATGGTGCAATTCTACTGGCATCCAGTTTTTGATACTGCTCTCCTTTGCTAGAATTCATTATTCTTGTATCAAGCAGTGAGAATAAAAATAAGTGCTGCTGCTATCAGCACGAGTGTCTATCTACAAAAGTCTGTTTTCCACTTTATAAACATATAATATTCTGTTTAGAAGACTTTATCCAAAAAGAGAAATTGAATTAAAAAAAAAAGCAGAGACAGGAACTAATTTTGAAAGGAGAAAAAAAAAACTTTAAATTGTAACATCACTATCCCAAGTCCTGATGTTGAGACTTTAAATAATTAAATGAAATTATAAACCATACTGATAAGATAAATGAAAGCAAAGAACCCCCTCAAATTATCAATAACAATGAATCAGTTTTAAAATAGTACAGTATAGTTAATAGTAAATTAAGTGGAATGTACAATACATCAAAACAAAATAAAAAGGTTAACAAATATGAAAGATATATGAAGCACAAACTTTATGCACAAAAGGGAATTTTGTATTCTGAAGTCATTATTTGTACAAAAGCTCGAGTATAACATCTGTTTCAATGTAAAATTTAGAATGGATTATGATTTTACCATATTCAATTATGTACTATTCCATTTTGCACTATGGTACAGATGCTCTGACTTCCCAGAAAAATTTTCTAATTTGAGATCCTTCTCTTGAACATATTAAATGACATTTTATTTGTTCAATGTAGTACTTTTCTATTACAGACTAACATTTCAAAGAGAGAACAAGCTGTCATAAATGATTGATTTTGACTACTTGAAAAGATCATTTGCAACAAAGTTTCTGCCTTTTGTGTTGAGATGTTATAGGTAGAATTTTCTGCAGTTAAGCAACCAGAGACATAATGACTGCAATTTGTTTTTGTCAACCTTTGATTATCTCTACTGAAAGAAGCACATAATTAAGTAAACATTTTCTTAAAGCTCTTTGTTTTTGACCTTGACTTCCCATGGGGATCACCTAACAAGCTTTAAGAAAATACAGTAGCTTTGTTCCATGTTTTCATACTTCTAAGTGCAGATAGTCTGTCTTTGTAGTCCTATAAACTCAAATGCCCATATATTTTAACAGCTTATCAAGTAATTCTGCCACATATTCATCATTGGAAAGCACTGACTTAAGCTATTATCTTTTTCCTACCTTGCTAAGAACTAAATTGAGCATGAATTGATGGATGTAAATGTCTCTAACAGATTTTTTTCTACCTGCTTACTACAAGACTAAGTAAAGAAAAAGAAAAGGTATGGATATCAATGAAACTGAGATTATATATAAATATATATATACATATATATATAGAGAGAGATACATATATATGGGAACATTCACTTACACCATTTTGTACAACTATTTTGCAAATTGAATATATCCTCTTGGATAAGACAATTCTAATACCTCTTAGTTCAAAGATACTTTGAATACACATGAATAATGAGGAATGTATGTGCATAATATTAGAGAAAAATAAAATAAGATACAGTACACACATGTATATGTATAAATGTTAACATGATTAACATCTTTTTTCAGTTCCATTCTTATTTATTTTTATTGGGAGGTTACAATTACATAAGTCAGGAATGTGTAGATTTCTGTTTTGTTTTTCTTTCTCTTTTTTGCCAATTTGGGGCCAAACTCCAGGCTCCCAAATATTTCTTTTTGAGCTATGTCACCTCTTCCCTTGCTCTCTCCCAGTTTTTCCCTTCCATCTCCACCCACAAGTTATATTGTTCATTTTCAACATAATGTCTTCTTTTATAAATACTTTCCTTAAAAAAATTAGCCAGGAGCCTAGCCTAGTGGTAGAGGGCTTACCTCACATGCATGAAGCCCTGGGTTCAATGTTTTGGTATCACATACATGGAAAAAGCTAAAAGTGGTACTGTGGCTCAAATGGTAGAATGCTAGCCTTGAGAAAGCCCAAGGACACTGCCTAGTCCCTGGCTTCAAGCCCCAGAGCCAGCAAAATAGATTATTATATGAAAGGTCATATTTTAGTTGGAATGTAAAATGCGAAAACTTTCCAATATAATCCAAACAAGATATGTATATATGTATATATATGCATATGAATATATGTATGTGAATGGATATAAACATATGTATACAAAATGACTTTTTAATAGTTCTATCATCTCATATTTAATAATTTTTTCACTTAAATTATATTTATATATTCTACAAATACAAGCAAATATTACTAGGTTTATTTTTGTTTCTTAAGTTTTATTTCAACTCAGAATTGAATACTGCATGACTTAATAACATTTGTATCTCAAGTTTCAAATCTTTGTAAGTTTCCAGGAATTTTATATGCTACTTCTTTTCATTTTACTCCTCTCTAACATTAGCAAATTTACTATTTTTTGAAGAATGCAGTTTACTTCTTATATTTCTCACTATATTATTTAAGACCCACACACCTCCACTACTAGAGTTTCTTTTCAGAGATATTACTTAGATAGTCTGCCATTTTCTTAAAGTTTGAGTAGTTGTTTCCATGTGGTTGAGTGTGAATTTGGGGGAATAAATGTGTAAACTGGGTAAAAACAGCGAAGGGAGATCTATGTGGATAGTCTGGTAGACGACAGTTTTGTCAATTCCTATATAGAATCTGTATCACCTGATTAGGTACATTTTATTTTATGTGATAGACTTGAACTTTGATGGTTTTTCCCTAGTTACATGTCAGTACTTGAGTTTCTGGGAAAAGTTAAGAGACAGCTGTCCCTTTTCCCATTTGACCAGTATTTCTGCAGTTGAACAGTCAGTCCTTTTATCCAATCATTTAAAGAAATAGGAAATAATAATGTTATATGGATCATTTCACTTATTTGCCCGAATAGTCAGTATCAGTCTCCTTAAACTTGTCATTCTGCGTCCTTCACCGAACACTTACCAGCCTACAAAATTTCCCTATTATTTTTCTAAGAACAAATATCTCAATAATCCTACTGCCTAGAAGAAGAAGTAGGAAGATTACAAGTCTCAGGTGAGCTTGAGTTGCAAAATGAAAACCAGTCTCAAAACAAACAAGCACTAGATAAAGAGAATCATTCTGTCTTTTCCATATTCTTTCTCTTTCATTGGAAAATGAAATGCCAACACCTAGCAGTGTGATTTTTTTAATTGTATTTTATTGTCGGGGCAATTTATAGAGTGGTTACAACTACATTCACCAGGTAGTGGGTGCATTATTTATTGAACTTTGATACTCCTCATGTTTTTGTTCCCCTTTCCCTGTCCCCAGCTCCTCCCAATCATTTTTCTCCCTTCCCTTCCCTCAGTATTATTTTTTTAGTGAGGCATGAGGTATTTTTCTGATTTTTTATGTCAAATTAGAAAGAATTGAAAAATTATTTCAGAATTTATGTATAGATACAGAAGAAAGAATACCATTCTCTTCTAGCAGTGCAAATTATTGGAATAGCCCCTCTCTTTCCTTTGTGTGTGGGAGGGGAGGTGGGTGGTTGTTCTGGCTTTACTTGTCTTTAAGACAAATTGAAGGTCTTCAAGTTCTTTTGATTACCTTTCTGTCATTTCTTCCTTTTCCTAAATCAGAATATACTGTGGAAAACGTTTTCACAGAACCAATAATGATTTTAGAATTTAACCCTATGGATTAGAACCAACTCAATGCCTGTAGGATTAAATACAAATAATCTATATTTAAATAAATAAGCCTAAATAAATGTCATGAGAAAATTGATACTTAAGTAATCCATTATTTTTCAGATCCAAGAATCACTGTCTTTCGAAGTGTCAACTGATACTACCTGTGTTTCCAATTTCTTGTCAGTCTCACAGGACAATTATGAGTCTAAATGAAAGAAAAAAAACCAGCAGCCTCTCTAAAATGACATGTATTGAAATAGATAAATTTAAATTTTCAATGCTTTGCTAAATCTGATGATTTTTCTTCTCTTGAGTAAAAAGATTATAATGCCTTCCTTGTGTGTTTTGCAGGAGTCTGGTTCAACATAACACATGGAATGTATTTACAAAGAGACAGACAGAATTATGTCATATCCAGAGGGGAAAATAATCAGGTAACTATCTTGCATTTGCTAAATTAATCACATTTTTTGTGATTTTGTAAGAATGGGTTTGGGGTATTAGATCCACAGTGACCTCTTTCTCAGCCTTCAGTTGTGGTGTGGTGAATCTGTTGAGCTGTCTTCATATTGACTCATTGGTTAAGTAAGGATAATAAAATATATTTCCTCCTTCTTGATTAAAAGTTTCATAATGTTTTGTGTGTGTTACTAGAAAAAAAATGTATCATCCTGGTTTCACTATTCTTGGCAAGACTAACAATGATATAATTTCTTAAAATATCTTGAAAGGGAATTTAAGTTTGTAATTACCTTAATACTTTAAATTCTATGTGTCTTTTATATTAAGATTATTATATTTTATATTTATTTATATAATTATAATATTATTATATGTCTTGTGTATTAATATATTAACTATAGTATATAATTATTATAACAAATTATGGCATATGTAATTATAATGATAGCAAATGTCATTTATTCATATATGCATTTACATAATTATAGTAAAATTTTACTTATATTATAATTATCAGTTCTAAGAAATTAGAATTTAAGCATTATGGATCTTTAGATTATAAGGAAATTATAATAGAAGTATAAAAATAAGATTTGATTTAGAAAAGATTGTCATATTGAACCGGGTAAAAAAGAATTTCATAAGTTTTTTTGGAAATAGCATTGTACCTATTGAAAATAATACTAACTTTAATGTTGAAAACTGTATTGTGGCTTTTAAAGAAATAAAAATAAATATTGTATATCTTATGGAATATAATAAAACTATATGCGATTATTAAAAAGCTAAGTTGTTTGAAAAGACTTTTTTTAATTCTAAATCCAAAACTTTATGTTGCTGGCATTTGTATTTTCTTTTTCCTTCTTTCTTCCTTCCTTTCTTTCTTCTATTCTCTATTATTTTTATTATTATTACTATTATTATTATTATTGCTGGCACTGATATGAACTCAAGGCCTCCTCCTCCTGCTTGGTTTTCTTATCCACAGCTGGAGACCCACCCATTTAGCAATGCCTCTTCTTCCTGGACTGGCTTTAATTCAAAGTCTTCCAGATTCCATCCTCCTGAATAGCTACATAGGTACAAGCTGCCAAAAAGCTTTGGCTTTTTAATTTCATATTTACCTATCACAACATTTTCCAGGTAGCTCAGACTCTGATGTATATGATAGTACACAGTGTTATCTTCTTGTCAAATTAAAGATTAGTTGAGACAACATAGTGAGTGCTTCACTAGTAAGTTGTTATTAATTCCTTAATGTTATGACTGTGGAAGCATGAAAACCTGTTGAATGACCTATCTGATAATTTTTTTTAAAGTCTGAAAAGCCATGGATGAAGAGTGAGAGGAGATATTCTATTAGGACAAAGTCCATATCCAAAATATCTCATTAGAAGCAGTTTTGTGTTAGGTATGTCCACTGAAAGAGACAGAATATATAATAGAGTGGAACTTACATTTCCTTTCATGTCAGAGAAGGTCAGTCCCATAGGCATTTCTAATGTTTCTCATTACCAGAATCCCAGTTCTTAAGCATTGGATATCTATGTATTTTAAAAGGTCATGTATTTCAAAAATTAAATGCCAATGGTATAAGCTCATTAAGCTTTGGTACGTAGTTCAATTCTCATACAATAGCTGGTACATGTATAGTGAAGCTAAGAAATGTTGGACTAAGACACATGAAGTAAATCTAAACCATTTTTATGAAAAGACAACTATTCTCATTGATAGCAAGTAGAAACAGAGGACATTAAAAAGGTCTTTGTCCTGCTGGATTCTTTAGTTATTCCTGAAGTTTTGACAGTTATCTTGGTAATGCGATAGAGCCAACATAAAAGAATCAGCAAACAAGTATGTAGACAAAAGAAGATAGCAGAATGAGTATGAATTATGTTGATGTAATCTGTCCATTAAATTATCCAATGATTCTGCCTGCAATTTTCTTTTTAATATGCAACATTAAATTTCTACATATTGCCAAGTTATTATTATTTCTGTTTGGCTCCCATTTGTAGGATAATTAAGACTATTATTTAATACATAAAATGGATTATTTGTATAAAATATTCAATTCTGATATGAACTTGAAAACATTAAAAATCTGTGGGTGGTATACATATAGATTAAAATTGTGTCCATCTAAATTTATAGGCCAAATATTATGTACCATTTTTCAAATGTAGAATAGTAGAGGACCCAGATAATCAGTTCATTTCTTTTCCATTTATTGTGATACTGAAAATGGCATTGAACTTCAGAAGTAGTAATTAGCTAGTCAAAAGGGCTATTGTTCTCTTTCGAATATTTGTTTACAGCAGTATTAAATACATTTACCAGTTCAATTTTCTTTGCATTATACTATGCTTTCCTTTGGAGCTATTAAGCTAGGTCAAGATTCTGATTTTAATTATCACCTTAAAAATCTTGTTATGTATTTGACTGTCCAGTATGATACCTGTGGTATTTATGAGTTGTACAGATTCATTACGATTGTTGTAGTGAGTCACTGTCCATGGTGCTATTGTAGTGGGATCAGGAAAATAGCTTTATAATTGTCAGTTGACCTTTGCTTTTTGTTAGTAGGTAATTATTTATTTACATGAAAATGATTTATTTCCATGAAAACTTGGTATGCTGATGATCACCTATATAAGCTAACATAGTCATCATATTTTCTCCTGCTTACAACTGCAGTTTGTCTGAACAGCTTAGCATTTTCTTCATTCTTTCATTATTCTCATGTAGCATAGACCCATACTGTGACTTTTTCCCTCTGCTTAAATAAAATTTCTTAATAACACTCTCTTCTAAATTTTATTTCACTTGAAGGAAAATTAAATTAAAATGGATTTTCTATATTTTCTTTTTTTCATATATTTTTATTGTAATTAATAGAAGGGTTACATGATATTTGCCAGATAGATGGTGCATTAATTCCCATACATTGATACCCTTTCACATGTCTTAGTCCCCATTCCTCTCCCCTCACCCCCACCCCTCATCTTGTTTTACCCCCTTTCCTATCCAATTTCAAAAAACCAAATACATGCACGAAGACCTGGGTTCGATTCCTCGGTACCACATAATACATAGAAAAAAGCCAGAAATGGTGCTGAGGCTCAAGTGGTAGAGCTCCAGCCTTGAGAAAGTCCAAGGATAGTGCTCAGGCCTTGAGCTCAAGCCTAGGACTGGCAAAAAAAAAAAAAAAGAAAACAGGAAGTGGCACTGTTCCCCGTAGGGTAGGGCAGTAGCCTTCAGCTAAAGAGCTCATGGACAGCGCCCAGGCCCAGAGTTCAAGACCCACGACCAAGAAAATAAAGAACAGTGCAAGGAGGATGGTGTGGACTTATTTATTTACACAATAGGACATAAGCACTAATATTTTCCTTCAATTAAAGAGGAAGAAAAAATCAGTTAACTCCCAAAAGTCCCCTGGCATCTGAGGGGTAAAGCTTGAGGGATATACATTTTTAGTTAATAAATTGTTTCAACATCTAGAACAGACATCACTCAAAATACTAATAGAAGCCATTAGTAAGCATTCCTTCTCGATTTACCCTTTTCATACGATATTTTTTCAAAACCTTCTAAAACTGATTAAATATTTCACATTAATTTTGTTCTAAAATATTTTAGCATTTTCTATTAATTTATGACTAGAGGAAACTAAGTCTAGTCATATGAAATGCAAACAATCTTGAATCTACATGTTAAAATTGAATTTCATACTATCAAAACCAGAAAGAAAATCTATAGAATTTTAGGCAGCAGACTTAAATTCTTTATCTTTTTCAGTTTTTACTCTAAACTTGCACTTAAAATCTATTTTGTTTACGAATATATTTCTATAGACTTGGAGCAAAACAATTATAAAATAGTGTGCAGTCTTCAATACTTTTGAATAAGCTTTTGAATTCCTAGAAAATTCAAGGAGGATTTGTGACAACAGGGAATGTTCAAGTATCTCTCAATATGAACAAATGCACAGAGTTTATCTAATTTAGAAACGAAATATTCTTCAGTTGATAGATGCTATTAAAATATGATAAGTTTACAAGATACTTTGTCTCTATTAATGACTTAAATTAGTCCATGAGTACTTATCCTGACACTTAAATAAATCATTACTTTTAAAACACTATATTTATAACTCCAAAATAACAGTTCCATAACATTTCAAAATGAACTTTTTCTTCAGGAAAAAAAAAGAAATCAAAATGAAAAAGAAATAATGGAAAGTAATTTAAGACCTCAGAGGAGATGCTTTCAAGTATATAGGAAATAAGATATGAGAGTAGAGATTTTATTTAAAAAAATACCAAGGAGCAGGCATAGATAAGAGCACATGTTTTCCTAAACTCCATTACAATTTGCTTTTGGAGACACTTGGTAGTTTTCTACTTACATGTCTACTTTGATATATCATCTTTTGGACAAGCAATTGAGTTTAATTGTCCTGCCACAATTTATTTTATAATTCCCTTTGCATTTTTCTATTTCTGCTGTCTCTTAACCTCCTTACCTCAATTTGTAATAGTGGTTAAAGGCTAAATGTCCTGCCCAGATAAAATACTCCTGAAATGGAATTCAATACTAGACATAATGCCTCAGGTAAATTGAGTTTCCTCTGTCTTCATTTATGATGATAGTTTGCGTAAAAAAATAAGAATAAAGAAAAAAATCTACAATTACCCTAGTTTAAAAGGATAGTGGGTTTGATTGTGGTAGACTATCATATATATATATATATACATATATATATATATATATACTGAAAGTGAACAATTATGTCTCCTAACATGTGCCAACATTTGTGCCATCTAAGAATCTCCCAGTAATATTATAGCACTGTGTATATGCAGAGACAAATAAAAACTCACATTTCCATATGTTTTTAATATCATTCAGATCTAGATATAAAACATCTTTAATTTTTTTCTTTCCTTGCCCTTTTATTTGTGTTGTTACATTGTTAGAGGAAAATGCTGTCACTTAAACCTTTAGGTGTTATAACTTTTTCTATCAAGAGAATTAATACTGTCATCAAGAAAGATTATACAACTAAGTTGTACCTAAGAAAGAATTGAAATCCAAACCAAATTTATTTCTTGGCATTCGTAATTTCTATAGATGACCAGGTTCTATACAATTGTACTTGAATTGTTTATTCCTTATGAAGTTGTCTCCTTTTGTAATATTCTTTGGGGGAAAACATCAAAAGAAAGATAAAAGGTATGGCTAGGCCAGACAAGGTAATGTATACCATAGTCTAGTCCCAGCTACTGGCTAGACCAAGGCAGGAAGCCTAGTAAGAATCAGTAAGACCTTAATTCAAAAATAAAATGCACATAAAAGTACTGTGGCCATAGCTCAAATGGAACATTTGCTAGCATACCCAATAAAACACACGTGTGTGCACACACACATATATATACACAGCTAATTCACTGAACTCTAATTTATTGTTAAATATATTAGTTATGATGGTTGTCTGAGGAAAGATACTTTAGTAGTACAGTAGATTTAATTTCAAAGCTTTATGTAATCAAGATTATTTTTTACAATCTTCATCACCTTCTTTGTCTTCTATTTCCACAACCCTGGATTATTCCAATAATAATTTAGTAGTACTATCCCAGTGAGTCCTATATGACAAAAAAAGCAACTCTTTAGTTTTGAGGTTCTCAGTGCCCTTCCAAATAATCTCTAGTTACTACACTGAATATGTTGTTCTATAAAAAAACTTCTTCAGAAATACAGACATAAGAAAAATTTGTATAAAAACGTATTCATGCAAAGACATAAACACATACCAGGAACTCTACTAAATTTTAACTTGTGAAATATAACTATTTTTTCTTTTAAGGAAGACTTTCTTACTTTTTTCCTCTTTAATATCCTTTATTGGCTGAATTGAAATAATTCCTCATCCAAAGTCTTCAACTCTCAAGAAGGAATGTGTAATTCTGCTAAGCAAGAACGCTGTTAGGTAAAAACTTGCAATGAATTACCCTTAGTTGGGGAATGGATTTAAATCAACTCTCTGCCTACTCGAGGTTTGGGACCTGGTTTCAGAAACCGGGCCAGAGAAATTGTATGAAATGCTTGAGGCATGTTTCCTGGTTTTGTCTTACCTCACCTTTTCTGACTTGATAGCCAAGACTCATAGCTTCAAGAGTTAGATGTTGATTGCCAATGTGTTACTAATAAAATGTTAAGCCTGCAGATTTCTAAACCAGACATATTTGCAAAAAAAAAAAAGACATTGAAGTTCTTAGATTTCTTCCTGTATCAACTATTCATCTCACACTCCTGGAAAGTAATGCATGACTTCATTCATTATGATCTATGCTCCAGTCTGAACAATTCAGAAATATTCTCCACAATTTGCCATTAATCAGTTAAAGATGTTCATAAACAAAGCCAATGAATAATTCATACCGAATGGAGTGCCTGGGCTCTAATGATGAATACTCATGAACTGCTCTGGAGTTTGTTGATGACTTATGAATATGTATCTCTCAATGGTACTTCTGTGAAGTTCACAACTCCATGAAAACTCTTTCCTTTTGCATGTCATCCTGTGCTTTTGCTGAAGAGGCCTTCGGGACCATTAAGTAGCTTTCCTAGAGATTTTAATACAATAAAAATTGTGGAAATGATGTCATCTTGCAGACTTTACCAAACAAACTAAAACATATATTTATTTCCATAATCTCAATCTAGTGGACTTTTTCCTTAGATAATATTGTCTTTCACCATCTGAACTTCTTACAGATGACAGGAAGATTACTATGTGAGGCTTTACTTAACTAGTCAGATGTGAAAATGTGGAAAAATAATAAATAAATAAGCCAAACTGAGAACTGAATTCTGGAAATAACATTTTCCTGAATCAGCCACTAATCTGATGCCAGGTGCAGAATGTGCTGTTTCTCAATGAATGTCTCACTATGCCCTCTGGCCACTTGCAAATTGGAAAATTTGTAGCATCTTTGGCCTGAGTATTTGTATGAGTAGAGACACTTCAGCCCAGAACTGTCATCAGCTGGTACTTCTCAGGATGAGGAAAATTAACAAGCAATGTTTTTGGAACTCTTCAAGTCTTCCAAATGCTTGGCAATCATTTACCAGTTAATCCTCCTTTGAGGGAGGTCAGACCTCTGCTTAGCTTTTCACATGAAGTATTTCACACAGATGTGAAATACATTCTAAGAGGCGACAGTGCAGCAAAATCTGGGGTAATAGAAATAATAAGAGGCAGACTAGAACAAAATTGGGGAGCCAGAAATTTATATTCTTGGTTGCCCACCTGGATGTCCTTGCTTAGTGCTTCTTATATTAAAAACATAGTTGCTGTTCTCTCTGTCAGAAACTATTGGAAGCACATTCACACAGAAGCAAATTTAGTCTTCAGTATAATCCTAAGAAGAAGTTTAGTATCCATGTCATATTACATGGATAAGAAAATGGAGGCTCAGATTGGTTAAATCTGTTGTGGGGTCAAGAGGAGGGGAATCCAAACCCCTCCAGGTGGGGATTTCATGTCCCCTCAGAGTCCACCACACAGAGACAGTCTCATATAAAAAGGTGAATTTATTGGGGAAGTAGATGGTGAACTGACCAGCCAGGGACACAGTGCAGACTCGGGAGCTGACACTGTCACCCCGAGCGGCTCTCATGCAGCGTTTTTAAGGGCAAAACCCATGAGGTAGAACCTGGCCACACAGGTGGCCAATGGGATAGTTACATACACAGAGGGACCATTACCAGCTCCAGCCACACGCAGGTAGCCAATAGGGTCACAGTCCAGTGTTCGAATTTACCTATCAGCTAAGTTGGAATTGGAAAGGTCTCCACACAAAGCCAGGCCCACTCCCACCCAAGCTGATATCTATCCTCATGGTGGTGGGGAGAAGGTCAAGGTTGCCCCTGCCTAGAAGGGCAAAGGTGGCTGGGCTGTACCATTGTCGACCTTCCACAATGGGGCAGGGGAACTCTTAGGCATTCTGGATGGCGCCAGTCTCTGCTCCCCTTAACACTCCCTGCTCTCCTCAACAAAATCAAACATTTAGTACACCCTCAGTAAGTGACAGAGCTGCTGTTTGAATTTATTTATTAGAACTCTGGATTTGATTTTTAATTATTTGGGGTGACCTTATTTGTACCTTAATTTTGTCTTCCTATTCCTGATAGCCCCACCTTAATTTAACCACTTCTGCAAATTGCGTCCATTATACAATTCTGCTTCAAAACTAAAGTTTATTTTGTAATCAAATACTCATCTCTTCTCTGGTAGAGAACTAGTGGGTTATCTCTACAGTGTGCCTATATTTGGTCAATGGAGTGATATTAAAGCTAGTAGTTTTTGGAAATCCTTTTTAAAGAACATACATAAGCACAGATAGTATTTTTTAAACCACTTCTACTGGGAAATGTGTGAACATTTTATAACACTGTTTTCTACATATTTTAAAATTTACCAAGTTCCTCGGAGACGTGGGAAGTGCAATTATATCAGGGAGGAGGCTTCTAACCAAGTGTTATCCAGACAAGGATTAGGGTGACACTGAGCACACAGACTAGGTCCCCTCTTTGCCCAGACTTTTTATCCCCTATGCCAGGGTATGTTTCAAGTGCAAATGGCTTTCTGGGTGTGTTCAGACAAATTACTCAGACTATAAATTCCATTTCTGTCATACGTTGGGAGGTTCAACTCCTCAATTTATGAAGACATTAAAATTTGCAGTGACAACAGTATCTCATTCATAATGAATGTTCCATGATGGGTGGAGGTGTCCGTGAAAAAAAAAATTGCCTCCTTGTTTTTAGTATCACTCTCTAGATTCAACTTGTAGATATCGCTCCTATGTATATGCATACGTTTTGAAAAATGCTTCTTCATAGACCCTTTGCATTGTGGCAAGCACAAAGCAGAGCAGGAGATTTGGTTCCAAGCAACAGAGAAATAGGCTACCAAGTATTTCTTTATTACATTATATTTTTCTGTTAAGCATCTGAACAACACTATAGAGAATAATTATAGATTCCTTCTGCTTTATTTGACAAATTATATTTATTGCCTTTTTCTGCAATGCCAATTATTTGTTGTTGTTTTTTATAGCGTTGGAAAAATGTCTTTGTATTGGTCTTCTGTATTAAAAAACCATAACTGAATTTCAAAGGAGTAGAATATGTTTCATGCATAATTTGGAGACTTTGAGGATATATAGCAACTATTTTCCAGAGGAAAATGATTATCAATTTCTAAAGGGATATTTACATGACAAGGACATGACAAGTTCAGAATCACTGATAGACTTCATTAAATTTATTTTGTCACATTTGCTTTTTTTTTTTTTTTTTTTTTTTAATCAGTCCTGGGCTTGAGCTCAGGGCCTGAGCACTGTCCTTGGACTTTCTCAAGGCTAGAGCTCTACCACTTGAGCCTCAGCACCACTTCCGGCTTTTTTGTATGTGGTGCCGAGGAATCGAACCCGGGTCTTCATGCATGCTAGGCAAGCACTTTAACCACTAGGCCAAACTCCCGGCCCCTTTTGTCACATTTGTTTAAAACATTTTAACACTTATTTTGTTTTTTAGTCTATTCAAACTATGTGTCTATTCAAAATGTGTCATAGGGATGACTAACACCAGTCAATGTATGAAGGACTCACAATTTGATAGATTGAACTGAAACCTCTTTGTGTAGCTTCTTAAAGAGCAAACTAAGTTAAAATACCCTAGTAGTAATCATGTTGCTTTTATTTCTTGCTTTTATTTTCATGATTTAGTATTTTATTGGCTTCGGTTCTCAAATTTACATAATATGGGTGTGAAAAATCTGGTTTAACATTTTTAGGTTAATATGGCATTTAATTTTCATACAATGCCCAACATTTAGCATAGTAAGCTGGGCTTATTTAAAATTAATAGAAATTTCATTAGGGGCTATTTAAGCAAGATTTTGTGATTAGATATAAATTATAATAACTTCCTATTTCTATTTTTGTCAAGAGATCTGTTTGTATTTGGGAAATGAATAGGATTTCAAGATTAAATATTGGACATTATTTGCAATCAATGGTATAAATGTCAGCCCTTGCAGAAAGTAATCATAAATTTCCTAATAAATATTCTAAATTTCTATAGTAAGGAGGTATAAATATCATCACAAGGTAAGAATGCAAAATACATCCAAAGTAGAAAAATTTTGTCATTAAGGTTTGTTTTTATTGCATTCATACCCTTCATTGTGCAAAATAAATCATCACTAATACATCAAGAATTAATAGAAGGCAGGAGGATTCAGAATAAGAAATAAATATGGAATAGGCAGTGAAATATAAATGTGCTTAAGAGAACCAATTTTATAAACCTCCATGTACATAAATTTAAAAACTTACATGAAATATATTTCTTATGTCAATGCAGAATTAACTCAAATAGAGTTGGACAATTTAAACAAACTGATTGTCTAGTAAAGGAAATTATTAAGGACTAGTCCCAGAGGCACTAAGCACAAATGATTTCACAGAGTAATTCTATAAAACCTTAAAATAACAGCATATGTGATTTAAAAATCATTCTAAAGTTATGAGAATAAAGGAAGCTCTCAAATCTTAAGGAAACACACAAAAAGCTAACACCTTAAGATCCTTTTATGTGCCTTTGCTGCATTTTCCATTTTCTGTCTTTGTACCTAAAAAGTGGATTGATGACATATTTATTTTCTGGGAATTATTTTAACTAAAAATTGGATATATTTCTGTGCCATTTCTGGGGTTTGAACTCAGGGCTTGAGAGCTGTCCCTTGGCTTATTGTTAGAAGTTGACATTCCTCCACTTAAACCACAGCTCCATTTTTGGCTTTTTGGTGGTTTTGTACTTTTGCTTTGTATGTAATTTTATCTGACTTGAGGAGAGGAAGTGGAACCATAGAAATGGTGGGACATATATCTCCATATGCCCAGTTTATGTTTTGTAAATACATATACATGTGTATATGTACATATAGCATAAACTGTATATATACATATATCTGCACATGTCCCCAGTTTATGTTATATACATATATATGTATATATGTGTGTATGTGTATATATACATTTGTAGAAAGAGTATGTATATACAGCGAGAGAGAGAGAGAGTGAGAGAGAGAGAAAAAGAGAGAGAGAGCTATCTATCATTTCTATACACTCTTTATAGCTTAATGCAATAAGCTCAAGGAATGCTTTTATTTGGGTATTAGTTGATTTTTTAATATACTATCTGTACAGAGTGTCTTTTCAAGTCTTTTGAAGATTCACTTTACAGGTGTTTTGTCTTTCTCATATAAAATAATTGGATTTAGAAGTGAAACTACTGTCCTTTATCTTTTTTTTCCATGGGTAGCATTCTACCTCTTGATCCACAGCTCCACTTATTGCTTTTTGAGGTGTCACAGAAACTTTCCTGCCCAAGCTTGTTTTGAGAAATAATCCTCAGTCTCATCCTCTAGAGTAGTTAGGATTATAGGCATAAGACAACAATGCCAGATTTTTCCTTTTTTCATAAATGAATTGTTTATCCTGTTTTTATATGGATGAATGAATGCATGCACAGGCATACAAAACATTCATATAAGTTTAAAATGATTATTTACTAAAGAACAAATACAATAATGTTTCTTGCCTAAAGCCTAGGAAGCAGGCTGACTTTGTCAATATGTATTACAGTGGGACTAACTGGTAACAAAAGGATGTTAGATTTCCTGTAAGGAAAGGCAGTGATGGATTTTAAGTCTTCTAACTTTTAACTTTTATAATATACATATATAAATATATACATATATACATAACTGCTCTTCACCTTGGAAAGATTATTTGAAAATTGTAATAAGGGTGAGTTGAATTGTTTGTTATAAAATATCATAACCACTAGGCTTTATAAAGTATGTCATAAGAACAATCATTCATAAGCAAAATAATTTACCTATAAGTAAGAGGGAGAATACAGCGTAACACAAAAGCTGTAATGTCTGGTATTACTAAGGCATTATGACTTTACAATTTTAACTAAATAGCATAATACTGCTAATTTCAATGAAGTAATTGTGCAACATATGTTCATATTTTTTACTTTTTTGATAAAAGAGAACAAAATCAAATATTTCTTTGAATTTCGAAATTCAATTACTTCCTCAACATACATCTTCATTCTTATTTTTCTCTTGCTTGAATTGGAAATTAAATCTGAATTGAAATATATACAGTGGTGTATGAAACATTTTCTTGCATTCTTGCATTTGCGTCAAGCAGTAAGATAAAGTCATCAAAAGTAGAGGCAACATAAGTTGGTGGCACTGTTGAACAAAAAAATTTCTTGTAAATAGGAAATAACATTGCATTTAAACTATGGCTTCTTTTTTCCATTGTAGAAACCAACTTTCCAGATAAAAATGAAGACACACACACACACTCACACACATTCACATTCACATACTCATACAATAAGTATGCCTGTTCAACAAGCCACTTGAGATTCTTTGATTTTTTGAAACTTATCACAAAATATACAGCACAGCTAGAAACTAACCATTTACATAGAGATAGATGTAAAGATAGATACAATAGATATTTATATATCTTATCTCCATCAATATACATATATATGTATATATTCACACACACTAAGATTATGTTTTGTACAATTCATTCAAATCAGTTAGTTTAATTGGACTCAGCACTGATCCAGAGAAAGAGAGCAGAGAGCAGAGTAAAGGGAAGTAAAGGACCAGAAATACCTATAAATCATTTGCACCAACAGAAAAGCAAAACAAATGAAGTGAGAGCATCTGGTGGCTCATCCCTCTGGATGTAAGGGGGACAGCTGTTCACCTGCTCTTTTAGAGTAGGTGAGTTGACTTTCAGTCAGCCCTTTGGAATGTAATCCTCTGGAGGCAGGAGATATCCTCACATTTGTAATACAATTTAAAAATAACTTTGTGACAATGTCTTGCCAGGAGACAAGTTATAAATGCCCAAATGACTATTCTAGTATTGATGTCTTCATGTATGGGCTGTTTTTGAACATTTAATTCAGTCAGAATGGATGCAGATAATCTCACCTGTTAGCAAGAGGTTTGTGTATTTTGAGTTATCTTCCTATAGTTTAGTACATTTTTTTCTCTTAAGTTCTAAAAAGCACTCCTAGACTTGAAGATGTATTTCTAAAACACACAGAACTTGAGAAACCAGTTAAGTCTTTAGGTAATACCAATATCTTTGAAATACAAGTCAAAGCTTATTAGCTTATTCCAGAATGGTATAAACATCTATGTGCGTGTGTGTGTGTGTGTGTGTGTGTGTGTGCACATGAGTGTGAGCATGCACACGTGTGGTGTATGCTTGAATGCAAAGCCTCAAGCTCTTGCGTTTTTGTTTGTTTTGTTTTGTTTTTCACTAAAGCCAAACCTACACCTTTAGTATTTAGCTAGTTAATGGAAGATATGAGCTATATTCAAATCACAGTTCTCAGGTCTCAGCCTTTAGGGTAACTAGAATTATATGTGTAAGCTACAAAAGTCCAGCTATACAAACACCTTGTTATCTCATCGCTCGCCAAAGTCCACCTTTGTTCTTCTTAAGGCAAGATACATGAAGATTATTTCACAGAATGCTGTTAGGTCTAATTTTGTGTTTGAGTGTGGGTGTAAATGGATATTTGTGTGAATCATAGTATGTTTCTAATACTAGCTAGAATTTACACAAACACAAACATATGAGCTACATGTGGGGTAGGAACAGGTTAGCCAGCCTTTCCTAGACAACAGATGAGCTTCTGAGTATCCATTCTTTTATATTTTTCTACCATATTTAGCCTATGACTTGATCTTGGACTTTTCACTCTTAGAACTGAGAAACACTTTTCTGTTGTTTGTACGACAGTCATCCAATCTCTGGTATTTTCTTACCGGAGCTTGAACAAGTCAAAACATTAAACATGTAATTGTAACTACTGACCATCTACTAGAAAAATAAATCTGTCCAGAAATTCTTGTAAGAAAAAAACTCAGCTTAGATATTCATTACCTTCAATTATTTGGTATTTTAAACAGAAACCAGAAAAAAATGCAAGAAAAATCTCTCCTACGAATCTGGGGATTTCTATTGTCTTGAGAGGTGTAACATTTGTTAAGAGACGGCTTTAATCTGTCGGGAAGAGTCTTCCTTACCAAAGAGATTACACACCTGTAGTAGATAACTGGAGTGTCTACCTGAGAGACCCATGGGGACCAGTCTCCCAACCACAGGCTTGGCTTATACTGACCAAATACAACATATTCTGAGTCTAATACTCGGTTGAAACTTGGATTCATTGTTTTTTTTCTTTTTACAATTACAGCTCAGTAAACATGAACAATTAACACAATGTATACCAATTGCCACATTTCATAAAGAGTTAAAAAAGTCAATAGAAGTGTTTGCTTCTGAATTATAGTAATAATGAGGCTGGTTAATGCATGATGAGACAGTGTAAGGAGAGGACAAGTTTATTTATATACCCAACTGAAAATAGATCAGTAGAATTAAATCAACACTATTATAAACAAATGATCACAATTTAATTTCTCTTATTGCTTAATTGATTCTGGTTGAAATTTTTTTGTTTAAGGAGCCATAGGTCAGCTCTGTTTTTAATGAAGTTCATGTCAAATGAATCTAATTATTCATCGTGTTTCACTTTTGAAAGAGTAGACAGGAAAACTTCTGTGATTCTCTAGAAATCCCAAGAAACGAAACCTAAATTTCTGCTTTAGATTTAAATATGTGCAATTTTTTCCCCTAAGTTGATGGTTTGATTTGGTATAAAAAAATCATAGGTTAGTAGAGACAATTTGCTTAATTAGTCATATAGATACATGAAGACAATCAATATGCCAAGATAATATATTAAATAAACATAGGGATGGCAATACTATTTTTCAGAACCTACCTTTTTTCAGATATTACAAGAGTCTCTTCATTGTTTAAAACTCAAGGATGTAATAAAATCAAAACCAACCACAGAGAGCTGTTCAGTTATGCCTTTGAGATAAGAGAACTCAGCCTCCTCGGGACCTTATTTCAGTGTTCCTTGTAGCAAAAGACAAGACACTTCACCAGTCACTTCAATGGATAATAACATTTCTTCCTTCCTTTATAGTATGTGTTAGTGTAAAATTCAGAAGCTCATTTAACATATACTATGGACAAGCCATCTAGTTTAAATGATTGATTTTTAAAACATATTTGATTTCCGTATTTTAGATTCATTATTTGAAGAAAAATTATTTCCTCGGTAAATGTAATTTATTTCTCTCTTACCTTTTCAAGCTCGCTATTATGTCTGCTTTTTATTTTTTGTACCATGGACTGACATGACTGGTTTACATTGAGTGGGGGATGGGGAAGGGGGACAGTAGATGCTCATGACTCATTCTTGTAATCCTAACTACTCAGGATGCTGAAACCCAGAAAAATCACAGTTCAAAACTAGCCTAGTGGAAACTTCCTGCAGACTCCATCGCAAAAATAAACAGCAGAAAGCACAGCTGGAATCATAGTTTAGGTGGTAGAAACCAGCTGAAGGAGCAACCTGAGGTAGCTCAGATCCCTGATTACAAACTTCGATACTGGCAAAAAATAAAACTATTTTTCCTCTTAAAAACAAGCACCTAATATGATGTAAAAATCAATATTAATAAATTCTTTAATTAAAAAAAAGAACTTACACACAGAGTTATATTTCATGCCATGAACATTCCTGCTATAGTCTCAAACATCAATATTCTTTCTACCTTTCAATCACTGTAACTTTTGTCACAGAGACAGCTGTTGATAATTGATAATCAATTGCCAATACCAAACATTCTAGCAGATTCCAAAGGCTTATAAACACAATAATAATCATGTACTTATAACCACATCATCATTCTTTTCAGAAGGATTTTATTAACATATATTCATTGTATAAGGGAAAGATTTAATTGTGTTTCCATACATACCTACAATGTACTCTGATCAAATTTAACTATGCCCTGCTCTCTCCCACATTTCTCCTTGTTAGAACAATTTTAACCAGTTTGTCATTTTAATTTCACACATATATAAAGCACTCAGACACATTAACCCTTATCTTTTCTCTTTGTAGTTGGGCCCTGCTACTGCTATGACTTACTGGACCACAAGTCTGTTTACCTTCCTGTAAATTTTTGTAGTGCATATTATTTGCTGAAAGGAATTTCACCATGGCAACTTTCACATGGATATTATAACATTTAGGCAGATTAACCTCAACTTTTGGCCTGCTTCGCATCCTTCCTGCCTTTCTTGTTGTTTAAGAGTTTTCAGCGAATTTCTTAATTCTTCTTCATACGTAGACACCATATCACAAGTGCAAGCCCATGAGTTCAAACCCCTACACCACCCTCCAAAAAATGTTAATTACATACACCATATATTTCAACATTATCATTCTCCACCTTCACTAAAGCACTAAGGCAGATGTAGAAATTGGACCATTGTAGGTAGAGAAGGAGGAGCAGGAGTTAGAAGTAGAGAATAAAGTGAAGATAAAAGTGTCAATTAGATCACAATTCATGTTAATTTCCTACATGACAATGAAACTCTTGGGCTAGTAGTTACTGACAGAAATCTGCAAGATAACATGTAACATCATAGTGTCTGACAATATGCAGCTATATGGGTTCAGTGGGTGGTTCGTTTATTCTATAGTAGAATATAATCTGTTTATTTCACTTTGGATCTTTGAATTTGTTAAGAATTCATTTTGCATTTCATCTGAATAGATGCTTTCATTTGTTTTGGTATATTGTATATCTAAAATAAGTGGTAAATTTAAGTTCCTAGTTTTTGTTTGTTTGTTTTGTTTTGTTTTTTGATGGTCCTGGGGCTTGAGTTTGGGCCCTGGGACTGTTTCTGAGCTCTTTTTGCTCAAGGCTTCGGCTCTAATATTTGAGCCACAGTACAACCTCCAGCTTTTTCTCAGTATTTTAGTGGAAATAGGACTCTCATGGATTTTCTTTCCTAGGCTTGGTTCCAATCATGATCCTTAGATCTCAGTCTCTTAAGTACTTAGTATTACATGCTTAACATATTAATCTTTAGGCAACTTTTAAAGATATTACTTACTGAGAAACAGTCCATGTAACATATTTATTCTTGGAAAATTTAAGATTTTGATTAAGAACACTTGGACAGCTGGGTGATTATAAGAAAATGTCATCAGCTACATTTGTAAGAGATGTATGTTGTCAACAAGGATTAGTTTTCAGTTTTCCCAACAGAAACTTCATCCCATTGTCACTGTGCAAAACACTTGCATAGGATTCCCATAGGCAATGTACAAATTTGCATTTACCAAAAGTTATGTCAATGGCAATAAGAGATATGCATCCAAGAAAAGCCCAGGACTGGATGGATTCACAGCTGAATTCTGTAAATCCTTCAAAGCAGAGTTCACACCAATACTCCTCAAACTCTTCAATGAAATTAAAAGTGATGGCTTTTTGCCAAACTCACCTTTACCTTTTATTAGACTTCTTTTTTCAAGTATGTAGCAAGATTCACCTTCTCCTGTCAATTGAAATTTCTTGTTTTTTGCAGGTATCTTTATTAAATCTTAGATTTTTAGAGACACATAGAAACCCTTGAGTATATAAATGTATTTTGGTCCATACTTATTTTCAAAGACCACATGGTGTGATTGTTGCTCTACCTTAATTAAATCCGGATATATAGCACCAAGAATTCTCCAACTTTGTCTTTAGCTTTTAAATTGCTTTAGTTATTGTAATTCATTTGCCTTTCCATATGTCATTTAAATAATGAATATTTCTTTTCTACAAAAAAAGAGCTGTTGAGGACTTGGAATTTCATTGTGTCTACAGGATCTTATAAATGACCCCAGGCTGTGAGAGGCAAGTTTGGAGAATGGGGAGATCAAGAGCTCAGGCAGTACCCTCCTTCCTTCAGGAGAATGGCAAAGCATTGTTTGAATAATTTTAGCTACTGAAAGAAATGTAAATCTACCATGCAGAAGTGTATTCACGTGAAGAGTTATTATTCAGCCTGAGAAAGACAAGTCTGTCATTTGTGACAATATAGAAAAAGTTGGAATGGATTCTGCTAAGTGAGATAAGTTTGCAGAAAGACAAAGACTTCATCATTCCACATATTGTAAATATCTGAAATTAACCAACTTGTAAGGGAAGAATACAATGATGGCTTCCAATCGCTAGGGATGGAAAATTGTACAATGGGTACAGCATTTAATTTGTGCAAAGTGAATATGGGCTATAGATATATTGTATACCACTGTGCCCATTATTAAGAAGAATTCATTAAGTACTAAAAATTTCATTAAGGTGTCATATATATGATGCAAAGGGTTTTATTAGAAACTTAAAATGAAACAAAAGATCACAAAGGAACGTCTGGGAAAGATAGTTTTTCTTCTTGCCTGTAGTGATGGTTTCATGGATGTGTACACACCCAAACTCATTGAATTAACTGTGCTAATGATGCACTGTTTCAAGACACATACTACAGAGGAAATGAGAGGGACAGAGGGAGAGACACAGACAGAGACAGGAAGAGAAAGAGACAGAACTCTGCTTAGTGGCTGTCTCTCAAGGGAAAAAAACAGGGAGAGATGGTTCAGGCTTTCAAAGAATATTTATTCTATGTGCTGAAACTCCTGGGATTATGGGAGTTGTCATGTTTATATTTAGATGGATTTCCAATGTTAATGTCAAGAGTCATGCAATATTGCCAATTAGTATATTCAGAATAAAATTAAATGAGAAATCTATCATGATGCTGTATAAAAGCTAACTAGCTCCTTTTAATCTTTTCACTGTATGAATTCTTTAGGTAAATTTTGTATTCCCTATTGGACCTGTTTCTGGATCTTTCAGTTCATTTTTGCTGCTGTTGTTTGTTTTCTTCTCTTGTATCTAAGATCATCTTCCTTTTTTCCCCATGGTTCTTCTATTTTTCATACATTTCTGTTGTCCTTATTCCTCATTGCTTATACCTTAACATGGTATGTGTGGGTGGGTGTGTGGGAAGTCACTTTCAACACTCCTGATATTGATCAATGCATTCCTCTAGAGATTTTGAAATCACTATTGATGGAGATACAATACTAGGATTCATAGCTTGTCCCAGGGCAGTGATTGCTTCATAGGATTTAAGCAGGCTAATGTTCAACTTTATTCTTGGTGTCACAGCAGCATCCTGAGCAATCGCCTTTAACATGAAGGGAGAAAAGTTTTTTTTTGTTGTTGTTGTTGTTTTGTGAAACAGACAATAACAATCTGAAAGAAGTGAAGGAATATTGGCCCACAATTTACATACTGAAGCACTCAACCAGCTTCAGCCTAATCCTTTTGGCATATGTTTCTTTATGTACCAATTGGCTCAGAATATTTTGTATTTCTAAGTACAGAGCTAAGAATTGGCAATTTCCATTTTCATCTGATCACCTGAATGGTATTCTGAATGGTTAAACAGAAACTGTTAGCAGCCCAACAACTTGCCTAATTGCTGTCCACCTGTTCTTCCTGGGAATCCCAGTCAATCTCCTGAGGGGAAAGGCCCATATCTAGTATTGTCTCTTCATCTTAGTGAGTGTTAGAGGCAAAGAGCCTGTAATTACGGGATTACCTCATGTTCGGTGACTCTGTACAGATAATTTGAATGGTATCACTTACAAAAGAGCAATGAGTGAAAACTTACAAGATTTTCCTGATTATGGCTGGGTTGCACTTTTCATAATGCCAATTCGATGTCTTGTATTTACTCTGTTGTTAAGAGGTTTCACGCCAAAGTTAAGGCCTTGGTCCATCATGTGACATCAGGCACTGGACAGATGAAGTCCATGGCAGCTTTGTTAGTCTTATATGCTGAAAGCCTAGTCAGAAAGACACTGTGGGCTGCGTGGGTCTACGGAGCTTCCATTTGGAAACCAAATGAACAAGCAGACACTGTGGGAGGAAGGTTTTTTTAGTGCAAGGAAGCAGACAGACCTCTTGTTCCGGTGGGAGGATTTAAATGGCTTCTTTGAACAATTTCACGGTCTAGAAAGGCACTGAAACCTGTTCTTTAGAGGCAGTAGGAATCAGGCCTGGTCTCTCCTTGGTCAGGGAAACACACCAAGGAAAGACTAGGAAGAACCTATAGTTCAGGTATTGGAGGCTGAGTTTTTGTGACGGTCATGGCAGCACATAATGCTGGATATTTGAAATATTAACACTGAAGAGATTCTATCAGATCTTTCTAAGTGCATTTTCCAGCTCTGTTTTTAGGTACATTAACATGTTGATTATGTTCATTAATCATTTCTTGAGGCCTGGGTCCCTATAACAGAACAGTTGAATATCCTATCGAAGGAACTTGTATCCTGAATATGTAGATTTGACTACATAAGAACAATTAAATCTAAAAGTGAATAAAGGACAAGAAATCATTTTCATTCCAGAAAAATAATAAATACTTAAAAGATATTCTCGTGTTCAAAATTTTAGTCTTTAAGCATGTGCACAATGAAATATCAATTTATACACTTTATTTTGGTTATTTTTTTTTCTATCCCAGGACTTGAAATCAGGGCCTGAGGACTGTTCTTAGGCTTTCTCAAGGCTAGAGCTCGACCACTTGAGCCCCAGCAACATTTCTGGAGTTCTTTTTCTATTTATATGGTACTAAGGAATCGAACCTGGGTCTTTGTGCAAGCTAGGCAAGTACTCTACCACTAGGACAAACTCCTGGCCCTATTTTGGATATAATTTGACAAAACAAAATAATGAATGTGTCAGAGTATATGGAGAACTTGGGGCCTTCATAGTTTGTGAGCAAAGATGTTAAATACTGCAGTCAGTGTGGGAATAATGTTGGCCTCTACTTGTAAGTTTCACCACAGAAGTTCCATAAGAAAAGAAGTTTCATTCTTAGGAAATAATAGAACAAGAAATATTAAACATTGTACATGATTGATAATACCAATGTCTTTGATATTAAGCTCCAAACAGAAACAAAAACATTTTATATATCAACTGATGACTGATTAGACAAAATGTAATATAATGAAATATTATTCATACTGTGGGTAATAAAAAGAACAGGATACTGATATATATATATATATATATATATATATGTTACAACATGGATGAACCTTAGAAATATTATTCTAAGTACCCAAAAACCAATCCTGAAAAAATAAATATGATTCACTTATATGAAATGTCTAGAATGATGAAATCTAGACAGTTTGAAAGTGGGTCACTAAGCAGTTGTTTAGGTTTAACGAGGTAGACTACAGAGTATCTGCTAATAGGTATGAAAATTATTTTGTGTGCTGATGTATATTTTCTAAAAATGCAACGATCATGCAAGCATCTAAAATAAATGCATTTTATTTCTTAAATATGTGAAGTGTATGGTACACGAATTATGCTTCAATAATATTGTTATATTAAGGAATGGAAATAACTTTTTACAAATAAGCTGTTTAACAGAGGACCTTATTCTTAATCCAAGAAGTCGTACCAACCTTATACAAAATATTCTGGAGGTAGAAAAGCCACACTTCTTCAATTTATTTTATTAAGCCAGTATAATACTAACATTAAAAAAAAAGCAGGCATTAGAAGGAAAGCTAAATACTGCTCCTTCTCTTGAACATAAATGCTGAAATTCAATGTAAAAAATGCTAAGTATGGGGCCAGGAGTTTGGCCTAGTGGTAGAGTGCTTGCCTAGCATGCACAAAGACCCGGGTTCAATTCCTCGGTACCACATACATAGAAAAAAGCCGAAAATGAAGCTGAGGCTCAAGTGGTAGAGCTCTAGCCTTGAGAAAGTCAAAGGTCACTGCTCAGGCCCTGAGCTCAAGCCCAGTACTGGCAAACAAACAAACAAACAAAACAACAACAAAAACGCTAGGTATATAAATGTCACAATATTTCAAAACCAAACTGGATTTGGAAAAAATATAAGGCACTTTCAACTCTTAAAATGAGGTGATTTTCTTTATTCTTCCATTTGGTCATCTTCATTTAAGACATTATCCTCTTTCTAAATAGCCTTAATTTTCTCTTTGAGTCTTCTAAGTTGAAATACCTACATTTCATATACTACTCTCACACAGCTCCAAAGCAAATTTCATCCACTTTTCTTCAGGCATTGAAAGCTCTATTATTCCTGTGAATTTCATGGGGTTATCAGTTCTTCAGTTACCTAGGTTTCACATTTTACTAATCCATCTAGGTCCTATATTCATTAACTTCAGGCTCTTATTGTTTGCTAATCTTCTTAGATAATTAGTGTATGCAAAGTTTTTATTTGGGGAATGGGGCAGTTATTAGATTTCTTAGAAATAGAGGTTTCAGAACTTTCTGTTTCTTATGCAAACTAGTTGTGTTGCGAGGCCTAAATTAATTTTGAAGTCTGGTGAACTTCAGTAAATAGTTATAGTTAAGCAATCTCTGTTTTGTAAAGTTCTGAGAAATCCCCTAACTGTTTCTTCTCAGGAGAACTGCAAGATGCTCCATCAGCTAGTTACTCAGAGAGATCGCAAGGACATTCAAAAGTCATCTCTAGGACACAGCTAGCAAGGACACCTAAAACTAAACTTCTGTGGGGAAACAATAACATCAGAACCGATAAGAAACTAAAGAATGTCTCTATGTAAAGATTAACTAAAACATAAGGCTGTAAGAATGAAAACTAAAACTTGTTTATTCTGTACTATAAAAGCTATGCTAATTCGAAAGATATGGAACCAACCTAGATGTCCTCAGTTGATGAGTGGATCAACAGGTTGTGGTATTTGTACACAATGGAATTCTATGCTGTTGTCAGAAAGAATGACATCACCCATTGTTAGGAAATGGAAAGACTTAGAAAAAATCATATTAAGTGAAGTAAGCCAGACTCAAAGGAACTTAGGCTCAATGGTTTCCCTCATTTGTCATAATCAGTAGAAATCTTGGGCTCTATAGCAGAGATTTGCAATAGAGCAAAACCTAGATACATAAGGCCATATAGCATGATGCTAAATGAAAGGACCTCCAGGATATAGAAACAAAAGCCATATAATGAGCAATTGTTGTCCTTAATGTACTATGTTATCTCTCATCTCTTTTGCTGTCCCTTGGTTATCTCATATTGTTACAGTATCTCACTTTGTTATCTGATATATTGGATATATTTGTATTTGGTTATTTGAAATTGGATAGGGAAGGGAGGAAAACAAGATGAGGGGTAGGAGTGGGGGGAGGGAAATGGGGACCAAGATATGAGACAGGCTATCAATGTATGTGAAGTAAAGCACCTTCTATCTGGCAAATATAATGTAACCCTTCCATTAATTACAATAAAAATATGAAAAAAAAGCTGTGCTAATTCTTTACTCGGGGCCTCCAAGCGTCACTGGTTTCTAAGGCATGGAGGACCAAGCTCGAGCTTTCTAATAAACAGTTCTCTGTTGCTTGCATTGGTTGTGGTCTCTGGTGGTCTTTCAGGGGGATCTTGAACATTGGGCACAACAGTGTCAGGTATTGTCTATAAATATAACTACTGTTAAAAATTAACTATAGGGCTGGGAGTTTGGCCTAGTGGTGGAGTGCTTGCCTAGCATGCACAAAGACCCGGGTTCAATTCCTCGGTACCATATACATTAAAAAAAAAAAAAAAAGCCAGAAATGGTGCTAAGGCTCAAATGGCAGAACTCTAGCCTTGAGAAAGTCCAAGGACAGTGCTCAGGTCCTGAGCTCAAGCCCACGACTGGCAAAAAAAAAAAATTAACTATAATATAATAAGAAAACCTGTGATGTTCAAGTATTTACTAAGAAACCAAAAGAATAGCAATAGATAGAGCCAAATATCTTATAGCCTTCAGAAATACTGCTAAAGTTACCTCGTTAAGAGGGGTTTTAAGCTTTACAATGAGTTTTTCATGACTAGTAAAATTAAGCATCTCATATTTTACATAAAAAATATCTAAAACAAGGCCTTCAGAGAAGAATGTGTAACTCCTGTACCTATTGATTCAAGTTGTGGAATTTATTATTATTGCAGCCAAATAAAGGTGAGTATAACCTGGACATTATGAAGTGCATTTATGTGCTTTTATGAATTGATTTCTTTTTTAGCAGGTTGCAAAGCCTCTATAAAATTGAATGCCTGAAGGATTTTAATAGCAAATAATTGACTTTCCATTCATTTAGTACTACTATTCCCTATTTCTATTCCCTTGGCACTAAATTTTTGCTTAACTTTGGAGGCTAGTATTAGTTGAGAAACTGACACAAATGGAAATTTGACATATTGGTTACAAAAAGGGAATAGAACCAGTTATAACAAAAATATCCAACTGCCTTACTTGCTAAATATGATGTAGTAAATGTCTTCTTCCAACCGCCCTTTCATATTATTGATTTGCCTTCTCCACTGTTACCTCCTCAGTGTTAGTCATTATCTCCTTGCCAGAATCTTTGGAAAACTTCCAGACTCCTCCTCAGTTAGATGCATCCTGCTCTTGCCACACAGGAGTCAAAAAAGACCAAGAAAGCCAGCAGTGGTGGCTCATTCCTGTGACCCTAGCTACTTAGGAGGCTGAGATCTGAGAATCACAATTCAAAGCCAGCTAGGGCACTAAAAATATCCTTAAGACTCTTACCTCCAATTAACCACTAGAAAACTGAAAGTGGTGCTGTGGCTCAAGAGATAATAAGGCTGTAGCCTTGAGCTAAAGAGCCCAGGGATAGCCCTATGGCCCAGAGTTCAAGTCCCATGACCTACCAAAAAAAAAAAGACCAAGAAGTAGCAAAATAAATTACGTCACTCTTATTGTTTAAAAGTAATGTTTGTACAATGTTTTGTTTCTGGTTCAACACATTGCCTTTTATCCTTTAAATAACTTTTTGACTGGACTGGAGTTTGGGACTATTGGTAGAGTACTTGCCGGGTTTGATTTCTTGGTAACACATAGAAAAAAAAAAGCCAGAAGTGATGCTGAGGCTCAGCTGGAAGAACTCTAGCCTTGAGAAAGTCAAAGGGCAGTGCTCAGGCCCTGGGCTCAAGCCCAGGACTGGCAAAAAAAAAATCTTTTTGACTGAGATGGGATGCTAACTTCTTTTAAGTCTTTATATATGTTATTCCTTCTTGAAAAATACTTGATTAAAGAATTATAACCAGATGACTCTCATGTTTAGCCTTTGGAGAATATTCTACTTACAATTTCCAGTGTTAAGTATTTTGACGATTTCACTGATGATATTATAGTAACATCAGACATAGTCATTTCCTTCAAATATTCTATGGCCAGAACAACAACAACATGTGGAGAAAAACTTGTATAAATAAGCCTGCAATTGTGAAAGTATTCCAGAACAAAAGCATATGTGTTCTGAAAAACAATTATAATAAACATAAAATAGTAATTTTTATCGAAGTCTAGAGATGAGTGAAACTTTTCAGGAAGCAATTGACAATCATCTGTACAAAGATGAATAGCAGTCACTACAGCTCACTGTGCAAATTTGTAGGAAAATCAGCATAAATAAAAACTGATCTGCAATTACTGAAGAAAGGCTTCCTTAACATTTGAAAGGACAATGAGCCTATAAATGAGTTTCACTAACCCCCAGCCCTCCTTTCCTTTGTCTGTTATGTGTCTTTGTTCAGTCTCCCTGTTGGCATAGCTTTCCATTGTGGAACAAACTTCTTTTTCTGTGGCAGGAGAAGATGGTGTATTTTATGTAGATAAACATCCAGAACAGGAAAATGTCTTTCTCTTTTCCCACAACACCCACTGAAAGAGCATGCATTGGCCCTGCCCAGCTACCTGCATGAGCACTGTGACTGTCTGGGTCTGGGTGCTATGCTCACCACTATAATCAATTTGGGGTCTGCTGTCAGAAGGCAGCACATGGGCAACAGTGGTGCACATTGAGAATAATCACTGTTATTGGCTGTGCTTTATTATCCCATCAATTTTGGATCCTATCTTTGTTTTCCACTTCTCTGGGAGAATTAAAGACACTGGAAGTGGCCCTTAAATATTTAGAAAAATGGCAGCTATCAAAACCCTAAAAGACCATTTATAATTTGGCAAATATAAAGGTTTGTTTTCCAAGCAGGTTCTTTTCCTGAAGAAAGCAGTTAAGGTGAAATCATATTACACATTATAATTCAGAAACATTTTATAATCACAAAAGAAGCAGAAACATTTCAGCCAGTTTTTCCTGCTTTTATGAAAATGGAATCTATTTTATATACTCACTTATAAAATAAGAACTGGTCATACTAACTTTTCAAATTACACTGCAAAATGCAATTTCACCCATGAAATCCTTTAGCAATAGTAAATTCCTCCACAGAGAAGATAGCGTAAAAATTCTGGAAATATTGCACCATCCTCAATAAAACTCATCATGGATGAAAATACATAGTTTATGGTAAAACAGAAAACATTAATATATTGGCAGTAGCTGTGCTATTTTAAGAGTTGACAAGCTATGGTGTTTATGACAAAGCAAATTTCAGAGAAGAAAATAGTGTTTTGATACATAGTTCATTATCCCAAGGACTTGCTCAAGGGCATAAAGAAAACAAATCCATAATCTTAAATGACCTATAATAATGTTTTTTTGAAATCATGAAATTCAATAACGTAGTTTATCAAACACTATGCCTGGAACTTTTCTAGGCTCGTGGGGTATATCCATGAATTAAGCCATGATTTCTCTGAACTGACAGTTTGTTTCCTAGAAGATTTTTAAGAATTACTTGCCTTCATAGTTCTATAAGAGCACAGCTATTTCAAAATAAACAAGAGGCTTATTTTGGGGGAAATCACCTCCTTCCCTAGATCAGAATTCATCTATGTAAATGAGGAAACTTGACCGTGAATAGGTTATATGTGCACTGTCTCAAACAGATAATACTCCAGTCCCCTGATACCAATGGCTCTATCAAAGCACTGATTTGCTCAAAAACTAAACAACTGAATGTCTTCTTCCTTTGTGACCAATCTGAGGAAAGTCAGTGTATTCAGTAGATTGTATGTCAAGCATGACATTTTAATGTGGAAATTCAAGACAGACTGCAAATGTTTGCTGTATCAAGTTGAAAACTGCTAGTAACAACTTTTATGAAGAAGTTAGCTCCAAATTTATATGCAAATTATTTGATGTTTTCAGATATCATGCACAGAGAGTAAGGAACATACATATGACTCTTGTTGGATTCTGAAAGGAGTGCACCAATTATCCAATTAGAACTCTCATCTTAATCTTCTCATTGTCCTCACCTTGCATCCACCAATATGAGAAAACAAAAAGAAAATATGGAGAGAATTTAAATCTCATGACCTTCATTAATTGCCAGTCAACTTACCCAGCAATCATTTTGCAGAATTTAAAACTAGATCTACCTCTGTTTCTCTAAGCAACAAATGAAGATTTTATAACTGATAGCTAAAAAGTCTTCAAAATGTGCAATATTTTTAGGAATGCATAAGCTTACATACACACATACATTAATGCACATACATACACAGAGTTCTTTATATCTTTGCACAGACAAATTTATTTTGAGATTTGATTTTTGCTGAATGATTATACAGGAACATAGATAGGATATATCTATCTATGTATATCTTGTCTTGAAATTTTGAGGATGTTTCTTAGAAGAGTGGGAATATATATGCTAAGTTTCTTAGAAGACATATTTTGCATGAGAAGATATAATAAAATCTTCAAGCAATTGCATTTCTATCTTGGTACCTGACATGTACAACTAAATAGAAAACACACTATTCCTTGCTTCTCTCTGCTGCTCTCTGAATAATTTTGCGTATGCTGTGCTTTCTACGTATTTAGGAAATATTCTTTGGTTAGTTTGGCTTTCTAACTATTTTGGACAATTCCTAGTGCTCTAGTTTTAAAACTACTAGAAATGGTATTAGAAGTAAATTCTACACTTTCTGAGTGGTAATATTTATCTCCTGAGGATCATGCTTTGAAGCCAGTCAGGACAGGAATGTCAATGAAACTCTTATCACCAATTACTCAGACACATACACACACACACACACGCACACACACACACACACACGCACACACACACACACACACACACACACACAAACTGGAAATGGAACTGTGACTCGAGTGATAGCTAGATCTCTGAGTAAAAATCCTCATGACAGCACACAGCACCCTGAATTTAAGCCCAAGGACTGGCAAAAACCCCAACAATAATTAATTAATTAATTATTAAATAATACTTCTAAATAATTCAAATTAATAATTCAAATTATTTTCAAAAGCTATAAAGGTCTTATTTGTTTTATAATATGTACTTTTTGTATGTATTCTTAATTGTTTCATTCTTAGCTTTTTTGGAATTTTTGTACTACGCTTATATACATATTATAATTGAACTCTAAATTTATAATTCAATCATACATAAAAGAGTGATTTCCTAGTTTTTTTTATTACATAGCAAGGAAATGCTAGTTTTATGGGTTTCAAGATTAAAGCTGAAAGTAAGAAATTTCAGTACTGTACCTGGAAGAAGAGTTTCAGAACCTGATGAATAAGTATTTGACAGCATATTTAGGTGTCAGATAGTGAGATTGGAAAAATGATATGACAGAAACAGAGGTAGCAATAGCAAGAATCTTCCAAGAAAGGAATTGACTTACATCTAAGTCATGTAGTCTTCATTTTTTAAACTGAAAATTGAGAAATGAGAATGGATTGTATTGAATTATGTAAGATTTTAATCATTTTCCATCTCTTAGCTATGGTACCATAGTAAATAAGGCTGCAATAACATGGTTGTGCTAGTAGCTTCAGTGTTCTTGTTTATGGACATTTGGATTCCAGGAAAGGGATCACTAGGTCATAAAGCAGATACTAGGTTTAGTCTTTTAATGAACCCCCATACCGCTTTCCAGAGGGGTTGAAAAATTTATATTCCTACCAACAGTGTAGTAACTTCCCTTTGGCCACATCCCTACCAGCATCTGGTATTTTTAATGTTCTTGATAATGGCCATTCTTACTGGGGTGAGGTGGAATCTTAATGTTGTTTTGATTTGCATTTCTTTTATGCAATCAACCCAGATGCCCCTAAGTGGATGAATGGATCAAGAAAATGTGATATGTATATACATATATATATATGTATATATATATATATAACAATGCATATATATGTGTATATATATTACAATGAATTTCTATATTTTCATCAGAAAAATGCTATTGCCCCATTCATAAGGAAATGGAAACACTTGGAAAAAATATACTAAGCAAAGTAAGCCAGACTCAAAGAAACAAAGGCTGCCTGTTTCCTTCATTTGTAATAACTAGAATATTATAGGATATTCTCAGCAAAGGATCACAATAGCTCAATAGCTATGTGTATATAACCATATAAAATGAACTCCAAGAAATGGAAACAAGAGGTCTTTTTTACTGTACTGTTTGCAGTCATTCCTTTCCTTTCTTTTTTTCTCTTTTGTTTATTCCCTGTTGTCACGGGGTTTTATTACTATGTTTTGTCTTATATGCTCATCTGATTTGGGGAAGGGAAGGAGAACCACAGAAGTGGAAGATCAAAGGGTGAATCCTTCAATAATTATACTCATTAGACAGTATGTTGGAAATGAACTTTACAACTTAAGGGAGAGAGGGACCTGGGGGGTGAAGTGGGAGAAAATGAGGAAGGGAGTACCACAGTTAAAAAAAAAAAGTACTCATTACCTTATATAACTACAATGACTCTATACATCATTTTTACAATGTGTTTAATATTTAACAATTTTTCTTATATATTAAAGCAAAACTGCTTATATATTGTATTATTATCATGTTACCACTATTCTGTCTTATAAAAGGAATGTAGCCTTCTGCATCAAGTGAAAAAATAATTCTCAACATACCCACTAAAACTTCTATTACAACTGTAAGTCTCCTCTGCTGCTCCTATTCCAATTTGTTTAGGAGCATACAGTTTCTGACACAAAATGGGCAGTATATATGATATTTCAAAATATGAATAATTCATTTCAAAATTAGTTACTTTGGGAATATGTCATCTACAACAACGGCTTTCTTTGAACAGGATCTAAGAAAGTACAACACATTTGTTTAAGTAAGATACTCTGAAAGTCTCTCGAAATTTAATTTCTGCTTTTCCTAGAGTTGTTTGACATCTGTGATTTTTATCTAGATCTCCAAGTTTTTCCTTAATATTCTGAGGCTATTGCTCAAGAAGAAAACACAAAGGGTACAAGTGCTTATAATTCTAGTTATTTGAAAGGCTGATATCCAAGGGACTGTAGAGGCAGAACAATCTGCCACACCTCATCTCCAAATTAGTCAGCAATAAGTCAATCCTGAAGCATTTGCCTGGTCCAGTGGTAGAGACCTACCTGAGCAACCAAGCCAAGTAAGTGTGATGCCCTGATTTCAAACATCAGTATCACCAAAGAAAGAAGAAAAGGAGGAATGATGGATGGAAGGAAGGGAGAGAGAGGGGAGAAAAGGGAAGGAAGTAAAAGGAAAGTAGGGAGAGAAGGAAGGAAGAAAGTAAGAGAGAAAGACAGCAGCCAAGCACTGGTGGCTTGTGCCTGTAATCTTACTGTAAAGCTACTCAAGAGGCTGAGATCTGAAGACTGAGGTTCAGAACCAGGCTGGGAAAGAAAGTCCTTGATATTCTTATCTATAATGAACCCCCAGAAAACCAAAAGTGGAGCTATGGCTCAGTGGTAGAGCATTAGCCTTCAGCAAAAGAGCTGAGGGACAATGCCTAGGCCTTGGTTCAAGCCCCACAACCAAAAAACAAAAAAAAAAGTAAGAAAGAAGGAAAGAGAGAGAGAGAGAGAGAGAGAGAGAGAGAGAGAGAGAGAGAGAGGAGACAGAGAGAGAGAGAGAGAGAGAGAGAGGAGACAGAGAGAGAGAGAGAGAGAGAGAGAGAGAGAGAGAGAGAGAGAGAGAGAGAGAGAGAAAGAGGGAGAGAGAGAGAGGGAGGGAGGGAGGGAGAGAGAGAGGGAGAGGGAGAGGGAGGGAGAGGGAGGGAGAGGGAGGGAGGAAGGAAGGAAGGAAGGAAAGGAGGGAAGGAAAAAAGGAAAAAAAGAAAGGAAAAAAGGAAAGGAAAGATAATCATCTTCAAGTAAAAGTTTTAAAATGAATTAAATATATTTATAATAGAGTTTTTTGTTAATTATGATTGCTCACTGATCATTTGTTTTGTTGTTTTAAATAGATGATAGTTACATAGTCACTTAATTTAAAAGTTGGAATCAAGATTCGGCGGAAGATGGCGGTGGTTCAGGGTGAGACGTACTGAGCTCCTGCCAAGAGTCATGTACTGGCAGTGCAGGAGACAGTCCTCTAACAGAAATTGATCCTAAGTAAGCTTTAGGACCACAGAGAACTCAGGCAGAGAGGGAAAAAAAAAGGAAAAAAAAGGAAGAATACCAGCCCAAAAAGAGAGCGTGGAGCTCTGCCGCGGAGCGGCCAGGGAGACAAAGGCTCTTCTGAATCAGAATAGAGACAACGCTCCACAGCAGCACAGACCCGCCGGCTGCAGACAGAGCCACACAGAGCCTGCGCGAGCCCAGAGCCGACATCCGGCCATGCGCGGACCTGCCAGCTTCACAGAATCGGAGAATCCAGCAATTTGTGAGTACCTCCGAGAAGTTTCCACTTCTGCTCCAGGAACAGCATTGGGAGGAAGCCCCTCCCACACCAGCTGAGAGCAGCGCCATCTCCACTGCTGGCAACTACCCAGGCCAAAGCAATTGGAGCCTGAGAGGTGTTGCTGACAGCGCCACCTAACTGGCAAAGGATTTCCCAGAGATCCCTTAGCCAGAAATCTGGTCCCAGCACTGCTGAAGTCCATCCCCCTGCGCTGCCCACAGACCTGGTAAACAAAGCCACCCACGGATCTTTCAACTTTGTTTTACCAAACAAGCAATCTCATCCGAAAAACCGCAAAGCCAAATCACAAGAGAAAAAGACTTTGTGAAGTGTTTAGATAACGAATTTAGTGGAGACACAAGTTTCCTAACCTCTCCCCCACCAAAAAAAAAAAAAAAAAAAAAAACAACTGAAGAATACCCTTTTTTATTTTTTTTACTCCATTCATTTGTATTTTGTATTTTTAAATGTTCTTATTTTTCTCTTTGCGATTTAACCTACACCTTTTTTTCTAATGTTATGATTCATTCCTTTTTTTTCTCTCTCTTTTTTTCTCCTCTCTTTTCCCGCAATCCTGCTGTCACTGTGGTCGTTCCTAGAACACAGTGACAGCTCTGGGTACAGTTTGAACAAAAATGATATCCATATAGATACAGTCACCTGCTTTTTATACTCCGTATTCTCAACCCTAATATCTCTTGGGTAAGAACTCAGAACAGTGAGGAATCTCCCCTCACTTTTTTTCTTTTTTTTTTCTTTTTCTTTTTTCTATTTTTTTGTTGGTTATGTTTTTCTTTTGTTTTGTTTTTGTTTTTGTTTTGTGTGTGTGTGTGTGTGTGTGTGTGTGTGTTCTGCTTTCTTTCATTTTGTTGCTGTTTTGTTTCTTTTTTTTTCCTTTTCTTTCTTAAATTGGTATCATTGAAATCTCCTATATTCATCTCTCTCTTTTCTCTATGTAGTCTTCTTATTACTCTTCTTATATTGAAAAGTATTATCTAAGTTCATCTAAACTTTCCACACAAATACTCTACCTGTCTATCACCTTAGGTCAGTTATCCTTACACGATACCCTTTCTTCATTACTATAATATTCTTACACTCCTGTATTATTCTTTTCCTACCTCCCTTGTCATCTTTCATATTATTTTTCTATCTCTGGTCCTCTGTTCATCCTTTAACACTTATAATGCATGGATCTACATTTGATGGTTGTTGAGCAATGCTGTGTATCTAGGTGTTCAATTATACTCTAGGTCCAGAGGGACTTAAATACGATAGAGATTGTATTGAGGCGCTTATTGTTTTGGTCATAAATTGGTCATCTGTGATTGTATTAGATTTGTATGTAAGTGTACAAAAAGAAAGAGAGTGTTATTACCAGTCTAGGTTGGTTATATCTGAAAAATTACTATCTTTTTTAGTATTAATCTTGCTCCCATCCTCAAATGGGCAGAACAAGAAACTCAAGAAAAATGTCAAATCAAGGAATAGCATCTCCCACCCAACATAAACAGACAATGGTGCAGTCAGTGGCAAATCTAGAGGAGGGCCTACCAAGTGCTATACAAATGCAATTGATAAACATCATTAAAATGAAAAATGTGAAAAACAAAAAGAAAGAGATAAGAGAGGAAGCCACAGCTAAACAAGAGGAAACCATAAACAAGGTGATATGTGAAAAAAGGGGAAGCCATAAAGGAGGCCATAATAAAGGTTTTTCAAAAAAATGGACAAATACATAGAATCCACAAACAAAAAGGTGACCGAACTCTAACAAATGCCCAAAGAGAATAAAGCTTCTGAGCTAACAACTCAAATGGAAATCAAGGAGCTAAAGGAATCCATACATGATCTATAACAAGAGATGCAAGGTATCAAAAATGAGCAATTAGAAGCAAGGGAGATGAAGAATAAAGTAGATAGCTTTGATAGCAGGTTAGACAATGTAGAAGAGAGAATTTCCGGGATTGAAGATAATTCAGTTCTTATAGAAAAAGAACAGAAAATGAGTCAATTCAAATCTAGGAAATATGAGAAAATGCTACAGGAGGTCCAACATACAATTAGGAAGCCTAATTTAAGGGTAATTGGTATTGAGGAGGGTCTAGAGAAAAGGTCAATGGTATTGGAAATATACTTCAGGGAATCACCTCAGAGAACTTCCCAAATATCCAGAAGGGCAGGCCCATCAGAGATAAGAAGCTTTTAGAACCCCAAACACACCTGACCAGAAAAGGACATCCCACCGCCACATTATAATCCGAACTGGATCAATAGAGGCCAAAGATAGGATCCTAAAAGCAGTCAGGGAGAAGAGAACAATCACCTATAAAGGAAAACCAATCAGAATAACCCCAGATTTCTCAGCAGATACCATGCAAGCAAGAAGAGATTAGAACGATATATACCATGCCCTGAAGTCAATTAACTACCAGCCAAGAATACTGTACCCAGCTAAGCTCTCATTCGTAACTGAGGGAATAATAAAAATATTCCATTCCAAGGAAAAGCTTCAACATTATGTAGCAACAAAACCAACACTACAGAAAATTCTCAAAGATGTTCTACACATGGAAAACCAACACAAATGTAATACAGACAGACATGGCACGTAAAACTCATAACATCTAAGTACCACAAAAACTATCAAGACACAGGCCCTAAAGAAAGCTTGTAAAAATGGCAGGAACTAATAAATATTTCTCAATCCTGACTCTCAATATCAATGGACTTAATTCTCCAATTAAATGGCATAGATTATCTAGTTGGATCACAAACAGGATCCATAGTTCTGCTGTCTTCAAGAGACACATCTTACCCCAAAAAACAAACACCTTTTGAAAATGAGAGGTTAGAATAAACTCTATCAAGCTAACAGAACCCATAAACAGGCTGCAGTTGCCATCCTCATATCAGATAAAATAGATTTCAAACTCAAATTAGTGAGAAAAGACAAAGAAGGTTACTACATACTACTGAAGGGATCTTTCCTCCAGGAGGACATAACCAACCTAAATATCTACAAACCAAATCCCAGATCTCCGAACTTCATCAAGCAAACTTTACTTTCACTGAAACCATACATAGATCGAAACACAGTGATTGTTGGTGACTTTAACACCCTACTCTCACCTTTAGACAGATCAACAAGGCAAAAACTCAAGAGAGAAACCTTAGAATTGAAAAAATATATAGACCAACTAGATCTAACAAACATCTGCAGAATATTCGACCCAGCAACAACACAATATACATTTCTCAGCAGCACATGGAAGATTTTCCAAAATAGACCACCACATTTTAGGCCATCAAACAAACCTGGACAGATTCAGAAACACTGAAATTGTTCCCTGCACTCTCTCAGACCACAAGGGCATCAAACTGAAACTGAACACACAACTCCACCAATGAAAACCCTGTAACTCATGGAGATTGAACAACACATTATTGAATCACCAAGGGGTCATCAAAAAGATCAGAACAGAAATTCAACAGTTTATGAAATTTAACAAAAAGGAGCACACAAAGTACCAGCTCCTTTGGGACATGACAAAGGCAGTACTCAGAGGAAAATTCATACCTCTGAGTGCCTACAATAACAAATTGGAAAAATCCCAAACCAACAATTTAATTTGCCACTTTAAGCTCCTGGAAAAAGAGCAACAAACCAACCCTAATCCCAGTAGAAGAAAGCAAATTATTAAAATCAAAGCAGAATTAAATGATTTGGAATCCAAAAAAACTATAGAAAGAAACAACAAAACAAGGAGTTGGTTCTTTGAAAGAATTAACAAAATTGACAAACCCTTAGCAAATCTTACCAAAAATAGAAGTGAGCATACTGAAATAAAAAAAAAATCACAGATGAAAATGGTAATATCACGACAGAAATTATCAAGATCCAGAGTATCGTGAGGGAATACTTCTCAAAACTTTACGCCAACAAATTTGAGAATCTAGAAGAAATGGACGAATACCTAGCCAATATTAACATACACACACTGAACCAAGAAGAACTAACATAACTAAACAGGCCGATTTCAAGCACTGAAATAGAAATGGTAATAAGAGACCTTCCACCTAAGAAAAGCCCAGGGCCAGATGGATTTGCAAGTGAATTCTATAAGGTCTTCAAAGCAGAGCTCACATCAATACTCCTCAAGCTCTTCAATGAAATTAAAAGTGAAGGTTCTTTACCAAACTCATTCTATGAAGCCAGTATAACCCTCATCCCCAAACCAGACAGAGATTCATCAAAGAAAGAGAACTATAGACCTATATCTTTGATGAACATCGATGCAAAACTTCTCAACAAAATACTGGCCAACCGTCTACAACAACTCATCAAAAAAATTATACACTATGATCAAACTGGATTCATCACGGAGAGGCAAAGCTGGTTCAACATACACAAATCAATTAATGTAATTCAACACATCAACAGGAGCAGGGACAAAAATCACATGATTTTCTCAATAGATGCAGAAAAGGCATTTGACAAGATGCAACACCCCTTTATGTTAAAACCTCTAGAGAAACTAGGAATCCATGGAACATTCCTCAATATAATAAAGGCTGTGTATGACAAACCCACAGCTAGTATTATACTTAACGGGGAAAAGCCAAAGCCATTCCCTCTACAATTAGGAACGAGACAAGGATTCCCACTCTCCACTCCTCTTTAACATAGTATTAGAATTCCTAGCCAGTGCAATAAGGCAAGAAACAAGCATAAAGGGGATCCAAGTAGGGAAAGAGAAAGTAAAACTATCCCTCTTTGCAGATGACATGATCCTGTATTTAAAGAATACTATAGACTCTACTCCCAAGCTCCTTGAGCTGATTCAAAACTTTGGAAGGGTAGCAGGGTATAAAATTAACTCTGAAAAATCAATTGCCTTCCTCTACACCAAGAGAGAGAGGAATGAGGCAACAATCAGGAAAGCAACTCCTTTTGCAACTGCTTTAAAGAAAATAAAGTACCTAAGAATTACCTTAACTAAGAATGTAAAGGACCTTTTTGATGAAAACTTTAAAACCCTGAAAAAGGAAATTAAAGCAGAACTGAGGAAATGGAAAAACCTCCCATGCTCCTGGATTGGAAGAATCAATATCGTGAAAATGACAATCTTGCCAAGGGCTATCTACAAATTCAATGCAATACCCATCAATATCCCCATGTCATTCTTTAAAGAAATAGAAGAGGCAATCCAAAATTTCATATGGAATAATAAAAGACCCCATATAGCAAAAACACTTGTTAGCAGAAAGAACAGCGCTGGAGGAATTTCAATTCCAAACTTTAGACTCTATTACAGGGCTATAATTATCAAAACAGCTTGGTACTGGCACAAGAACATGCCTGAAGACCAATGGAATAGAACTGAAGACCCAGATATTAAACCACAGATCTATGGCCACCTAATCTTTGACAAGGGAGCCAAAAAAATAGAATGGAAGAAAGACAGCCTCTTCAACAAGTGGTGCTGGCAGAACTGGTTAAGCACATGCAGAAATCTAAAGTTGTATCCTTCTTTGTCACCCTGTACTAGAATTAACTCCAAATGGATCAAAGACCTGGAGGTAAAAGCTGACACTCTAAAAACTTTACAAGAAGGAATAGGAGATACACTAGATCTCCTTGGCACAGGTCACAACAAATCAGAGAAAGGCTGGATAAGTGGGACTGCATTAAACTGCACAGCTTTTGTATGGCAAAGGACATAGGTAGTAATCTTAGTAGGAAGCCTACAGAGTGGTAGAAGATCTTCACCAACCAAACAATGGACAAAGGCCTCATATCTAAAATATATCAACAGCTCAGAAAATTGAATCAATCCAAAACTAATCTCCAAAGAAACAACCATCCCATTAAAAGATGGGCCAAAGACTAAAGAGAGTCTTCTCTGAAGAAGAAACAAAAATGGCCTATAGACACATGAAGAAATGCTCCACATCTCTGGTCATAAAAGAAATGCAAATCAAAACAACTCTGAGATTCCACCTCACTCCAGTTAGAATGGCCAGGATCAAGAAATCTAATAACAGCAGATGCTGGAGGGGATGTGGCCAGGAGGGATCACTACTACACTGTTGGTGAGAGTGCAAACTCGTTCAACCACTGTGGAAAGCAGTATGGCAGTGCCTCAAAAGACTAAGACATAGAGCTCCCCTATGACCCAGCAATTCCACTACTTGGCATTTACCCAATCATCCAGAAACAAAGAGATACTAAATCCACTAGCACAACAATGTTCATTGCAGCACTATTTACCATAGCAAAGATATGGAACCAACCCAGATGTCCCTCAGTTGATGAGTGGATCAACAAGATGTGGTATTTATACACAATGGAATTCTATGCTGCTGTCAGAAAGAATGACATTGCCCCATTTGTTAGGAAATGGAAAGACTTAGAAAAGATCATATTAAGTGAAGTAAGCCAGACTCAAAGGAACTTAGGCTCAATGGTTTCCCTCATTTGTCATAATTAGTAGAAACCTTGGGCTCTCCTAGCAGAGATTTGCAATAGAGCAAAACCTTGATACAAAAGGCCATATAGTAGGACGCTGAATGAAAGGATCTCTAGGATATAGAAACATAAGCTGTGAGTATAATGAATGATTGTTGTTCTTAAGGTACTATGTTATCTCTCATCTCTTTTGCTGTCCCTTGGTTATCTCATATTGTTACAGTATCTCACTTTGTTATCTGATATATTGGATATATTTGTATTAAGTTATTTGAAATTGGATAGGGAATGGGGGAAAACAAGATGAGGGGTAGTGCCGGGGCCTCCCGGCAGCAAATTGGGGTTCCTGAAATAAGGGGCAGGGACTGGAAAAATTAGAAGAGAGACAAACACATCGGGTCCAGGAGGTCTGCAGCCCAAGCAAAAACTGCCCCGTTTATTCTTAACACAAGGTTTTTATCCCCTCCGGAGACCAGGGCCCTCCCAGGTGTTACATCCAGATCGTTAATCAGGGAGCTGTTGAGGGTTACATTCATATGGTAAATCTCAGATCAATTGAACAGGAGAAGGCCAAAAAACAATGAGACAATCAAGCAATTATCTGATGCAAATCAAAGTACAGTTTGTTTCCACTCTTGCTCCCGACATATCCCCCGCCTTTATTTTAAAAGAAACACAAGTGCAATCTCTATTCTTTTCACTATCTCTAATATCTCATTATCCTGTCTCACTTTCCAAAAATGACTGGTCCCTTCATCTAAAGGGGATAGATGGGCGGAGATTCGGCTTCTGTGACTTCTTCAAGCTGACTCAGGGGCGTTGTCTCTGTGCTTGACCAGGGACCTTAAAAAGCCTAGCCTGTTTATTAGGGATTGCAAGGATTAGATATCAGGAATAATAATTTACTCCAAACTAGAGATCATATTTGACATTTAACAACTGCACAAACCATCTTTGGCTACAATAGTGTAGTTACATAGCACCCATTTGCAAAAGCCTTTTCTTGATTGTCTGGGGAACTAAATTTCTGCAACCTTAACAATGCTTCAGTTGTCAGATCTAAACAGATTAATAGAGACACAAGTCTCAGATCCACAAACTTTTCCTGAATTTGTGGCTGGTGTCAAAAATAAATAGATAAATAAATAAATAAAAATTTTGCTCAATTAGGGCTTTAAACTATCCACTATCACAGAAGATTGACAAGTTCCTGCCCAGTTATGAAAGGCACGGGCATTAGTAAGGCATGCTTACAAACTATTCTATGACCTCCCGGCTCTGATTAATTTGATCGGCCAAGCACAAGTGACTAAGATCTGACACCATCTCTGCCATCCAAGCAGAGGCTTTCTGCGTCGTGTCCCAGTAGAGTTTCCCCACACAGGGATAAATGTCCCATTGGCAATTCACTTGCTTAGTTGCTGGACTTGAACTCAGGGCTTGGGCACTGTCCCTCAGCTCTCCAGCTCAAGGCTAGCACCCTGCCACTGTGAGTCCTGAGCTTGGTGCTTGAGTGCTGTCCCCCAGCTGTTCAGCTCAGAGCTAGCACTCTGCGGCTTCAAGCTCCAAAGCAACTCTGCCTTAATAGCACTCTGCTGCCAGATTAGACACCACAATCTCCCAGGGACTTTGCTTTGCCCGGGGTTGGCTCAAAACTGCAGTTTTCAGATCAGTGAGTCCTACGAACGGCCATGTATCTCCAATAGAGCAACAAGGTGGTAGACACAGAAATAGTCTCTAAGCATGAGCTTACCTAGAACCTGGAAAAGGCCAAAGTTACATCTGAATAAGGATTGCTGTTCTTCTCCAATGGGCTAGCTGGAAGTTACAAGAGCAAGCTGAAATAGCAATTAAGCAATTACTTTGGTAGTCCTGATTTTCCTTTTCTCTCTTTCTTTAAACATATAAGACAACTTCACTTTCAAATATTGTTTAGAAACCCATTTCCAATGTTCTTAATAACTTTTACTGATACTGGCTTAAACAATTAACACCTTAGCCTTTATTTGCAATTGAAAAACCTTTAAGGGCACAAAGAGCTCCTGCCCTCAGGCCCCCTAGGGCCCAAGGCACTCCTCTTGCCTTTTAGAAAAAAGGGGCTCTTATGCAGTTTAGATTACTGTCTAAAACTCCAACGACAGTTTAAACTCAAATAACAGTTTTTCCCTAATGCAAGAACTATAGACATCAGTGCACCAAAAGTCCAAGTCTGGACTTAGTTTTCTTCCTTTTTAACATTCCTTTAAAATACTAATCACGTTATCCACATTTTACCATCAGATTTCTAGTGTCAGTTTGCAAGAAAGGACAGGCAAAGTTTCTGACGTTAATGAACAATTTTACATTTAAATCTCTAATACATGTTTCCAAACTTTAACTTAAAGTAATAAATCCCAAATTCCCTAACACCTCTGAGCTGAACAGGATACAATGTTTACAATGTAAACAGCTGTATGCCCTGCAATAAAATGCAGATTTCAGGATCTAGAAAAATATTTACCAGTTTTTCTTTAAGACAACACAATAATTCTTTGAGACATTGTAAAACATCCAAACCTAATATTTTTCTTGAAGTTTTAAGCTTAGGTTTACCCAATTGTCTTTGTGTTTAAGTATAAATTTATCCTTTTTTTTTTTTTTTTTTTTTTTCAGCATGCTGACAATTTAACCTTGAACATGTTCACTCACTCATTCACACACATTCATACTCAAAGATCATAAAGCGCGCAAAATTAATATCGGCCGTTCAATTTCCGGAAGTTTGTGTCAAGAGAGTTTTGCCAATTTTACTCTTACAGGTGAGAACCAGGTTCGAAACAAAACTTTTTGCAAGGCAGCTTAGCTGGAATTTATTTTTCCAGGGCTTGTTACAACTGCAGACATGGGGGAGCGGCCATGCTAGGCCCAGAAATGTTCAAATAAATAACAAGGATGTGTGCTTGAGTACGCACAGAAAAACCATAAGGACCCACACTTAGAAATGGTACCAATTTTAAAGACAAAAACTGGACAAAGAAAAATATGTAACATGAACAAGACAGAGAAGCGGAGACTTTTAAATAATCAGACATTGACATATAACAAGAAAATTGGACTCAATCAGATACACTTAACAGCTAATTTTAGATTTAGACATGTCTTGCAGGTGGGACTCTCTGGTATGCCTTGATATTGACAAGAAACTCAGAAGGGGAAGTGGGGTCAAGGCGTCCCTTGACCACCCAGGCCTCTATTTTAGGCCCACAGTGCACCCTTTTTTTTTTTTTTTTTTTTTTAAAAATAAAATAAAATAAAATGGAATAAAAAAAATAAAACAAAACACAGACATACAGGGGGTCGGCCGACTTCTACTTACCTCTGGAGGCCTTTGCTTTTCACCTGGGCATCTTTTACAAAAAAGGTTATTAAGAAGAGGGATGGTAAAGACAAAATAATGTCACATATTAAATTGTGTAGAGTCAATGAATATGTTAAAAGGTCCCTACATAATAGTAAAAGGAGGAGAAACACAGCTCATATGAATGTGTGGAACAAGTGGATCAGTAGCAGTCCCAATAGACATGTACGAATAACTCAGGTCCTTTCCACGTCGCAGGATGCACCACTGGAGGGTTGGGGGTGTAGGCCCAGTGAGTCGCTGCTTGGATGGCCACTGTCACTCTCCACGATCCGAACGCAGCGTTCAGGCAGCCAGCGGGCGTCATTTTCTCCTTGTGAAAAAACACATACATGCCCTCGACCCCAGGTTAGAACAGGATCGGGTCCATGCCAAGCACCAGTTAGGGGATCCTTCCACTTCACTAAGGCAAAAGGACGCTGCTCTCTTTTTTCCCAGAATCGCTGAGCAGCAGATAAATTATTTGAATCCAAATTCAAAAAATTTAAAACAAATAAAGCATGATTAAGTATATTCACAGGGGTAGCGGGATACGACTCCCCTTTCTGTATTTTAGCAATTTGGTGTTTTAATAATCCATTAGCTCTCTCCACGATGCCTTGACCTTGAGGATTGTAAGGAATGCCTGTAATATGAGTGATATTATAGGAACGGCAGAAGGATTGAAATGCTCGGCTTGCATAGCCAGGGCCATTATCTGTTTTTATTTGCGAGGGAATCCCCATCACAGCAAAGCATCGAATGCAGTGAGAAATACAATGTTTAGTGGCTTCCCCAGCAAGGGGGGGTGGCCAAGATAAAATTAGAATAAGTATCTACAGTAACATGAACATATTTTAATCGGCCAAATGATGGAACATGCGTGACATCCATCTGCCAAATGTGATTAGAAAGCAGTCCTCGTGGATTTATACCTAAATGGGGGGCTGGTGAAAAAGGGACACAGTTGGAGCAAGTCTTAACTATTTGCCTTGCTGTTTCCCTAGATAATTTGAACTGTTGGCGCAAGGCTCGACTGTTTTGATGGTGGATGGCATGTGACTGCTTAGCAAGTTCAACCTGAGTTAAGTAAACTCTGGTGGCAGAGTCAGTGACCGCATTGCCTTCACTTAAAGGGCCAGGAAGATTAGTGTGAGCTCGAACAAAGCCAAAAAAACAGGGGTGGTTGCGAGAACAAAGCAAAGTTTGTATTTGGCGAAATTGGGTCTGAATATTGGAGTTAGTAGTTCCAATAAAGGGAACAGTTTCTATGACTTGAAGAGCACGAATTACATATTGACTGTCTGAGTATAAGTTAAAGGGCTCGTCTTGTAACAGGACGAGTGCCTGTAAAACAGCCTCTAACTCCACCTCTTGGGCGGAGGAAAAACCTGTAACCCAAGATTGAGTTTTCCCATTAATGGTCAAAGCAGCCGTTCCATTTGAGGATCCATCTGTAAATACCAAAGCGGCAGAAGATAAAGGCGAGGCCTGTACTATGGAAGGAAATAGAAACGTATGACACGCAGCAAATTGGAGAAGTTTGTTAGACGGGTAGTGATGCAAAATTTTTCCCGTATAATTGGCCCAAGCAATGGCCCAAGGATCGCAATGGGCGAATAGCCAATCTTGTTGTTGTAAATTATATGGGACACAGATAAAATGAGATTCCTGACCTAAATATTTACGGGAATCCACTCGGCACATGTGTATCAGATTAGCTACCAATTCGTAGTAGGGGGTCAGCACTTTGCCGGGTGTTGATGGTAGATAAAGCCATAAAAGTGGGCCATCCTGCCACAATACAGCAGTTGGGGAGTGAGAAGTAGCTAAAATGTAAACTCCCCAGGGTTTAGAATAGTCACAATAGGTCATTTGTTGCTGGGAAATTGCCTTTTCTACAATTTGGATGGCCCTCCTGGCGTCAGGATTTAATTCGCGCAAGAATGTAGGGTTGGTATCTCCTTTTAAGAGATCAAAGAGGGGTTTTAACTCTCCTGTGGAGAGCTTTAGATAAGGCCGAAGCCAATTTATATCTCCTAAGAATTGCTGAAAATCATGAAGAGTTCTTAAGTGTGAAGTTTTTAATTGTATTTTTTGGCTTTTAAAATAATGTGGGCCTAATATATGGCCTAGATATGTAAAAGGCGGGTGTTCCTGAACCTTTTCAGCTGCTATTACAAGGCCAAAGAGGCTCAGATCCTGCTTTAGTTGTCCAAAGGCTTGTCGTACGACGATAGGGTCAGAACAAGCCAACAAGATGTCATCCATATAATGAACAATATAAACAGAAGAAAATTTTTCACGAGTGGAAGAAATGGCTCTAGCCACAAAACTTTGACATAAAGTTGGGCTATTTGCCATGCCCTGTGGGAGCACAAGCCAGTGATATCGCTTCATGGGTTCTTTAAAATTAACAGAGGGGACACTGAAGGCAAAGCGCTTACAGTCTTGAGGCGCCAGGGGTATAGTATAGAAACAATCCTTCAAATCTATAATAATCTTATAAGTATCCTTTGGGATTGCCATGGGTGAAGGCAAGCCAGGCTGTAGGGCCCCCATCAGTTCCATTGTGGCATTTATTTTTCTCAAATCCTGTAACAGCCTCCATTTACCTGACTTTTTCTTTATAACAAAAATTGGAGAATTCCATGGAGAGTTAGAAGGGGCCACATGCCCCAAATCCAGCTGCTCCTGTACCAGCTGCTGTACTGCAATGATCTTTTCTAGTGAAAGAGGCCACTGTTCAACCCATACCGGTCGTTCAGAGAGCCAATTTATGGGATCAGCATGAGGGGGAGGGCAAACGACAGCTCCCGTCAAGGGATACCCCAATCCTTGTCTCGTAGGGTGAGACTGGGGTTGGAGTGGCTCTAGCTCCCCCTGTGCTGCTCGGCCTAGTCCCCTAAAGGGGAGGAGGCCTTGATCAAGTAACTGCTTAGTGACCGCAGCACTAGGACTAAACATATACACTCCCATTTTTTCCATGATATCACGACCCCATAAATTAATTGGCAGATGATCCAAGACAAATGGCTGAAAATGACCAGAGTGCCCTTCCTCATCTCTCCAAACAAGGATCGCACTGCTCTGCTGTGGGTCAGTTGCTTGCCCAACCCCCTGTAGGGAAGTCATAGAGGTTGTCAGGGGCCATTGGGCTGGCCAATGTTTTTTAGATATCACAGACACATCTGCTCCAGTGTCTAATATTCCTTTAAAGGGCTTTTCTTGTATAAATATAGTCATCTCAGGCCTCTCTTGTTTTATGCTTTGTACCCAATAGATATCAGAAGATCTAAATCCTCTCTGTCCACATGGGGAATTAGCAGTCTCCCCGGGAGGTAAAGGCACAAGTATTAATTGTGCTAATTTTTGACCGGCTGGGATCGATACCACGTGTTTCGGGGCAGAGGCCATAACTTTGATTTCTCCAGTAAAATCCTGGTCAATTTTGCCAGGTGTAATCTGTATCCCTTTAAGGGCTGAGCTACTTCGCCCTAACAGCAATCCAGCCACTCCCGGGGGAAGGGGGCCGAAGACCCCCGTGGGGAGAGCTTGTGTCCCCATCTCTGGGGTCAATACTGAGCAGGTGGAGGAACAGAGGTCCAATCCTGCACTTCCTGGGGTGGCACGGAGGAGGCCGGAGACTGATCTTGGGGGGTTGTTAGAAGATGCACTTGTGGCCGAGAAGAGGGAGGGACTGCCCCATGGTTTTGCGGGGCCAGGGGCTGGCCCCTCCTCCAGTTTCCCGAAAGCGGGCGGCCATTGCGATCTGTTCTTGACCTGCAATCTTTAGCCCAGTGCTTCCCTTTACCACAGCGTGGACATGTGCCAGGTGATTTTTCTCTCTTTTGCCTGGCCTGGCGTGGGCATTGCGTCATCCAATGTCCTATTTGTCCACAAGAAAAGCAACGCCCTGGGGGTCTAGCATCCCGAGAATGCCGCTGACCTCTATATTTTAGAGACTCAGTAACAGTCTTTCCTTGAGGAGCGGCGGCTAAAGTAAGGCCTTGTACATGGGAGGGTCCAATATCAGCACACAGTGAAATAAAGTCCGTGATTCCTCCCTTATTCCTATGGGGTCTGATAGCCGCCTGACAGGCGGCGTTGGCATTTTCATAGGCTATGTGTCTAACTATATTCTCCCTTGCATTCTCATCTTGTACTAGGCAGTCTGCAGTCTCCATTAATCGAGACAAAAATTCTAGATAAGGTTCATTCGGTCCCTGTTTAACTTCTACTAGATTTTTTGTACGATTGGAATTGCGTAACTTTTTCCAAGCCTCTCTCGCCGCAGCATTTATTTGTAAATAGGCCTCCTTTGCATAACCCAATTGATCTTCGGTGTTTTTATAGGTTCCCTCTCCTAACAACTGATCAACAGTGTAAGGCAGGTTCTTAGACCTATTTGTTTCAATTTTAGCCCGACACTGTGCAGTGAACTCTGTCTCCCATAATAAGTACTCTCCTGCACTAAGGCATGCTCTGGCAAGCCGCTTCCAGTCATTTGGGCATGCAATACCAGCACACGCGGCCTCCAATATTACTTGAGTAAAAGGGGCAGTTGGCCCATATTGGGAGCAGGCATTTTTTAAATCCTGTAATAGTTTAACAGGAACAGGCTGATGGTGTACTTGTTCATCATGATCAACTGAACTAGGGAAGCATCGAGGCCCTGAAATACCTTCCCTCTCTCTAGCAGCCTGAGTCAGGTTTAATTGCGATGCACTGTGCCTGGTTGTAGTGCCTGTTAAAAGGGACTTGTTGCTAGGGCCTTTAGGCTTGCCTAAAGGTTGAGAAAGGGATTGAGGCCGTAAGGCTGCAGCCGGAGGCGGTGGGTGTGAGGGGTAAGGTTTAGAATCAGACACCATAGTGGCCTGAGGGTCATATTTCTTTCCTACTTCTGAGGGGGCTCTCTGCTCTGTCCCCATTTTCGATAGAAAATGTAGGATTTCTTCTAACTTCTTCTCCATCGTAGCCATTCGGCCCTCCATTGACTCATCATAACTTTCCTCCTTGGTATTCAAACCTGAATTCTGATACTCAATATCTACTGGTTGTTGTTCCGTTTGCAAGATCTCACTTAGACTCTCTTGGGCTGCGGCATATGGCTCAGCCTCAGGTTCTTCAGAAGGGTCCTTTAACTCATAAAGTTCCCTTAATTCAAGATTAAATTCAGCATCTTCATGTAGAGGATCTATGTATTTACTTACTAAATTCCATACAGTAGTAGCCTCTATTGGGGTCTTTTCGGGGCCATATACCTCATAATAATCTTTAATTCTTTTTCCTATCCGCTGCCAGGCTTTTTGGAATGCCTCCTCTACAGACCTCGGGCATGCTTCCTCGAGAAACTGTAGGAAGCTCTGAAGCACCCCCTCTTCCACCCACGTTCCGTGGGCTTCAAATAGGCCTGTTAAGATCGGTAGAAATAACTCATGGCTATTAGCTTGACCCATAATTATTACTCCTGACTATACTCTCTTAATAGTCCTACGATGTGTTACTCACCACAGGGAGGGGTCCTTCACCTTCGTCCCAGATTTTCAGGTCCCTGTTCAGGCGCCAGATGCCGGGGCCTCCCGGCAGCAAATTGGGGTTCCTGAAATAAGGGGCAGGGACTGGAAAAATTAGAAGAGAGACAAACACATCGGGTCCAGGAGGTCTGCAGCCCAAGCAAAAACTGCCCCGTTTATTCTTAACACAAGGTTTTTATCCCCTCCGGAGACCAGGGCCCTCCCAGGTGTTACATCCAGATCGTTAATCAGGGAGCTGTTGAGGGTTACATTCATATGGTAAATCTCAGATCAATTGAACAGGAGAAGGCCAAAAAACAATGAGACAATCAAGCAATTATCTGATGCAAATCAAAGTACAGTTTGTTTCCACTCTTGCTCCCGACAGGGTAGGGATGGGGGGAGGGAATGGGGACCAATACATGTGAAAGGGTATCAATGTATGGGAATTAATGCACCATCTATCTGGCAAATATCATGTAACCCTTCTATTAATTACAATAAAAAATATATAAAAAGTTGGAATCAAACATATATTTGAAGAAAAAGTGACTATTGGGCTATAATTTTGATGTTAACTTAAATATCTTTTACAAGCCTTTATAGGTTTTAATGTAGAGTATGAAAATTGAATAATTAATCATTGTTAGGATTTCCTCATTCTTCTGGATGTGGTAATTCTACAATCACATATTATTACATTGAGTTTTTGCTCTCCTTTTTTTCTATCCTGTTTGATTTTACTTTTTTGAACAATTGTAGTGTTTTATTATCTGTGTGTTTTCATCTTGGCCCAATTTTAACTGTCTTTACCATTTTCTCCGTTTGTGCTTTTAATTATTATTTCTTTTAATATGAACTGGAGTTTTACATTGGTAATTGAAATTTGCTGGATACATACAAAATATTATCAATGAGATTTCAATCTCTCACATCAAGGAAAGTGCTATTGGAAGTTCAAGTAGGGAATATGATATCACAAGTGATTAGAAGTTTGAAACCCAACCAGCCAATAAGCCAAGCTTCCAGATCCTAGATATGTAATTAGAAGAACAGCCTCTTGGGTAAGCTGTTAATCTCTGCCATCCAACACTGAATGGGTACACAATTGTCTGTGATTGAATGTCCCCACCTGGATCCTCTGTGCTTTCCATGCAATGCTCCATCTGTAGGAATCACTAGCTCTCCTGGGAGCAGATAGTCCTGAAAGATCTTGAGCTATCTGACAGAAACAAGCTAAGAATGCACTGCATAGGGGCAATTCAATGTGTATGCCTTGCTTTCCTTGATCAACACTCATCCAAAGAGGTTTCCCTTTTGCTAAGAGCAATGTTAAAATTAAACTAGATAACTAAACTAGGATCACTATTGTAATTAAACTAGATAATCATCCTAGTTTAGTCTGTTTCATGTTTTCTCCTGCAGGGCAGCAAACTAAGAAATGTTGATCAGAGTTTAGAGCCCAAGGTAATCTTTCAATTAGGTGTTTGCTGTTGGCACAGTAAATTAAATGATAATTAGTTTCTTGGGAAGTGCTAATGGATATCTGTGTGTTTACTAAACCATCAATGGAACATTTGAGCCACATCCAAGTTCCTTTTGCTTTATTTCTCAGGTAAGATCTCATATTTTCTCCCTCTCTCCCCCAGCTCCAAGGGCCACCCTGGGCATGTGATCCTTCTACGTACATTGATCTTTCTATCTAAATTTGTTAACCACAATTGTTAACCACCATGCAAATTTTGTTCCTTGAAATAGGTTCTTGTAACTTTGCCTGGGTTAGCCTCAAACCATGGCCCTCATAAACTTTAACTCCTGGGTAGCTAGTTTATGTCTCTGTACCAAAGCAGGATATTAAGTAATAAGGCTCCAGCCTTATACTTTATGAAAAGTAGAATTATTCCACACTTATAACACATCCCAATCAATAGTTTGTTTGCATGAGAAAAAGCAAAGAATAAGCATAGTTTATAGAAAATGTGACTGAAAGAAGTAATATCAAAATTATAGATACTTTTTGTGTGAAAGATACTTTTTTCTTCTTTCAGATTAGTTGGCCCATAAAAGAAGACATTTTTTAAACATTTATGAATTATTTTGACAAGCTTTGTTATACACATAACAGGATGACTATAATATTGATCAGAATCCTCTTCAAACACTTGCTTCTTAGAAAGAGTCTGTATACACTTCTTGTATCACAATTACCAAAGTAGAAGCTGACAGTTATAAACATGGAGAAGACTTCAGTGAAAAGCTGTATCAGATACCAGCATTGGAAGAAATATAACTGCTCACTTAAGCATATTTACAATCAATGTATACTTTTCTGTTTTACCTAATTTTAATATTGAATGCAGATAAGAAGCCAAAATAGAACCAAAATCTCTACAACGTGGTTATCAACAGCAAAATTTCCTCATGGCATGATAGTAATAAAGGCTCCCGATATATCACATATACCCTTCACTGTTATAACATTTATTAGATTTTTTTCATTAGATCTTGCTATTTGTTAGTTTAAAAAAAGCAAGTGTATAACAATGACTCAAATATGGTTTTCTGATAACTACCTATAAACAGGAATCCACCATTTTCTTGATTCTCTCATCACTATTGACTTTGGTCATGACTGAGTATCTATCCTGAAACCTATCATTCACACAGGTAGGAATTGTGCATCTTCTTATCCATGTCAGTTACTGTAATAAACTATATGTCTGCATCATACCAAAAAGAAATACTTACTGAACATATGCAGTTTTATTCATTTTACGGTGCTTTGTTTTATTAATTTACTAGTTTCAGCAAGGTCTGCAGAAAAAGCAAAAAGATGTAATCCTCCCTGTAAAGAAGAAAGGATCTAAAAGATGGCAGTTGAATGATTTGTTATAAATAATATAATGTTTGAGAGCAAATCTAGGAACCAAAGGCCTGGGCTTCAAAGAAAGACATTTACCATTGTATCAAGATCCCTACCTGAGAGAGAAAAAGCATATAGTAAGAAATTCATAGGGAAGAATACTATTGGATTTTAGTATATATGAGCTATTAATGCTATTACAAACTTATTTGAACTCCAATAGATTATGGTTAATTGGATTCAGGAAAGACATTTTACTTGATTTATTTTAATTCATTGCAGTCATTTCCTTTGAGAAAGCTCATTAACTGAACCCAAAATAGAAGAATCAGTGGTTGCATGCAATTTAGAACATCTGTAACTAGGTGCAATTTGCCTGTGCATGTGTGTTTGATTCTTAATCTTAATAGAACCAAATATAATTATATCTGCTAGGAAAAGAATTGGGGGGGCAGGAAAATTGAATATCTTAAATTTCACTTACATTTCTTTATAAGGTTGTGTTTATCTTCCTGGGCTAAGACAATAATTTTAGAGTCATAATCGGGTCAAAAGCAGAACAATTTAAGTGTCCAAAACCCTGCAAATCATAGATCATTCAAACCAACTCCCAAAGACTAAGTGATTTTCTTCATTCCTGAATACAAAAATGGAATTAGAAAAAATTTAATTTAGGAAAATGTCTCCCTAATTTTCTTTCCTTGGTCCTATTGTTTATATGTTTTCTAACCCTAGAGCCTTATAACTCTTGGTCTAGCTCCCTTTCCGAGTCCATTAAAGCCAAATAGATATCTTCATCTATGATGGTAATTTAAGTGAGACTAGATCTATGGATTGGTATTATACATTCTGCTTTGGAGTTCTAGTCATTATGTGTGCTTAGAATTGAACCTTGCTTGCTTGCTTTTCTTTATCAGTTTCACAGTTGGCTTTACTGTAACACATTCTGTCAGCCAAAAATGACTTAAGTTTCATAGGATGCTCTTTGCACCAGGGTTTTGTTTTAGGTTTATGAACCTTACCTGCCTTCAGACCATTTGCTATAGCCACAGAGGAACAAATCTTCAGGTTGCATATTGAATCCAGAAGCCTAGAATGCTGAAGTGTGTGGCCAGGGCAGCGTTGTATTCATTATTCAATGAGAATTCTCCAGTAGATCATCCCTGCCTCAGCAAGAAAGAATTTTTTATGTGACTGAAACTCATATCCCTCCACTAGAGATTCTTATTTACCTGATAAGCTGAGGCATAGGCAAATAGTAAATGATATTTAAGTGAATTTCATTCCATCCAATGCTGAGGCCCACTGATGGAGCAATAGTGATCACAGCTGTTCATCAGTTATGTGGGGAATAGAAAGCCAAGTGACACCCTAAGGTAGAACCCACATACACAGTAAGCAGGCTTTGTAACCATTATATCTGGAAATAATAATAAATAATTGGCACTAGTTCTTTTCTTCAGAATGGTTCTTTGTTATGCTTAAACTCACCATAAAGTATGTATTCACTCTGTTTATATAGCTAAGATTTGGCTTGCTTTTCTAGGTTCAGTTTAGTGGTTTTAGCCTAAAGTATTCTACCATACCAAAGAAGCAATAGAAATACAAACATAATAATAACAATGTTTCCTGTTTTCATCACAAATTGGAATCACTATTTTTCTACCACTAGTAAAAGCTTTAGTACTCTGGACACCATTTCTTAGTGGAGCCTGGTTTCTTTGGTGATTTGATTTGGAGCTAGGATTTTGGATTTACTGACACTCAGTCATTAGGGGACAGTATTTTCCATTAGCACTCTTCACAGAGAAGGAGATAATTATCTTGGATATAATACATATATATCAGATCTGTTATATATAATAAATATGGTTTTTGGAAAGAACAATATTTTCCACATGCAGAAGAGGAGGAAAGCAACTGTATTTGTGTTAGAGTGCTAATTACAAGCTTGCTTATAAATTCAGCACACCAATATAGGGATTTAAGAGCACTAAAAACTGTTAAAAGTAGCAAATAATAGAGAGAAACACACTGAAACTCAAGGAATGTGAACTATCTCACTTCCTGTTAAATGTGTGTGTGTGTGTGTGTGTGTGTGTGCATACATGCTGTGTTTATACACATTATGTGTAAGTTGGAAGAAAGTGGATTAAGCCAGCTTTCCTAGAGAAGGCAATATTTTGTGAAAGTGTAAACTATGGGGTAAAATATAATAATATTAATATACTTCAGAAGGCACATAAATAATAGAACTCCTATTAAATTCAAGAGATTGTAAAATATACTAGTTTAGTCAGTTATATATAATCATTAATTAAGTATAATTTGTGGATTCTTTAGAACAAAGGCTAACAATCTTTCCAAACTAAGATTACTTTTACAAGATATAGTAGTGTTAAGTATTCATCTCTACTCCTTACCCCCTCTAATTACAGGACATTTTATGTCAAGAAATAAGGTTTCCTTTTGCTGCTAAAAAGAAGCAATACCTACGAGTTTTCATTGCACAAAAATGTCTTTAAAATCTAAGCCTTTTGGGAAAAGCCTCTTAGAAGACTGTCTGCCTTTTATTATTTAATTCTTAAATCACCCTCAGTCAGCTTTGTAGAGATAACTATAAGAAGTATATACATCTGTTTATTAAAATAGTTCATTATACATCATCACATTTATTGATTCGCTTTCCTCAGAAAGCAGAGGATCATCTCTTTTGGGGGGAGGAGGGTTATGGGACTTGAACTCTGGGACTGGGCACTGTCCCTGATTTCTTTAGCACAAGGCTACCATCCTATCCTTGAACTACGGACCCACTTCCTGTTTTCTAATAGTTAATTGGAGATAAGAGTTGCATGGTCTTTAGTGCCAGGACTGACTTTGAACCACAATCCTCAGATCTCAGCCTCCTGAGTAGCTAGGATTACAGACATGAGCCTGATAAAATGGTAGGACTTTTACAGTGAGTTTAATAATTGTGACAAATATAATACTGCAACAGTCCATCTGTATATTTCCAGCAATCTTTTATTAGTATCTCTTATGAACATCATTTTCCATTTATCTGGTGAATTCCATTCTTGTTTTTCTGCTTCTGTTCCATTGCATCACCTTGTCATTCTATGTCTTTGACTTTCTCCTCTCATTCCTAGTCCTTTCTAGAATAATTTGATCATTCTCTATAATAAAGTATGCCTGAGGAAGATCCATATCATTTATGTGTCAGAAACTTGAACTCTGTTATGGTCTCTCCTCTCACTTCTGTCAGTACTGCCATTTACTTTGTTGATGTACACGTTTATTTATATATCAACTTATGACCTTGAGAATTCACAAGTGCTTCTGGGAAACACTGAGGAATAATGCAGGCTAGACCTTAGTGTAATAAATCCGTCACAGTTTTTTTCCTGTTTTTCTTTTATCTAGGTATGCATTCAAGGTAAAATATACCTTTCTACTATAAGAAGAAATTTCTGTGTTGGCAGCTGACTGCCTCATTGTAGAGACAGTGAGGGGAATAGAGAAGAGGGAAGGGTGCAGCTCTGTGCTTGAGTTATGGTATTGTTCATCTCTATTTGACTGAAGTCTCATAAAGATTCAGAGTCATTATTACCTGTTACATTGAATATCAAATCTCTTGCTTGTAAAAACAAAAAAATATAGAAAACATTAATGTATACCAATCAAACATATCTATTGACCCAATTTTGCCAGTAGACCATGAGTTTTTTTCATACATGTTTATTGTAATTAATAGAAGGGTTACATGATATTTGCCAGATAGAAGGTGCATTACTTCACATACATTGATACCCTTTCTCATGTCTTGGTCCCAATTTCCCTCCCCCCAACCCCCACCCCTCATCTTGTTTTCCCCCATTCCCTATCCAATTTCAAATAACCAAATACAAATATATCCAATATATCAGATAACAAAGTGAGATACTGTAACAATATGAGATAACCAAGGGATAGCAAAAGAGATGAGAGATAACACAGTACATTAAGGACAACAATCACTCATTATATGGCTTTTGTTTCTATATCCTAGAGGTCCTTTCATTTAGCATCATACTGTATGGCCTTTTGTATCTAGGTTTTACTGTATTGCTAGGAGAGCCCAAGGTTTCTCCTGATTATGAAAAATGAGAGAAAGCATTGAACCTATGTTCTTTTGAGTCTGGCTAATTTCACTAAGTCTTTTCTAAGTCTTTCCATTTCCTAACAAATGGGGCAATGTCATTCTTTCTGACAGCAGCATAGAATTCCATTGTGTACAAATACCACATCTTGTTGACCCACTCATCAACTGAGGGACATCTGGGTTGGTTCCATATATTTGCTATGGTAAATAGTGCTGCAATGAACATTGTTGTGCTAGTGGATTTAATATCTCTTTGTTTCTGGATGATTGGGTAAATGCCTAGTAGTAGAATTGCTGGGTCATAGGGGAGCTCTATGTCTTAGTCTTTTGAGGAACTGCCATACTGCTTTCCATGGTGGTTAAACGAGTTTGCACTCCCACCAACAGTGTAGTAGTGATCCCTCCTGGCCATATCCCCTCCAGCATCTGCTGTTATTAGATTTCTTGATCCTGGCCATTCTAACTGGAGTGAGGTGGAATCTCAGAGTTGTTTTGATTTGCATTTCTTTTATGACCAGAGATGTTGAGCATTTCTTCATGTGTCTATAGGCCATTTCTGTTTCTTCTTCAGAGAAGACTCTCTTTAGTCTTTGGCCCATCTTTTAATGGGATGGTTGTTTCTTTGGAGATTAGTTTTGGATTGATTCAATTTTTTGAGTTGTTTATATATTTTAGATATGAGGCCTTTGTCTGTTGTATGGTTGATGAAGGTCTTCTCCCATTCTGTAGACTTCCTAATTAATTTACTAGCTATGTCCTTTGCCATACAAAAGCTGTGCAGTTTAATGCAGTCCCACTTATCCAGCCTTTCTCTGATTTGTTGTGATTCTTGTAGACCATGAGTTTATAAATGTTTTTACTCTTACATTTCCCTTTATTTCCAGATGTGTCACCAATGTGTTAAATATTATCTCCATCAAATACCCAGAGTTCACCTGTTTATTTTACATACTTGAGTAGAGATTTCCTATTTTCCCTTTAGATTTTCCTGTCTCCACAAATGGCACCATCTGCAATTTGGGAATTATGCTCAATCGGGGTTTTCTTTTTCTTATTTTCCTCTAATAAGGAAGTTTCATATTTATATTATTGTAAAATAGCAATGTCTCTTTTTTATCTTTGTACTACTTTGCTACTACTATGTTCAATGTTCCATCTTCACTGTCCTAGACTAATATAACAGCCTTCCTGCAGACCAGTGTCCATATATATTCTTTTAATCTATACTCTTCCAGCACGGGGTAAACATTTAACAAGAGGAACAACACCTTTACCCATGGTGTACCTGTTGATAGCACCATAACTTCATCCATGGTTTTGAGTCATTTTTGTCTTGCTTCTGGCATTGGAAAAACATACAAACAAACAAAAATAAAACAAGTTCTGGTCTATTCCAGGACCAAAATATATTTGTTTTCTTGGTTCCTTTGAATAACTGATTCTTCTTCTGTTTCATGAATTATTTCAAGTGTCTCTTTCAAGACACATTTTTCTGTTCATCCAGTCTATTGGAAGTCTATCAGCTGAGATTATCTGTAACATCACTCTATGTAGTTTCCTCATTATTAATGTACTAAAGTTATATTGTAGCTATATTTGTTTCTTTACTCCCTCAAGAGTCCCTCCCTGAAATAAAAACTCCATGAAAACAGCCTGGTACATGATATTTAAATAAGAAAAATAAGTTTCTACTAAATAATTGAAATGAATATATGAGGTGACAAGTATTTTGAGAAGTGTTAAACATATATTTAGTATGAGAACATCATTATCTTTTTTTATTGTAATTAGTAAAAGGGTTACATGATATTTGCCAGATAGAAGGTGCATTAATTCACATACATTGATACCCTTTCACATGTCTTGGTACCCATTTCCCTCCCCCCCACACCCTCCACCCGTCTTGGTTTTCCCCCCTTCCCTATCAAATTTCAAATAACCAAATACAAATAAATTCAATATATCAGATAACAAAGTGAGCATTATCTTACAAAAATGCCCCAATTCTTCATATGCTTGTCCTGTGTTAACTGGACCTGTGTTATCCAAACCTTTAATAGGCAAACAAACAAATATGAAAGAAGGGCAGAGTTGGAGTTTTGCTAATGTGTAACAAAGAGGCTGCAACTCAAGCACAGCCAGAAACCCGGAATTGCTATGATTTGTGACACTCACCGGTACTGCAAGTGCACGGGCTTCAGTATCACAGGCACTGTAATGAACATCTTGTACAGATTTGCTTATGGAAAATCATCATAATCATCAGGAATCTCAGCCAATGCCACCTCCTTTCTCCTCTTTCCCTCAGACTACCATCAGTATTCCCAAAGAACTCATATTCACATACAAGAGGTAGGGAAGGGGGGGAAACACTCATGTGAAAGCAAGTAGTAGAGATGTCAAAGAGTCTGTTCTTCTGCAGGGAATGTTCTTTCAATCTGTACAGTGAGTGACTAAATTTTTCCATAGAAAAACATTTCCACTCAGATAAATCTGCCATGCTTTATGACCAAATGCAAAACAGGATATAGACACTGAGCCGTCTACAGATGGCCTGATCTGGGCTTAACTGCCATTAAGGAACCAACTGGAGAATGAATGAGTCAGGGCTTAACAAATTTAGAAAAACTAGGACAGGGGTCAGAAGACATACACTAGAAAAGAAGATCTGGAATGAAGAGAAATCTCATTCTAAGAATCAATAACAGACATACAGTCAGCCTAAGAACAAAGGAGAGTGGAAACCATTTGGGGAAATGCAAATAGATTGAAAAAAGGTTTTTCCACGTCTTTGGCACTGCTTGTGATGAGAGATGCAAACATTACACATTTAAATAATTTATTTCAAATATATATATGTGTGTGTGTGTTTGTGTGTGTGTATGACTTTACTTAAATGTATTGGTTGGTGGTAGTTAAAACTGTGTTTATTGAAGACTCTTTGGTTCTTTACAACAAACAACTTTGCAGTAAGTGTAATACTTTAACTCACGGATTATAAGAAAGCATGTGTCATAGTGAGTGACATATATAGACATTCACAGCTGCTTGAATGCTTGTTGTAATTAAATCAAACATCCACTAGATGGAGCAAGGGAATAAATCTCAAAGCCCTGTGTCCTGGCACCTTTCCAACTCAAGGGACACTAGACTTCAAGGGAAACTGCTTTTTTGTTTTGTTTTGTTTGTTTGTCGGTATTTTGTTTTCATTTTGTTGTCCCCCACCGCCAGTCCTTCTACTCTCTGGTGAATCGTTGTAGAAAGTTTTTTTTTTTTTTTTCGGATTCATTTTCTCAGGTCTTTCAACAGCTTTCTTTGGATGGGAACCCACGCTAAGTCTGAGCAAAAAAGCATTATTCCAGCAAGCTTCAAAATTGATGTATTTCCCTAAAGATTTTTTTTAACTTTTTATATTTATTTACAGCAGTGTTTCCCAGAACATTGCCAAAGGTAGCTTTCTGGCAGCAGCACCGGGACTGAGAGAGGGAAAAACAATTAAAAGACGAAGGAACATGTAGCCCAGAGAAGCTTTAGGAACTGTCTGATGACTCAGAAAGATGAACTGGAGAAGCAGGCAGGTCAAGCACAATAGAAAGCAATTTGCAAATGCGACTAACATCAGCATATAAATCCCTCCCCCTTGACATTCTCCTTTGTGTTTCTAAGGCAACCCAGACAGCCTCCTCCTACCCACCTCCTCTATTTCAGCAATTCTAGTCTCCCTCTCCTTCGCACTAACTGCCTTTGCCCTTGGAATTGAGGAATTGATTTTAAACAAGTTGCACCTGGATGAACTTAGGTGGGAGTGTAGAACAAGAAAAACCAGGTGAAGAACCAATGCGAAGAATATGGATCACAGTTTGCAGTTACGATTTGTATTTCACTGGTCCACACTCTGGGGCTTATAAACCAAGCCTTTTGGGAATATATTATTCTTTGCTGTGACAATCAGCTGGAATGAAAACCGCCTTTCCTTTCCTTACAATATGGCAATTTACAGAAGAGTAGTTTCTCTAGGTATACAAATCACACATTTAAATTTGTCATTTGAACTAGTTTATGACAAAAGAGATGCTTTATGGTCATTTTCAGAGTTACAGAAATGGGAAAAACTAAGGTATATTATGTATTATGAATGAATGTGCTTACAATAGTTTATTATGTCAAGCAAATATGTAATACTCTTAAGCAATGCAAAATTAACCTCCAAATTATAGGCTGGGAGTTTCACCTAGTGGCAGAGTGCTTGCCTAGCCTGCACCAAGATCCTCAGTACCACCTACACAGAAAAAAAGAGAAAACCCAACGATAGTGCTCAGGCCCTGAGCAAAAGCCCAGGACTTGCAAAAAAATAAATAAATAAAAGTAAGCTCCAAATTAAAAATATATTACAACATGACATTTTTTTCTTGCATGCTTTCTGGATGCCATGAAATATTTTAAACATATATTTGGTTTTCAAAGTAATGCCATCGTATCATAATTTTTCCTACATTTTGCTTCAGAAAAGAGGGCTGACAGAGATAATCATTTCAAAATTATCTGATTATATAAGCCATTTGATCATTCACGATCAAATTTATGTTGTAATACCTTTATGATTAGAGAAAGAGAGTGAGACCGAGAGAGAGAGAGAGAGAGAGAGAGAGAGAGAGAGAGAGAGAGAGAGAGAGAGAATAAAAACTCACCATTTCAATTTGATAGATATGATCAATAATAAAGACTTGTTTGAAAGCTAGTTCCTAATTAGATCTCCACCAACCTGGTATCTTGTCAGTTTGGCCTCTATTTCCACAGCTTCCCGTCTTTCAACCTGCCCACTGTTATTTAGATCCTCCTCTGGACTCATCCTGTATGCCTCCTACCATGTCCCCAGCCCAGTAGCAAGTATTGTTTTCTCCCTTACTGACAGAGAAGAAAACAGTAGATAAACTCATACAAATAGTACTTTAATTTCACCACGCCTTTCTAGGGTATTAACACTTTCAAGAAAGACTAAATCAGAAATGAATATCTCCACCAAAGGCATAGCTCATTCATGACATCTTCCAGAGAGAAAATGCTCACTGCAACTCCACCTTAATTTATGGTCTCTTCATTTTCTTTGTTCCAGGGCTGTAACTCTAGTTTCCTTAGCATGCACTGTAGATAACAAAGCACATACAGGAACTTCGAGTATTTGCAGAACACTGCACAGACTCGTGGGGCCTCTTGGTGGTAAGTATCCTGGGTCTTGGTTACCATGGAGGTGCAGCCACACATCATTCTCAAATTTTTCCAATGATTTTTCCTCCAGAGGACATTTGATTAAAAAAGAAATCAATATGAAAGACTGTCCATTTTATTTTATAGATGGCCTTGACTGTGACGGTTACATGGGATTATCTCATGGAACATTTTGCTGTCCTTATTGGAGACTGGAGTTGAGGAGCAAACAACTATTAGTTCTGCAAAGAATTATGTGCTTCGCCAGCTAGAAAAATCTTCTTCCAATCTTCAGGAGCAAAAACGTCCCCTGAAACATGTTCAGGCTACCACTTATTGAGCATTTGAAAATGAAAATACTACTTGATGGCACTTATGTAGGTCTTGAATTCATTTATGCAACCTAAGTGTTTGGTTGGGGCCTTTAGGGTTTTGGTAACTCCCTAAGAATAGTTGGATTCTAGAAGATTAATGGTTAGAAGAAACTGTCTCCTCCAAACACACTGCATCAATCAGATTTTCATCACCATGACAAAAACGTGAGAGAAACACCATAAAAGCCAGGAAGATTTATGTTGGCTCCTGGTTTCAGAGTTTCCAGTCAACTGGATTTATTTTGGTGAGGTAGATCACCATGGCAAGAAGGCTGGGAGGAACAAAGTGACTTCCTCATGCTAGACAGGAAATAAAAGGAAGAGGAAAGGAAATAGATACACTTTTCTAGGACTTGTGTATTGAATGACTTCCTCCCATTTGGCCTCATCTCTCCATTTCTACCACCTCAAACATGTCATCATTCATCATTAATCCAGTAATTAATTCAGAGTCTTCAGGAGCCAGTCACTTCCCAAAAGCTAATGACCAAGCCCCAGTATATAAACCTATGTTATTTTAGATTCTTTTGGATCTCAAGTTCTACCTCATTGGCTTGGATTGTCAAGGAGGGTTAACTTGCCTCAGAGAATATCACTGTCAGCTTACTTCTATGGAATGGATGGTGTGGGTGGAACTAGAGGGTTTCCAGTCAATCAGAATTATTTTGCTTATGCTGAAAAGAAATTTCTAACTACAAATGCTTTTGAAATCAAGAGAACCAATAATAAATAAATAAATTATAATTTCATGTATGTGTTACTGGTTAAGATTATTCATTTTCCAATAAACAGTTACTTCTTTCAGTTTTTAGAGCATTAAATTTTGCATTGTTTTTCACAAAAGAAAACGAAGGAAAATAAAATCTTATTTTTTTACATTATATGGACCTTAGAGTTACAAAAGCACCAGCATACAAGTTATCCGTTGATGAATAATGTAATCATAGTGATAAAGGGCATGGTATTCTTCTTCACCCGTGAAGTCAAATAATTTTGTAAAAGAAGATAGGCTAAAAAAAAGAGTCCAAAGAAGATAGGCTAAAAAGAGGAATCCATAAAATCATATGCTCCATCAGAATTTTATATAGTACAGGACACAGCAGAATTCCTAGATTCCACAACGACTGAACACATAGAAATGTTAGACTCAATAGAATTGCTAATGCACAACAAGGATGATTAGATGTCATAGAGTAAAAGGGGAAACCCAGCAAGACCTGCTCTGATTCTTTCTTGCCTATGTGTGTAATATTCCTCCCTCCTTGGTCAGTATCCCTTTGGCAGTGAGAGTTCTATGAACAACTGTCATACCAGGTAAACCAGAGAGTGTTTTATTTTATTTTAATTTTAATTAATTAATTTATTTTATAGACAGTGTTTATAAAGAAGTGTCCAGGCTAGCCATTAGTGGCTCAACCCTGTGATCTTAGCTCTCCAGAAGGCTGAGATTTGAGGATGGTGATACAAAGCCAGGCAGACATAGAAAGTTCATCTGACAAAGTTCATCACCAATTAAACAACAAAATAAGCTACAAGTGGAACTGTAGCTTAAGGGTAGAGAACTAACCTTGAGCAAAACATACACACACACACAGAAAAGCAAAGAAAGAAAAACATATATTAAGAAAGTTTAGATTACCATTTCTGTGTTTTATAGCGGGCTTTGAAGAAAGGAGATTCTTCTTTCTATTACTTGATTTGACAGAAAGAGAACGAGAGTTTCTATGGTAAGCTTTTCAAACAAGGAGAAAAAGTCCAAAATAAATTCCTCTCAGAGCATTCGACTGTTTTTTTGTTTTCTTGTGTTTTGTTGTTGTTGTTGTTCACTAGTTCAAAATACTCAGCATACCAAAGTAGTATCATGTTATGAGCTTCAATGTAATTAAAAGACAGTGACTCCTTTTTGCCACACTCACAATGTAGACTGATTTTCTTGACTTTGTCCTCTCATGAGTGCATCATGAACTAGTACGTTCACAAATCACATTCCAAATTACAACACTCAAGGACCCATGGAGAGGGGCAGAGGGCAGGGTGGGGGGAAGAGAAGTAACATTTTTGTCCTTTTGAAAATTCTTGTTGGTCCCTCTCCAGCATCATATTCTTGTTTCTAAAGAAGGTCTCTCCAAAGTCAATGCCATGAGCTGTGTAAGATAAGACTATCAAGACATCTCTATTTTATTCTGAGACCACATCTATGGAAACAAACTAGCTTTACTAACAAGGAAGCAGGAGGGGAACATTATTTAGTCATGTGACAATCTGAGTAGTTATCTATAAATTATCTTCACTTGTAATCCCCTTGGTGCCTGATTTTCATATTTTGCTTTTCTATGGACTATATAAGGTAGAGACCTTATACAGAGCACTAAGTGAAGCACAAAATAACCTTGAACTATCAATGCCATGACATTTTGCTTAGTGAGATCCATGAGAGAAAGAAGAGACAATAGAATCTACTTTTTCAAACCTGTGCTTCTGGTCCAACTTTCTCACTGGAAGAACCATTTCTTTATGAATCTTATAAGAATATCAACTACATGGTCAGGCCTTGAGAAAACATCACCAAACAAAGCAGACCAAAAAATATGCTGCTAAAGCTTGGGGTTAACTAAAGTTACTCAAAAAATTGAGTGTGACATTGAGAAAGAAAACTAGAGTTGTGCTCTTCCTTCCTACTCACTGATAAACTTGCATGACATCTTATAAAAATTACTAACTGGAAGAATAAATGGACCAAAAATAATATGAGAGTAGCCATGACACAAAAACTGATATCAAATACAAACTGAAATGGAGCTTGAATAGAGTAGGAGAAAAATGGATGTTCAAGGAATATTGGCACTTCCAGAGACTTTGGCAGAAATGCTGGTAGAAATAAGTAGAAATGTGCTTTTGTGGAGAAGCATGATGCTCTTAAATAAAGGATATCAGTAGATATATCTTCAGCTATCTATGAGGGAAATGATTCACAGGTAGAAATTAGATCTTTGTTTACCAACACTAGACCACTATCTGTCACATTTTGAGCAAGAAACAAACCAGTCATCTTCAAACTTTTCTTAGCAAATTTTTGCAAAGAAACCGATTTATCAATAATATTAAGTGAAGTAAGCCAGACTCAAAAGAACTTAGGCTCAATGGTTTCCCTCATTTGTCATAATCAGTACAAACCTTGGGCTCTCCTAGCAGAGATTCACAATAGAACAAAACCTAGATACATAAGGCCTTATAGTATGATGCTAAATGAAAGGACCTCCAGGATATAGAAACAAAAGCCATATAATGAGTGATTGTTGTCCTTAATGTACTTTGTTATCTCTCATCTCTTTTGCTGTCCCTTGGTTATCTCATATTGTTACTGTATTTCACCTTATTATCTGATATATTGGATATATGCTTATTTGTTGATTTGAAATCAGATAGGGAAGGGGGAAAACAAGATGAGGGGTGAGGTGGGGGAAGGGAAATGGGGACCAAGACATGAGAAAGAGTATCATTGTTTGTGAAGTAATGCAATTTCTATCGGGTGAATATAATGTAACCCTTCTATTAATTACAATAAAATATGTGAAAAAAATAGAAACCAAAAAAAAATTGAGTGTGAGCATGCTGGCAGATTGCTAATAGTTGGAAAAAAGCAGTGAGACAAGAATTGCTAGACTTTCATCATAAGGCTCACAGAAAAACAAAAGGAGCCTGTGAAGGGGGCCTATCTTATGACAGTCTAATTTGTAAGTTTCTAGCCAATCAATCTATAATGATTTTTTCATGATTGAATCCTCCACTACGAAATAAGCTGAAAGGTTTGACTTCCAGTTGTGACTCTGCTATGAAACTTTCTTACCATAAGCTACATCATCTTTCTGTTTTTCTTTGTTTGTTTCTTTACCTGTCTTGGACTTGAACTCAGAGCCTGAGCACTGTCCTTGGGTTTTCTCAAGACTAGACCCCTACCACTAGAGCTACAGCACCACATCTGGCTTTTTCTATGTATTGGTACTGAGGAATCAAACCCCAGTCTTCATGCATGCTAGACTAGGCAAGCACTCTGCCACTAGGCCTACCTCCCAGCCCAAGCTATACCATCTTTCTGGATCTCACTGTATTTTATTTGTAAAGGCAAATTGGCTTCTGCAGATTATCTGACATTGATTTCAGATTCAACATTCTGTGACCTTTCTGGTTAACACCAGATAAGGCAAGCAGCTTATTCTTCATATGTAATTAAGAATAATTGTAAAAAGATCACAAGAAAAAAGATTGTCAAAGAGACTTTCTTCGAAATATGAGTTTGAAGAGATCATTTTAATTTGCAAATGAATTCAGAATAGTTTTTAAAGTATTATCAGTTCAAAAAGGTGAGGAACTTTAGTAGTTCAAGTTACTGATTTCCTGAAATATATAATGCTGATGGTGTGAATTTGTGAGTTTGAGTGAATTGTGAGTTTTGCATCCCAAGATTTTCCTCTTGATCTTTGGAGTCCAATTTTTTTTTTTGCCAGTCCTGGGCCTTGAACTCAGGGCCTGAACACTGTTCTTGGGACTTCTCAAGGCTAGAGCTCTACCACTTGAGCCACAGCACCATTTCTGTTTTTTTCTATGTATATGTGGTACTGAGGAATTGAACCCAAGTCTTCGTGCATGCTAGGCAAGCACTCTACCACTAGGCCAAACTCCGGGCCCCTTTGGAGCCCAATTTTAAATGATGAAAAAAATACAGAAAATATTGAAAAGTGTCATTAAACAATTTAAATCAAATGCTTTAACTTTGATTTGTTTTCAAAGAGAATTAAAGCAAGTACCAAACCACATGCATACACAATTGGCAGGTTCCCAAGATTGCATCATCCATTAATTTATTTCTATAAAACTCATGTTAAAATCGATCAAAGATTAAAATTCCTGTGTCTAAAGGATATTATTCCATGGCCCAAATCAACCCTTTGAAAGTCATTTTAAAATGGTGGGGATTTTTTTTTATTCTTATACTCAAAGATTCTAATTATAAAATTTTTGAAGAACTGAGCTGCATAAAACATTCCCATCGGGTTAATGCGCAAAAGCTGTCCTTAGCCCTGTCTTTATCCAAATACATGGGAAATTGACTCTCTATGCACTAGATTCACATCAAATAGAATGACTTAGAATAAGCAGATTGTGATACCGTCTAAGATTGCTTAGGAGGCCATTGTGAAATGAAAGCTGCTCCCTCTAAAGTTTGCCATTTTCATTCCATAATTACTTGGCTAATAGACATTACTTGTTCATCTCTGTAACTATAGCCTCCATGATTTGGATAAAGAATAGAACTTAGGATCAAAAGCTTGATTTCTAGACTCATGCAATACTGTGGACTAGGGAAAGCTGTTCACTTTCCTGAGCTCTGACCTTCCATGTAATCCACCATGAACGATTGCATTTGACTCTAGAAAAATGAAATGTCCTGTTAAACCCCGGAAGTCCACCTTTCTACAATAAAGTTCAAAACAATAGGTTTTAGATTTTAAAATATCAATTAAAATTACTATACTCTTATTACACAATATAACTATCATGTAAATAATGATCTAAGCATTATACAATCATGTAAATCTTATCTAATGACATTTAACCATATATTAATATAATATATGAAATATTTAATACATATATACATTATATGATAGTGTAAATAATTATATGAGTAACTATAAATATTACATTGGATATTCATAAAATGAAAAATAGCTTTTAACTGATTTAATAATTTTGGTCATAATAGTTCTTTTACAATATTATTTCATAAAATATATAGAGACTTATTTCTCTTTTCTTTAGCTTGGATATTAGTAAATCAGCATAGTTCTCTCAAAATAGAGAGAAAGTATATAAAAGAAAATATCTACCTCGGGTTACCTAAACAAAAGACTGAGCAAGAATAATTCATTTTTCAAATGAGAGCTCTATGCGTGCCAAATGGCAGCACACATGACCTGCGAGCATGACTTTCTCTGTAGCACTGCATTACCCTTCCTGGGCTTGCTAATGGTGACAAAGGCATCCTGTAGGTAGAATTGATTAACTCACTGGGATTTGTTAGGCTCGATGAGATAATAAAGGAAGGCACCTACTGAGAGAGTTTAGAATCTCAATAGAAAATAGAAAATGAGCAGCACTAACTGAAAGAATAATTTTGCAGATAAGTTTAAATGGTCTTTCAGTCTCCCACAATCAATTTAAAGACTCCAAGATGGAGGATCTAAATCATGGCCATGCCCAGTGAAAAGGAAGGGAACATTTATACTAAGTGATGACATTCATCTCAAGCAGAGCAGCACATCATTTTCAGCCAAATGTAAGTCTTATGTTTTGCTGTCTTCCTATCCTAGCTCTCATATCTTGCTAAGGAGGATGCTTTATTTAAAAATATGTACTTTCAATATTTACAGGTTGGCATCCTCATGCACTTAGCATTCTTTTGTATGAGACTGAAAGAAAGGGAAACCTGAAACAAGAAACTCTAGACACTGATGTCAGAGACGGTAATTAAGGCAGAGCACATTAGAAAGCAGTTCTTACTAAAGAATTTGGAGGCTGGACAACATGGATGGTTCCTATCTGTAGTCTTAGCACCTTAGGAAGAGCTGGAACTGAGAAAATCTTGGTTCAGTGCCTGCCCAGTCAGAAAAATTTCAAGACCTTCTCTCTAATAGCAAAATGCTGGACTGGAAGTGTGGCTTAATTGGTAGAGCACCAGTCATAAACTAGAAAGCCAAATGAGAGGATAAGGCCCTGAGTTCAAACCATTGTTCTGGCACCAAAAAAGGTTTATTTTGTTGTTGTTTCTTTGTGTTTTTAATAAATAAAAAGAATTTGCTACTTCCGTATGTGTTATACAATTTTAAAAGCTCATTAGTTAACTTCACATCCTTTATGGAAGAAGGACTATATGAAGCCTTTTATGCATACGAAAATTGCAGTGGCAATGGATTGAGATTGACATTTAGATAATATTCAGAAAATGAATATGCACAAACATGTACGTATAAATATAGAAGATAGTTGTACATCTTGTTATCATTCATTTAACTTAGAATTTCCCATGCAAATAAGATATTCATATGTTGGTATACAATAGAATTAGTATTTAACAGTATGTAATAGAATTGATATATAATGTACATAAATGCCTCAAAAGTTGCTTCTGTCCCCTGCAATAGCAATTGAATAGTGCATAGAAATCATTTAATTGCTGTGCTCATTTGGCATACCACTTGTCTCATGCAGCTTTCCACCAATTTTGAGTCAAGAAAAGAACAAAATTAGAAGTAAGCTGATTTGTCATTGACAAAATACTAAATAGGAATCCAATAAAATATGGTGAAAGAACAAAGACATGAACAAGCTAACCACTAAGACATTTTCCATTACACATAAATCTAGCATAATATGTCAAAGGATAAATACATACAAGAGAAGTGAGATGGAAATACTTATTATAATATAGCATAACAAATACACTGAGAGGTAGAAATTAAGTTCTAATATTTAATTTAATGTAATATATCATGCCAAAATGTTTGCTAAATAAAATCTAGAGTATCTAAACTTGCTTATTTTCTGAAAGGTCAGATAAAGAGAAGTAGTCAATATGCACCAAAACACAAAAGTAGGCAACTTATCAATTCATTTCAGTAAACAAAGAGCTTCCTAATGGGACCAACTTAGTCCTGTTTTTTCTCTCTTAGCCTTTACCTTTTCTCTCTCATCCTGCATCTTCTTATCTCGCCCTCTCTTGCTCTCTCTTCTTTCTTTTTGTTCTGAATAACTCTACCCAATAAACCACGCATATTTAAGTGTCAATCAGTGCTTTCTGAAGAAACTGACCTTGGCATTGGCCTCCTATCTAATTAATTATATTTTGAAACTTCAGACATGGTATCAGGAAATTGAAAAAGGTTTGCATTTTCTCATTATTTTGTCATTTTATCACAATATTTTGCTTACTTGTCTCAGAAACATTTTACAATATGCCTGTTTTTTTTTACAACCTCATTGATCAAATTCTGATTGCATCAAGAATACAAGAAACTAGATATTTCTCTTTAGATGATAAAATTTATGAGTTAATAAGGACAGAGAGATTTCAAAGGTCACTGACTCCACTGCTGGTTATAGGTTGTAAAAGCCAATAGACTATGAAAATTCTATTTAGTCTTTCAAATTAGCATTAGGCATCCCTATTCAGAGACAGCCCTGGGTGACAGTTCATGTAAGTTTACATTCCTACACTTTGGACCATGAGAAAATTAAATTTAAAGGAATAAATCAGGAGTTATATCAGGAATACTACCTAATTTTATTTGACTCAATGAATGAGCTAATGAAAAATACCATTGTATATTAATGTTTACTATCTTAAATTAATCCAACGAGGTAGTTTTTATTCATTGTTATTAAACATGGTTACACAATTCAAATAAACAATCACAAAAGGAAAGAAATGAATTCATAATTATTAAGTAACTAAGATAGAATATAGTGGTAATTTTGAAGCCCATTGTACAATACATCTGTAGTCACACAAAGCCAGGACTAAATCTGTAGTCATACAAAGCCAAATTGCGTTACTGTGATGTAGCATGAAAGAGCATTCCACAGACAGGCCAAGGAGCTTCCAATTCTGTGGAAGGCACAGACAACTTTTCAGATAGCAACTGGAACTCGGCTTGGGTACCTTTAAGAAGATTCCTGCTAAAGAGAGGACAGATCAAGCTTGGCAACAGAATCTACTTCCTCACTTCTGTATATTCCAGTCTAGAAAGAACAAAGAATGGTTAGAAGGCCTCCCCACTGATTCCCACCTACCCTGACACCTTCTCAGACCTCTTGCTGAAAGTATAGCATTTGGCATTGAAGAACATTTTAGCTTGTAACAATTTGAAGTGCCCACACAATAGTTCTCAAATCAACCAAATTTAGTTATAATTTTAAAAAAAGCTGGAAGGAAATTATGGACTACAGAAAGAAGGTTAGATGAAACATAGACTCAACTTTTAATTTTTGAACATCAGATAATGAAGATATTCTATATTGTGTCTAATTATGAAGTAGAATATTAGTAAGATATATATATATGTATATATGTGTGTGTTTGTGTGTGGACATGTATTTAGGGAAATTATTGGAATTTTACTTACATGACATGAACTTTAGAAAAATTTAATTTTAAAGATAAACTTGCCTCAAGACTGTCTTAAAATAAGACTGTTTTCTGCTGAATATAATTCATATAAAGTCATATTCAAGGGGCTGGCTGTGTGGCCTATTGGTAGAGTGCTTGCTTAGCATCCATGAAGCCCTGGGTTAAATTCTCTGGTACCTCATACACAGGAAAAAATAGAAGTGGTGCTATGACTCAATTAATAGAGCACTATCCTTGAAAAAACTCAAGGACAGGGTCAGGAGTTTGGCCTAGTGGTAGAGTGCACAAAGACCCAGGTTAAATTCCTCCGTACCACATACATAGAAAAAAGCCAGAAGTGGTACTGAGGCTCAAGTGGTAGAGCTCTAGCATTGAGAAAGTCCAAGGACTTTCAGGCCCTGAGCTCAAGCACAGAAATGGCAAACAAACAAACAAACAAAAACCTCACACAGACAAGGACAGTGCACATTTAATAAAGCAATTTATCTAAGACAACAAATTCAAAACTTCAAATAACAAGTAGCACCACATTTTATTTTTCTACAATTATGTAATTGATTAAGAAGAACAAAAAACCAATTATGACACAGATTTACAATAGAACAAAACCTAGGTACATAAGGCCATATAGTATGAAGCTAAATGAAAGGAACTCCAGGATATAGAAACAAAAGCCATATAATGAGTGATTGTTGTCCTTAATGTACTATGTTATCTCTCTCTCTTTTTTGCTGTCCTTTGGTTATCCCATATTGTTACAATATTTCACTTGTTATCTAATATCTTATATATATGTGTATTTGGTTATTTGAAATAGGATAAGGAAGGGGGGAAAAATAAGATGGTGTAGGGAGTAGGGAGAGTGAAATGGGGACCAAGACATGAGAAAGGGTATCAGTATTTGTAAAGTAATGCACCCTCTATCTGGTGAATATAATGTAATCCTTCTATTAATTACAATAAAAATATATGGAAAAAAGAATAAAAGAAGAACAGAAAACCATAAACTAAGCAACTGACTATAAATATGTCACTAAATTAAATTGTCTACCAGTGTATATAAACAGAATAATTGGAATTGAATTGTAGATACATTTTTAACTTAAAGCTATTTGCTTTAATTTTAGTAAACATGTGCTTTTACAAATTGTCCCTATTAATTGGATATAACAGGAATAGATTATAATATCAGTCTATACTTGAAATCTTTTTGAATTTTCATAAATAAATCATGTGATTATTCAAAATATATTTGTAATGTTCCTGTCCTACAAATGATAAAATTCACCCTTGAGTATATCATGGAACTACTAGAAAATACTTACTAGAAAAATACTACAAGAGAAACATTTTCAACAGCTTTTCTTAAGTAAAATTATGTTTATAAAATTTTTAAAATAAGAAGTTTGTACTATTATCTTCTCACATTTTAATTTACAAATGCATGTATTATCTATTAAAAATGTCAAAAGGAAAATATAACTGTCTGGTAGTCATACATGATTACCAGTGACTTTTCTCACTATCACTTGTAGGTGATATATGCACTAATTTGTATACCTTTATATCTTTTATCAGTTGGATATGAAAGAACTGTGACCCATTTCTTTTATTGTTTTCCTAAAGGAAGTATATAGAATTGTAGTTTTTAAGTATCTAATAAAATTTATACAATTTCTTAATTTATTCAGACTTTTTCAGACAGTTTTCAGACCTTTCTAGTAATAGATGTATGAAAAGGCCATTGTGCCTCCACTGTTCTAAAGTTTACAAGTTAAGTGACTAATTTACTGGAGTGACTTAGTAATTAATTAAGTCAAAGAAAAAGAATGACTGGCAGAATGGGCAGGAACATTCTTTTATGTCATAGTGCCAGTCAAATCTATCTAGGCAGGATATACTATCTACATAGCAATACATACATTTACTATATATTATATGTGACACATATATACTTAATATAATATACATTCTATATATTATACATTTAATACACCATATATATTAAAGAGCCATATATATTTAAAACAATTTGTTAATATCTAACATTTCATTTAAATATTAATTTATCATATATATCTAGGATATAGCTATATATCTGTATGTACATGTATACATAAACACATAGATGTATATATAGTATATGTGTGTATATTGGTGGTATTCAAGTATTTTACAATTTGAGATGATTTTTGCTTTAGTTATTTTCATGGACAGGGTTTACATTTTTGCCAGAAATATGCCTCAAACTCTAATCCTCCTTCCAATATTTTACATCTAGTTGGGATCAAAGAAGTGCATATCCTTGTTCTGCTTTTGTAGTAAGATGGAGATCTTGCTAACTTGAATCACGATACTTCCAATCTCTTATCAAATACAGAGGCAACATTTTAAAGATGTTAAATAAACTCAGAGAGTTGGCCATCAATGGCCCCATTCCCCATTCTTCCCTGACTAAATTGCCAACTTGTTTTATGGCAATTACTACTATCTCATTATACATAAATATAGTATAGTCATGCAAACACGTATGTGTTTACATACATAATAGTAGTTCTTCCATCAAACTAAATGCAAGCTAAGAATATCAGAAAATAGTTCAATTTTATTTACAATTAGAGAGTAGTATGTATATAGTTATAAGGATGGGGCAATAAATGTTCTTTAGTATTTTGATATCTTAGCCAAATTATTATCATGCAATCTAGTACATAGGATAATGAGATTGATAAAGAAAACATAAAACGGGCCACACATTGTGGTAGCTTCTGAAGTTGGCTACATAATGAAGCCCTGACCCTGAAGTATCTGCATTCCAATCCCCATAACCAGTTGATTTCACATGACAGAGGAAAGGTCCTTTGTAGATGTGAGTAAGCACGGAATGTTGGAATGGGGTAACTATCTTGGCTGCTGATTGGCTCGGGCTAATTATAGGAGTTATTGTTCAAGGAGGTGACGGGAAAGCAGAACATGCTGCATTTCAGATGAGAGAGGCCAGAGTGATGGAAAGGAGAAGCCAGTGAATGCAACCCGTTTCTAGAGGGTACAAACCATCCGGGATTAATGATATCCTAGAGTCTTCAGGAGGAGCCAGCCTTGGTAACAGTTTTACCTTCATCCAGTGAGACCAATTAAAGTCTCCAGTCTCAAAGACTATGGGTAAAAAGAATAAATTTATGTTATGATAGGACATTAAGTTTGTGGGACTTTGTCATTGTAGCTATGAAAAATAAATAAAGCAGCTAGCTCATTTGGTAAATTCAGGTAAAAGGTAGTTTCTCCTATAGCACAACACCTCTGCAAGAGCAAGAAATGATCCCCTGTGCTTTCAATAAAATTTTGATACAATACTTAAAAGTAACTCCATTTTCCAGAATGATAACAGGTTAGGAAGATATGGCAGGCAAGCCTTTTTAGCCATCTTTATGTTTTGCATCCAACCTCTCTTTTCAGAGAACATCTTTACTAACCCTTCCACAAGAGTTTTTTGAGATGCTATGACTAAGTAACTCCACACTATACCGCAGTTATATGAAGCATATTTAGCACATAATCTGAGTTTATGTATGTTCAGACCTGGCTTAGATTGAGCCATATTTGAGTAGTTTGGAGAAATAGAAATAATCAGATTTCTTGAATTTTTTTTTTTTTTTTGCTAGTCCTGGGCTTGGGCTCAGAGAGCCTGAGCACTGTCCTTGGATTTTCTTAAGGCTAGAGCTCTACCACTTGAGCCACAGCACCACTTCTGGCTTTTTGCTACGTATGTGGTACTGAAGAATCGAACCCGGGTCTTCGTGCATGCTAGGCAAGCACTCTACCACTAGGCCAAACTCCCGGCCCAGATTTCTTGAATTTTTAACCCAGGGAAAAATAATAGAACTCAGAGGATCTTCCCTTTCTAAGGGAAGGTCATCATAGAAAGTCGTATAGAGACCTGGACAGAAACTCTGACTGGGTCCCACAATTTGGCCTAGTGGAAGAGTGTTTGCCTAGCATGCACGAAGACCTGGGTTCGATTCCTCTGTACCATGTACATAGAAAAAGCTGGAAGTGGTGCTGTGGCTCAAGTGGTGGAGTGCTACCTTGATTAAAAAGCTCAAGGACAATGCTCAGACCCTGAATTCAAGCCCAGGACTGGCAGAGAAAAATAATGAAAGAAAGAAACGCTGAGTGTTTGTCACATATTAGTCAATCACTTCTATACCCCAGAAATTCAGCTTATCTTGGGTTTGCCTCCATTGGAAAAACACACAAGACAGGGCTTCCCTGAATCCTCTCAGATTAAAGGAATTCACATTTATGAAGTCTAATGCTTGCTCATTGTGGAGTGTCTTCTATGGGTAGAGCTTTGGCTTGAAAAGCTCACTACTGTGAAGAAACCCATGGGAGAAGGAACAGATTGTTTTGTACTTCTATCACTGGAAGTAACAAAGATTCATGGGTAGAGGCAGAGCAATGTAGTGTGGCTTATCATTAAAAGAGAGAAATTTAACAGGAGGAGGATACTCAGGAACTGGCAGTTAGTCACACTGCTAAGTATCATGGAAGATTCCCAAGCAGTTACACATATCCCATAAAAGAATGATCAGATGTGAATGCAGAAAGGCACAATGTCCTTTATCCATAGAAGACTTTGAGACATGTGTCAGTTTTTAACTTGTGATGTTAGAGACTGCAGCTCTGATTTAAATAAGAATGAACATCTAAACGACTGTGAGTCATCATGATTGAAGAGGAAGTAGAAGTGACTGGGAGTTTATGAGATTTGCATGATGTGCTAGCAGGGAGTGGGAAGATTCAATAGGTGGTGGAAATAATGGGACTTCCTGAACACATTTCCATCAAGGTTAGCCCACTCAATGAGCCAAGTAACCTCTTAATATGTGGGATGTAAAAGCTGACACTGGAGACCAAAGCTGCTGTTATTGGACTGATTTCAACATATTTTTATGGCACATTGGGGTTCTGCCCTCCATAGGTGTCACCTCAATGTCAGAATTTAATTTCTCGAAAAATCCTTCTCCCTTGAGATTGTGCCTTTACAAACCTTTCTGAAATCATTTTTATTTGAAAATGCTAAAAGTGGAGGTGTTATAGTTACATAAGTCAGGCAAGGAATACATCCCCTTTTGAATAATGTCACCACTTGCTGTTTCCTGATCATTCCCTCCCATCCCATCCACAAATACAGTGGCTCATTTTCATCATAATGCCCAGTGAGTATCATTGCTGTATTTGTTCACGCTTGGGCCCTCCATATCTGTGCCTCTCCTTATATTCCAAAAGACGTAGAGACAAGCAAACAAGGCAAAAGGAAAAGGAAAACCAGCAAAAAAGGAAAAAAAATGACCTCTGGTTTTCACTTCCTAGAGTTCATTTCAGTAAATATTATCTGGTATGATTAGATGCATATGGGGTTTGAGCCTTTCTGTTCCTCTCCTGAGTGTCCTTCTTTGGTCTCACTGTATATGAACGTTTAGAAGCCTGTGTAATTTATTATGTCACAGTATATTTTAGATATAGCTTCTGCATGAGAGAAAACATGTATTATTTGTTCCTGAGGTTGACTTACCTCATTTAACATGATTTGTTCTAGGTCCATCCATTTCCATGCAAATAGCATAATGTTATTCTTTCCAATGTGTAAATTCCATTGTGTATACATGTCACAGTTTTTGGATCCACTCATCTATTGTAGGTCATCTGGGCTGTTTTCTCAAGTTGGCTATTAGGAGTAGCTATTGTTAGGACAGCACTGAACATGAATATGCAAGTGTCTTCATTGTATCCTGGCTTGTGATGTTGTGGGTAGATGTCCAGGAGATATCACACTATAATTGAGTTTCTTTCTCCCCACATACCCACCAGCATTCACAATGTTGTCCACTGTAACTTGCTGATATTTTGGAGATGGAATCTCTTGGATTTTCCTGTCCAGATAGCTTACAAGATTTATAATATCAAATCGAAGAACAGATTAAAGAAAAATATGGAAAATTCTTTTGTTTAAATGGTATCATGGAAAAATAGAACAGAAATACAATAATTTCCTAATATTTAACATTCCTAATAGTTGCTAATATTAACTAATTGGTTCTAATTAGGGTTATGATTAGGATTAGGTGTCCATATAGGCATAGATAGGGGTACAGTAAAGAAATGTGTTTAAAATTAAGTAAATCTGAAATGTATTTTATGCTCTAGCAGGTCTTGTAAAGTTAGCATCAATAGAAACCACAGTACTTTTTATAACATGAGGATTTGAGGTTATAGTCCAATTTAGGGAAAAATGATTAGCTTTAGACTTAAGAGGCAGGAAATCTGTAAGATGTGGAGTGAACTACAACTTATTTCAAGAAGTAACAGTGGAATGAAAACAGGAATATTTGTGTTAATTTCAGGATTAGGCCACCATTAGGATGTGGGTTAGGTTCAGGTATCTGGCCTGTGTTAGGTCTAGGGTTAGGAAAATGAAACCAATAGGGTCATTCTGAAAGTGAATTTTGGAACTACAAGCTGCCTGAAAGTTAGGATGAATGTGCACACAGTATTGCTGTTGATATTATGATTTGAGTATAAGTAGAGTTAGGCTTAGTCTGAATTCTCCAGACGGGATAGGGGTAAAATTAGGAAAAGGGTAGAAGTTGGGTAATGCAGCAACTTTTTTTTTTTATCAAATTTCAGTTGATTCTAAGCTAGGATGAAAGAAAATTGGTATCTTTGTGTCAATTTTATCATTCGAGAGTAAGTAGAATAACGTTAGGTTTAGCAATCTAATTCAGGATAGGGTTGGGTTACAGTAGTTAAGCTTTAGGGTAAAACCATATTTTCTATAAGTAAAATAAATGTGAAGTTTAATAGGAAGTACAGCACTTTCCTTAAAAATCCTATTTGGGTTTAGTTATGGTTACATGTAGGGATAGGATTCTTGTTAGGTTTAGGTATAGGAGTATATTTAGGAATGGATAACATGTTAAGAAAAATTTTAATTTATTTTAGGTTCTAGAATTTCAGGTAAAGTTAGAATCAATAGAAACTACAACATTTTCCGCACGAGGGTTTGAGGACAATAGAGCCATAATTTGTGGTATGGAAAATTGTTGCTTTAGACCTACAATCAGGAAAATTTTAAGTTTTAGGGTAAACTAACATATTTCAAGAAGTCAGAGTGGAATATCAGTTAAGATAAGTAACCATTAGTAATCTTACAAAACACTGTTCCATAAAATAATGTTACAGAATCTACACAGAGCGTTAATAAGTTTATAGGATGTGAAAAATAAAGATGATAATAATGTTATTCATTTTGTAAAGAAACTAAACTATGATGGAAAAGAGATTACCTTGTGCTGTTAGTGGAGGGCGATAGGAAATAGAGGTCTGGGAGTGATTCCCTGTTGTAAAAGATGTGCCTGAGATGGGGCAGCAGCATATTCAGGAAAGGGAATTTGGTAATATTCCCCCAGGCAGTCTTATGGGATCCAATCACACAAATGAGAGGGGAGGCAAAATGTTATAGGAAGTTAGGAAACATAAAGGGAGCAAAGAGATATTGAAGTAATGTTTTGGGAGAAATTAAGAAAGACAGCTTCTAGCCCAACCAAGATGGGTTCTTGAGTATTACTGCTCACCTACCTACATCACGTTGCCTTGCACACATCTGGGCGAAATCACGGCAAAGTACGTTCATGTCACATTGGGTTGCTGTATTAATTCAGATTTAGCAAGAAAGCTCCCCAAATTACATCTTTTAGAGCTTAACATGCTACGTTTTCTTTTCCATATTGAACAAGAAAGCCACAATATTGTGTTTTGCCTAACCGTTCATAATTAATTGATGCAAGACATTCCCTAGCCAATAGATTCAGAACAAATATGGAACTTTGTAAAACTGAGTAACTCTCCAAAGGCTTCCAAATGAAAGCCCACATGGGAGGTTTTAAAAAGTTGATATCATTTTACTGGATTATAGAAAATTCTAAAAGAGAAACACATCAAACGAAGCAATTTCTCGTGTTTATGAAAATAGTAATTAAAGATTATTGAGTGCAGTGTTTTAGGACTCAGTTTCTGCTCCAAGAAGTGGGAAACATGTATTTCCCAATAATTAAGCTGTTCTATTTAAAATAAAATTTCCAGGTGCATATAAATTATAGGGAGAGTTGGGTAACTTCAAATTAGTGTTTTACCTTGTGTGGTCTATATGCTTAGCCCACCCACTCTCATCTGGAAAGCAGAGTCAAGTATAGGAGTTTTGTTGATCATATTTTGAGACTCTGAATCTTTTGCTGGAGTTTTAAGGTTCACCCCCCAGCTGCACATACTAAAATAAAATATGACATCCTACTTCTTACACACCAATGCAGATAATCCCCAATTTACCCTTAGAATATTAGTATGTGAACAACGGACTGACTAGACCTTAGAGATAAGTTCCAAAAGGGACATTCATTCACAGGGACTCAACAATGTGTGCAAATCTCCTGAAAGATACATGAAACATTTGATTGAATCTGAAAATTGATGTGTCCTAAAGACTGTCAAATAACCCTGAGAAATATGTATCTCTCTCCAGAGATGTCATTTTCTTTTTTTCATTATTTTTGCCAGCCCTGGGGCTTGAACTCAGGGTCTGGACCTTGTCCTTGGGCTTTCTCAAGGCTAGAGTTCTACCACTTGAGAAACAGTACCACTTTTGACTTTTTCTGTGTATGTGGAATAGAATCCAGGTCCAACACATGTTGGGAAAACACCCTACCACTAGACCAAAATCCAAGCCCAATTGTCATTTTCCTAACTCCAGTGTAATCCACCATACATAGAACCCTCCCATATAATCGAAGATTTGCTTATTTTCAATAATTTTTATTTTTGCCATTTCTCATTTCCCTCTTTATTTATGGAATCCCTCTTTGTATATGAAATAAAGAATTTAGTCCTGGATTCAGTCCTGTTTCAGTTTTTGGTATCCCAGAAGCTACGGTATGAAAATATTAGAGAAATGTAAACAACCAATAAAAAGAACTGGTAAAGGAAAATCAGTAATTTAGCAAAAATCTCCAAAGACCGATGTAAGCTTAAAGCCCAAAGAGGGCATTGTTGACTCATAGTGTCAGAGAGTGAAGAAGGAGAACTGGACTTTGGAAGAAGAATAAGAAATTCACTGTTACTCCCAAGGAAAAATAAATAAATCCATGCTCTTTGATTTTTCTGCAGTGATGTAGTCTCAATCCTTTCAATATTTTTACCTCAAATTTTCTTTTAATTATGCCCTTGTAAATAATTTGCCATCAAAATCTAGATTTGGATATAGACCTGGATGTAGGTCTGGTTGTAGATAAAGGATATTAAATATTTGATCACATTTTATCTACATCCAAATCTACTATTTAGTATTTCATTTTTCTTTAGATTAAAACGTCTATAGAAACCTCTAAATATCTCATGCTAGGACCCCACTTGAAAGAAAAATCACTAGTAGTAAATGAAATATCACTCATTAGAAATTTACTGTTATTTTATCATGTCAAGGACTCATCATAATTGTTGATCCATGGTGTCAAAATGCTAATCAGAAATTTATGACTTACTACTGTTTGGAATTACATTTTATATTAGATTTGCCATTCCTAAGTGAATGATAAATTATGGACCAGAACATGAAATTTTGCCAAGGTATCTTTGTGGCGAAAGCTGTAATATTGAACATCTGTTACATAGATAAAGACCACTCAAATCTAGTAAATATTATATATTAGGTTTTCCTTAAGTAATTAGTATCAAGTATTATCCTTCATAAAATTAATAATGCTTATCTGTCTCCTTCACTGGAAAGAAACGTGTATTATCGCTTAAAAACATAATGCATTTATTTGCAGAATATAACAGAATTATAGTTAATGAAAACTTTGTGTTATTAGGTAAAATTTTAAGTGTCACATGGTGTTTATGTATCTCTCCAGCCTACATGCTATACAATAGATTCTCTGATCTTTCCTGTGAACTTTATTTACTATCATGACAATTACTAACAAAACTTTGGCCTATATGAATTCATTTTGCTAATCAAAAAAGTACAAATAAAGATTTTTCTTTTCTTTTTATCCCCATTTATTCTTGTTTTGAATGTATTGGGACTAAAACACAGGACCAGGGTCCTATACCTTAGCCTTTTCTGCTTATGCCTGTTGCTCTTCCACTTTGGACACATACTTCTGGCTTTTTTGTTTGTTAATTGGAGATAAAAGTCTCATAAGCTTTTCTGTGTGGATTGGATATTAACCTTGACCCTTAGATCTCAATCTTCTGAGTAGCTAGAATTAGAGGTATGACTACCAGCTCCTGGATTCCTTCTGCATGTTCATAAAACTATAGTTGCAAACATTCTTTTATACTTTGCTTTTTCTTTAAACTTATTAGTGCACATATTTATTCATGTATAAACTTTTGTGAAAACTGCTTGCTTCTGATACTGTCAAAATTGTTGAGGACAAAATAGAACTCTATAGAAAAGAATCCTTGCCTGTGTGGTATTTGTATTCTATCATAGTAGCTTGGAGTTTGTGTTTCTCAACACATTTTTTTTTGAGATTTTATTTGTTTTCTTAGAAAGATTGTTCTTTTGGTAAGTAGGATTATATTTGAGAAATATACTGTAATTAAAATAACATTTTGATTGCTGTTGCCAATAATTAAACTTGTTCATTTGTAGTATTTGGTAAGGCTTTAAACATAGTTCTAGTATAAAGACAGAGGGAAAGCAACTTTTTTTTTTGGGGGGGTGGTATTTGGAATTGAATTTTCACCCATTCTTGTTTGGCAAATGCTCTACCACTTGAGCAGTGCTAGAGTTAGCATCTCACTATAAGTACAGGCCAGCCTAGACACAATCTTTCTATTTGTGTTTTCCCCCACGCTGAGATAACAGGCCCCTGCCACTGTGCCAGCCACTGATGGACAGAAAGTTTCTCAAGTTCATATGTCTGGTCTAACCTTGACCCAAGACATTCCTACTTACTATTTACCCACAAATCTATAGACTTAGAAGAGAGAAATTATTATTCACTACTGGTGGGCTGTAAATTAATTCAGTCACTGTGGAAATTAGTATGAAGGGTCTTCAAAAGTATTAACAATAATGCTCCTATGTGATCCTGCTATACTTCTGGGTATATACTCTGAAGTACTAAGGTCATTTTACCACAGAGATACTATCTATACACCCATCTATATGTCACTATTCGTAATAGCCAAATTATAAAAACAGCCAAGGTGCTTATTAGCAGATGAATGGATAAAGCAATGGACATACTGAGGTTTATGATATTCTGTTATTATTTAAATAGCTCTAAAATGTTTGGGGATATCCTTCATTCCTGAAATGGGTTAACATTTTGTCTCAGTGTTTTTGCAGGGTTTCTAGCTACAGGCTTACTAATTATGATAATTTCCTAGAACATTAGATATATAAATGTTTCCTAATATTATTCCTGAATTTTATTTTATAATTTAGTGATGCGATTTTGTACTTAGTTTCATGTGACTTTGTTTTGCTTCTTTTGTTTTTATATTATGAAGTGAAGGCAAGGTCATCTGTTGAGAATTTATATCTACCCTGGGAGTTTGCTTCAGAAAGCTCCCAGTGGCTTGTGATGTTTTAATTTTATTACTTGAATTGTGTGTGTGTGTGTGTGTGTGTGTGTGTGTTGCTTGCTGAATTGTGTTTCTGCAAAAGTTTTGGTTGAAGTCTTAGCATTTTAGAATACAATGGTATCTGAATATAAGATATTACAAATATGACTATGTTAATTGATAATATTAAATTGAGCCCAATCCACGTGACTAATTTCCTTATAAGAACTGGAGACCAGCCGGGTGTGAGGAGGCTCAAGCCTGTAATCCTAGTTACTCAGGAGGCTCAGATCTAAGGATCAAGGTTCAAAGCCCGCACAAAATGACCTGAGACTCTGATCTCCAAATAACCTTTAGAAAATGTGAAATGGAACAGGGTGTTAAGAGCTCAGGGACAGAGCCCAGGCTGAGTTCAAGCCCCATGACCCACCAAAGAAACCAAACCAAACCAAAACAAAAATCCTGCAGACCAGAACACAGACATATACAGGGGGACGACCTCTGGTCCAGTGGCAAGTCAACCAACCTGGCTGAAATCTTGGGCTCAGTCTACCAGTCTCCAACATGAGAAAAAATTATTTCTCTTATTTTACATCATCCAATCTATGGTATTTTATTATGGCACCTATAGTAAATAGCTAGATCATCTATGAAGATATATCTTTCTGTGTCTGTCACCTATACTTTTTACATAAATACACAGAGATAAATACAGGTATAAATGATTACTTTAAAAACAAATAGCAGAGCTTTTTTTATAATTAGGCCATATGACTGTGGAAAATCACGTGTTTATAGTGACCATCACTATTATTTAGTCAATGTAAGTGCTAGAAACATTAAAATAAGGTAACAACACTAATTCATTTTTTTTCATTTGATGTGTACCTGCGACATTTAAAGACTAATAACAGAATCCTTAAAGCCTAAGTACCTGAACTTTCATCTTGGATTCTTTTATGGATTTGTGTTGTGATTTTTGGCTAATAACTAGAATCATATATTTAAAATTACATATTATATTTATATAATGTGCATAATATATTTATGTAATGTGCATATTATATTTATATAACCTTTTGAGAATTTAAAAATGTTAAAGAATCTGGAAATGTAAACTCAGAAGAGGTATGTCAATAACTTGCCATATCTAATCACTCTGTAATAAAACTTTCCAAACCCGTTATAAAAGTAACAATTATCACTGGAATGACTGATCCCGTTTTTCCTGTATTATTGCTAATGTAGGGTTTTTTTTGGCTTTTTAAGTAGAATCTTGAACCCCTTCTGAAGGTTTCCCCTTCTGAGGCATTGATTATACAGATATTCTAATCACTTCCTTATTTCAGAGCTGGTAATTCTGAGACACCATATTCTATGCCAATAAGCCTAGGCCAAGTAGTCATAGGCTCTGACAATTTGGCACATTAATTTTCCCCCTCATCAGGAATCCTGACAAACCTATGGTCAAACCCATCTTATGATAGCTCCTCTATAAGGCTGCCCCAACTCTCTTTTTCTACTATCCGGGCCTTAATTGCAATTCACAATGTGGGCCAGCCTCATTACTAAATATAAGGAAAAAAAATCTGTCTTCTTGAGAAGTTTTGCATCGATGTTCATCAAAGATATAGGTCTATAGTTCTCTTTCTTTGATGAATCTCTGTCTGGTTTGGGGATGAGGGCTTCATAGAATGAGTTTGGTAAGGAACCTTCATTTTCAATTTCGTTGAAGAGCTTGAGGAGTATTGGTGTGAGCTCTGCTTTGAAGACCTTATAGAATTCAGCTGTGAATCCATCTGGCCCTGGGCTTTTCTTAGGTGGAAGTTCTCTAATTGCCATTTCTATTTCAGAGCTTGAAATAGGCCTGTTGAGTTGGCTTAGTTCTTCTTGGTTCAGTGTGGGTATGTTAATATTGGCTAGGAATTCATCCATTTCTTCTAGATTCTCAAATTTGTTGGCGTAAAGGTTTGAGAAGTATTCCCTCATGATATTCTGGATCTTGGTAATTTCTGTCGTGATATTACCATTTTCATCTGCGATTTTGTTTATTTCGATATGCTCTCTTCTTTTTTTGGTAAGATTTGCTAAGGGCTTGTCAAATATGTTAATTCTTTCAAAGAACCAACTCCTTGTTTTGTTGATTCTTTCTATAGTTTTTTTGGATTCCAAATCATTTAATTCTGCTTTGATTTTAATTATTTGCTTTTCTCTACTGGGATTAGGGTTGGTTTGTTGCTCTTTTTCCAAAGCTTAAGGTGAGACATTAACTTGTTGGTTTGAAATTTTTCCAACTTGTTGTTGTAGGCACTCAGCGCTATAAATTTTCCTCTGAGTACTGCCTTTGCTGTGTCCCAAAGGAGTTGGTATTTTGTGTGCTCCTTATTGTTAAATTTCATAAACTGTTGGATTTCTGTTCTGATCTCTTCGATGACCCATTGGTGATTCAACAATGTGTTGTTCAGTCTCCATGAGTTACAGGGTTTTCGTTGGTGGAGATGTCTACAACAACTCATCAACAAAATTATACACTATGATCAAACTGGATTCATCACAGGGAGGCAAAGCTGGTTCAACATACGCAAATCAATTAATATAATTCAACACATCAACAGGAACAAGGACAAAAATCACATGATTGTCTCAATAGATGCGGAAAAGGCATTTGACAAGATCCAACACCCCTTTATGTTAAAAGCTCTGGAGAAACTAGGAATCCATGGAACATTCCTCAATGTAATAAAGGCTGTGTATGAGAAACCTACTGCTAGTATTACACTTAATGGTGAAAATCTAAAGCCATTCCCTCTAAAATCAGGAACGAGACAAGGATGCCCACTCTTTCCACTACTCTTTAACATAGTACTAGAATTCCTAGCCAGTGCAATAAGGCAAGAAGCAAGCATAAAGGGGATCCAAGTAGGGAAAGAGGAAATAAAACTATCCCTCTTTGCAGATGACATGATTCTGTATTTAAAGAATCCTATAGACTCTACTCCCAAGCTCCTTGAGCTGATTCAAAGCTTTGGAAGAGTTGCAGGCTATAAAATCAACCCTCAAAAATCAACTGCCTTCCTTTATGATAACAGTGAGAGGAACGAGGCAATAATCAGGAAAGAAAATCCTTTCACAATAGCCTCAAAGAAAATAAAGTACCTAGGAATTAGCTTAACTAAGAATGTAAAGGACCTTTTTGACAAAAACTTTAAAACCCTAAAAAAGGAAATTAAAGCAGAACTAAGGAAATGGAAAAACCTCCCATGCTCCTGGATTGGAAGAATCAACATTGTGAAAATGACAATCTTGCCAAGAGCTATCTACAAATTCAATGCAATACCCATCAACATCCCAGTGTCATTCTTTAAAGAAATAGAAGAGGCAATCCAAAATTTCATATGGAATAATAAAAGACCCCGTATAGCAAAAACACTTCTTAGCAGAAAGAACAGCGCTGGAGGAATTTCAATTCCAAACTTTAGACTCTATTACAGAGCTATAATTCTCAAAACAGCTTGGTACTGGCACAGGAACAGGCCTGAAGACCAATGGAATAGAACTGAGGACCCAGATATTAAACCACAGACCTATGGCCACCTAATGTTTGACAAGGGAGCCAAAAAAAATAGAATGGAAGAAAGGCAGCCTCTTCAACAAGTGGTGCTGGCAGAACTGGTTAAGCACCTGCAGAAAACTAAAGCTGGATCCTTCTTTGTCACCTTGCACTAGAATTAACTCCAAATGGATCAAAGACCTGGAGGTAAAAGCTGACACACTGAAAACTCTACAGGAAGGAATAGGAGATACACTAGGCCTCCTTGGCACAGGTGGAAACTTTCTTAATAAGGACCAAGAATCACAACAAATCAGAGAAAGGCTGGATAAGCGGGACTGCATTAAACTGCACAGCTTTTGTATGGCAAAGGACATAGCTAGTAAACTAATCAGGAAGCCTACAGAGTGGGAGAAGATCTTCACCAACCAAACAATGGACAAAGGCCTCATATCTAAAATATATCAACAACTCAACAAATTGAATCACTCCAAAATGAACCTCCAAAGTAACAACCATCCCATTAAAAAATGGGCCAAAGACTTAAAGAGAGTCTTCTCTGAAGAAGAAACAAAAATGGCCTATAGACACATGAAGAAATGCTCAACATCTCTGGTCATAAAAGAAATGCAAATCAAAACAACTCTAAGATTCCACCTCACTCCAGCTAGAATGGCCAGGATCAGGAAAACGAATGACAACAGATGCTGAAGGGGATGTGGCCAGGAGGGATCACTACTACACTGTTGGTGGGAGTGCAAACTCGTTCAACCACTATGGAAAGCAGTGTGGCAGTGCCTCAAAAGGCTAAACATAGAGCTCCCCTATGACCCAGCAATTCCACTACTTGGCATTTACCCAACCACCCAGAAACAAGGACATACTAAACCCACTAGCACAACAATGTTCATTGCAGCACTATTCACCATAGCAAAGATATGGAACCAACCTAGATGTCCCTCAGTTGATGAGTGGATCAACAAGTTGTGGTATCTGTACACAATGGAATTCTATGCTGCTGTCAGAAAGAATGACATCGCCCCATTTGTTAGGAAATGGAAAGACTTTGAAAAAATCATATTAAGTGAAGTAAGCCAGACTCAAAGGAACTTAGGCTCAATGGTTTCCCTCATTCGTCATAATCAGTAGAAACCTTGGGCTCTACTAGCAGAGATTTGCAATAGAGCAAAATCTTGGTACATAAGGACATATAATGTGAAGCTAATTGAAAGGACCTCCAGCATAGTGAAACAAAAGCCATATAATGAATGATTGTTGTCCTTAATGTACTATGTTGTCTCTCATCTCCTTTGCTGTCCCTTGGTTATCTGATATTGGTATAGTATCTCACTTTGTTATCTGATATATTGAATTTATTTGTATTTGAATATTTCAAATTTGATAGGGAAGGGGGGAAAACCAAGACGGGGGGGGTATGGGGGGGGAGGGAAACGGGTACCAAGACATGTGAAAGGGTATCAATGTATGTGAATTAATGCACCTTCTATCTGGCAAAGATCATGTAACCCTTTTACTAATTACAATAAAAAAAATCCAAAATAAATAAATAAATAAACAGGAAAAAAAATCTGTCTTCTGTCTATTGAGTATCAGTGTGGCATATCCTGCCATTAAAAGAATGCTTAAATCTTACAAAATAATTGGGGTTGTAACCAGAAAAATATGTCCAGGATTACTAAGTCATGGAAATTGGGAGACTACACGTGGCTTCCTTCAAATCACTGCGAGAATGCTCAAAGACTTGTGCAGTAGTCTTGCTGCCTGCTTCTCTGTCTGCCTGTGTTTTCTAAGTCCCTCCAGATCTTTCAGAATGTCCTAAACCAACAGTAATGGTAGATTAAACTTTGCAGCCAGAAACAAGGCTAGGGATAATTACCTGATTGACATAGGTATAATTGACCTATTGAGCTTTTCTTTCTGAGCTTGACTTTCTGTATGCTTCAAATGATTGCTTGCATTTGTTATCTGCCAGTAGCACTCACTTCTTTAGAATTAGTTTTACTATTACTCTGTTGAGGATCTTGGCTTCTTGATGTGTTTTAAGCAATGTTTATGGAGGATGATAGTGACTAAGGTCTCTGTTATTAGTTTTTAATTGCTAATGTTGATAAGATAGATGTGGCTACTCATCTTCCTCGCTGGGTGTTTTATAGAAATGGAAATTTAGACTGTAGAAATTCAGAAAGGTCATAGGAAACTCAAAAACGTCAAAGGGAAATTATCTGAATATGGCTTCCGTGGTAAGGGAACAGTATCTCAATAACTCAATCTAACCACCAACTTAATTTATTTTAAATAATTCAAGACACCAACCTGTGTGCTTAAATTTTAAGTGCTCATGCAGATCAACATGCAACAGGACAGACAATGGGCTATAATGCTTTCCAAAGGAGAGGCTGTTATAACTCTCAAGTGAAAACCCAATCATGGGTGAACAAGGAAGCCTTAGAATGAGATATACTTTCTATATTGGAGGCCTCTATGATTCTTCTCCTACATTTACCTGGACAGTTTAGACTATGAGTTATTAACTGAAGACATAAATTAAAAGCATGAGAAGTATACATTCAGATGGCCAGAGAGGAGTTGGTAACTAAATGAAAACTCCCAGACAAAGACAAAAATGCCTGTAAAATATACAAATTAGAAATCAAAATTTGAAAAAAGAATATAACAAGTAACTCGATTGGACTCTTTGTCCTACAATCTAGATTCTGAATTAATATTTGCTAAAATGTACTAGTTTGAGAATGCTTTATTGACTTTATCTTATTGGGTCTCACATTGCTTTGTTATATGACAAAAATAAAATTATAGCTATGCAAAAGGATCCTACTAAATTTAAACATAATTTAAACCCATAATCTTTGAAAAGTAACTAACTAAATAATGCATAGAAAACTTGAGCCATCTCTTTAACTTTAAATTTTTTATTTTTACAAATTTTCCAAAGTCATAATATCTATTGCCCAAATTTGGGGCAATCAATAATAAAATGAATAAAAATGCAACATATTGAAATTAAACAAAGTTTTAGCATTTGAAAGTTAGCTTATCAAAATATGTCTCCATAGATCTGTTAATATAGTTAACATGGCCCAATATAAATTAAAGCAAGGTTCCCAAGAATTAAAATTTATTGTTTAAAATGTTATTTACATAGAAGTGATAGCGCCAGTGGTTTCCCACCTAATAGTATAATTTGCTAGTTCTCAATCCTAAAAAATATTACAAATTCAAGAAGTGGACCTTAAGGTTTAATGTTATACTCTGATTTATTTAGATCCTCATATTCAATATCTAATATGAATAAAGTCATAAACACCAATAAGTATTTTTGCTGTTGCAGATAGCTAATTCTATGTCCTTTACATTTAGTTTGCCTTCACCTTCAAGGGAAAACTGCAGTTTTACTTGGCCATCCAAATGCCAACCTCAACAGCTTTGCTAGTTTACACCAATTTTGCAAACAAACGCTCAGTTGCGTTCACCTTTCTCCAGCCTGATAGGTAATGAGACTGTACTAAGAACAACCTCTTCCAAGGAGTTTTCTTTGACACATTCCTTATGGTCATATATGTCCAGCATCTTTTAGTCTTTTGGAGGAAGTCTGAGGTCAACAGATTTCTCATGCCTCTGATACTTCTACTTACAGCCAGTAAGCTGTAAATGGGGCTGTCCTCTATCAAAAGACTCTCAGTCAGTCCAGATTTAAATCAACTAGCCTGGAAACTATACGTGCCTGGTGGCCACCCAGAGCAGTTGGAATCTGGCAGAACCTTGGCTGACCACACCTGGCATCTCCTGTCTCCTCATGGCTATGGTCATATGTTTATCTCCTCCTATGGCTGTGCTTCTAGTAACTGAGTAAAGTACCTTGAAGCACCTATGCAATGTTTAGCTACTGCAGACATAGGAATGGAAGACATAGTTTAACAAAGAAATGTACTCATTACTGACTCAGGTAACTATCACCCTTCTGTATCACCTCTACAGTAACAGTAACATATACAAACTAACTAACTAAATAAATTTATTATCATGTTTACAGGTAAAAAGTAAAATAAAATAAAATAAGCTCAAGGTGGAGAATAATCTAGCACATGTGGGAAGAAGTGATTACTGTGTCTTTGAGTACTGCAAAGTTTTATTCAAAGGCCACCCTCTCAGTCATCAACCTGATTCCCACTGTTGAAATGCTTTTCAATATTGTTCTGAGCAATTTTGTTCAGCCAATGCTCTACCGATTACACTACAGCTCCACTTTTGGCCTTTTTAATGGTTAATTGGAGACATGGTTCTCATAAGCTTTTCTGTCTGGTCTGGCTTTGAATCATAATCCTTTCATCTCCCCTTCCTGTGTATCTAGGATTACAGGTGTTAGCCACTGGTGCTGAGCATCGAAGAAACCTGTTGCATGCATACAGGAAAATAAGTAAAAACAATATATGTGTGATTAATTTTTCTCCTTGTGTCAGTCATAGGGCTTGAACTCAGGGCCTGGATGTTGTCTCTGAACTTAGCTAGGGCTTTACCCCTGGAACCACAACTCCACTTCTGGATTTTTGGTGCTACTTTGGAGATAATAATCTCACCGACTATCTTGCCTAGGCTGGCTTCAAACCACAACCCTCAGATCTCAGACTCCTTAGGTTTATATATGTGAGCCATCTGGTATTATGCTACGTATATGATTTTGAAAGGTAAAAACGGAACTTTTAAAAACAGCATCTGACACATCCATCAATGCCAGCATGAAAATGACCCAAAAAGTGCCAATTGTCATTGGCTCATTCCTATAATCTTAGCTACTCAGAAACTGTAATCTGAAGATTGTGGTTTAAAGCCAGCCTGGGCAGGAAAATCTGTGAGCCTCTTTTCTCCAGTTAACTGCCAATTTCGTGTAAATGACACTGTAACTCAGAGGGTAGACCACTAGCCTTTAGCACAAAAGCTCAAAGACCATGCCTAGACCTCAAATACAAGCCCATGATTAGCACAAACAAAACAAAATAAAACAAATCCATGAAGAATATGGGAATATTTTCTTCCTTCATCAGGCACAAAGTATGTAAGAAGATCTCAAGGGTGATATTTGACAAGAGTGACATATGGTTGTGGACAAAACAAAGACAAAGTTCTGAAATGCAGGGGAAGATTTCATAAAAGGAAATATCATAAAACATGCAAGAAAATATTCAAAAGCAAATTTATCTCAAACAAAACAGAATCTCACCCTTAGAAAGGGATGTGTGACCCGATTTAAGAAAAGACTATAGTAGAATATCTGATTTGGGGAGGGGGAGGGAAATTACAGAAATTGCAGAAAAAAGGGTGAACCAATTCAGCGGTGATATTCACTAAACACTATGCTGGAAATGAACTATACAACGTGGAAGGGGCTTGAGAGGAGAAAAACTGGGTGAAGAAAAGGGATTGAGTAACACTGTTTTAAAAATGTACTCATTATCTGTAGGATATGTAAGCTCTCTGTATATCACCTTTATAAGAACATTTTTTAAAAAGAAAACATGAGCATTATACTTAATGCTAAAGTCATTTCCTCTGGAATCTGGAATGAGATAAGGATGCCCATTCTCTCCACTCCTCTTTAATATAATATTTGAATTTCCAGCCAGAGCAACAAGGCAAAAAGCAAAAACACAAAGGTGATCCAAACAGAGAAGGAGGAAGTGAAACTTTCCCTCTTTGCAGAGGAAGTAGACCCAGAAATCAACCCACAGGCCTATGGCCACCTAATCTTTGATAAGGTAGCAAAAAAAAAAAATAGAATGGAAGAAAGACAGTCTCTTCAACAAGTATTGCTGGCAGAACTGGTTAAGCACCTGGATCCTTGTCACCCTGAACCAGAATTGATTCCAAATGGATCAAAAACCTCGAGGTAAAGCAGATACACTGAAAACTTTAAAAGAAGGAATAGAAGATACACTAGATCTCCTTGGCATAGGGAGAAATTTTCTTAATAAAGACCCAGAAACATAACAAATCAAAGAAAGTTTGGATAAGTGGGACTGCATTAAACTGCAGAGTTTCTATATGGCAAAGGACATAGCTAGCAAACTAACTAGAAAGCCTGCAGAGTGGGAGAAGATCTTCATTAACCATACAACGGATACATCAACAGCTCAAAAAATCGAATCACTCCAAAACTTATCTCTAAAGAAACAACCATCCCATTAAAAAATGGGCCAAAGACTTAAAGTCTTCTCTGAAGAAGAAATAACAATGGCTTATAGACACATACAGAAATTTTCGACATCTCTGACCATAAAAGAAATGGAAATCAAAACAACTCTAAGATTTCACCGCACTCCAGTTAGAATGACCATCAAGAAATCTAATAACAGATGCTGGTGGGGATGTGGCCAGGAGGGATCACTACTACATTGTTGGTGGGAGTGCAAACTCCTTTAAACACTATGGAAAGCAATGTGACAGTTCCTCAAAAGACTAAACATAGAGCTCCCCTGTGACCCAGCAATTCCACTACATGCCATTTACCCAATCATCCAGAAACAAGGACATACTAAACCCACTAGCACAACAAGTTCATTGCAGCACTACTTACCATAGCAAAGATATGGAACCATCCCAGATGCCCCTCAGTTAATGAGTGGATAAACAACATGTATTCATACACAATGGAATTCTATGCTGCCATCAGAAAGAATGACATTTGTAGGGAAATGGAAAGACTTAGAAAAAATCATATTAAGTGAAGTAAGCCAGACCCAAAGGAACATAGGCTCAATGGTTTCCCTCATTTGTCATAATTAGTATAAACCTTGGACTCTCCTAAGCAGAGGTTTACAATGGGGCAAAACCTAGATACATAAGGCCAAATAAGATGAGGCCAAATGAAAGGACCTGCAGGATATAAAGACAAGAGCCATTTAATGTGTGATTCTTACTCTTAATGTACTATATTATTTCTCATCTCTTTTGATGTCCCTTGGTTATCTAGTATTGTTATGGCATCTTACCTTGTTATCTGATATATTGTACATATGTTTGTTTATTTGAAATAGCATAGGGAAGGGGGGAAAACAAGATGAGGGGCAGGGGTGTGGGAGGGAAATAGGGACAAATACATGAGAAAGGATAGCAATGTTTATGAAATTATACACCTTCTATGTGGTAAATATGATATAACCCTTCTATTAATTACAATAAAATATATTAAAAATAAAAATAAATAAATGAACATAAAAAATAAAGAGCCCTATAGAATCTACTCCCATGTTACTTGAGTTTATTTGAAATTTGGCAAAATAGCCGGGTAATGAATTAATGGCTTTCCTGTATGCAAACAACAAGAAGAGAGAGGCAGAAATCAGGAAAGTAACTCCTTTTGCAATAGATAAAAAATAAAATAAAATATTTAGAAATTAACTTACCTCAGAAAGTAAAAGATCTTTATGGTGAAAACTTTCAAAATCTGAAAAATGAAATTAAAGCAGAACTATTGAAGTGAAAAAAAAATCTCAGATGTTTCTGGATTGGATGAAATAACATCATGAAAAAGGCAATCCTGCAAAGGGCTATCTACAAATTCATTGCAATACCCATCAATACCGAAAGTCAGTCTTTAATGAAATAGAGGAAGCAATTCAAAATTTCATATAGAATAATAAAAGACCGCCTATAGCAAAAACAATCCTTAGAAGAAATAACAGCTGTGGAGGAATATCGATACCAAACTTTAGACTCTATTACATAGCTATAGTAATCAAAACCCCTTGGTACTGGCACAAGAACAGGCCTGAGGAATAATGCAATAGAATTGAAGATCCAGAAATAAATCCACAGACGTATGGCCACTCAATCTTCCATAAGGGAGAAAAAAAATAGGATGAAAGAAAGCCTTTTCAACAAATGGTGCTGGCAGAATTGGTTAAACACCTGTAGAAAACTAAAGTTGGATCCTTCTGTGTCACCATAAACCAGGATTAATTCCAAATGGATCAAAGACCTTGAGGTAAAAGGAGATACCCTAAAAACTACACAAGAAGAAATAGGAGATACACTAGGGCTATTGGCACAATTTGAAACTATCTTAATAAAGACCCAGAAACACAACAAATTAAAGAAAGTTTGGGCAAATGGGCTGCATTAAGCTGCAGGGCTTCTGTATGGCAAAGGACATAGCTAGCAACTTAAATAGAAAGCCCACAGAGTGAAAGATCTTCACTAGCCATACAACAGACAATGGCCTTATATCTAAAATATACCAAAAGCTCAAAACTTGGATATCTCTAAAACAAATCTTCAATGAATATTGGGCTATCCCATTAAAAGATGGCCTAAAAACTTAGAGTCTTCTCTGAAGAGAAAATACAAATGGCCAATAGACACATTAAGAAATGCTTGTCATTCCTCTCTCATCTCTTTTGCTGTCCCTTGGTTATATCATATTGTTACACTATCTCACTTTGTTATCTGATATATTGGATATATTTGTATTTGGTTATTTGAAATTGGATAGGGAAGGGGGTAAAACCAAGATGGGGAGGGTGGGGGAGGGTAATGGGTACCAAGACATGTGAAAGGTTATCAATGCATGTGAATTAATGCACCTTCTATCTGGCAAATATCATGTAACCCTTTTATTAATTACAATAAAAAAATAAAAAAAGAAACACAAATCCTAAAAACTTTGAGATTCCCTCTCACTCCAGTTAGAATGGCCATTATCAATAAATTTAATAACAACACATGGGGATGTGGCCAGAAGGGATCACTACTACACTGTTGTTGGGAGTGTTAACTCATTCAACCACTCTGATAAGCAGTGTTCAGGTTCCTCAAAAGACTAAACACAGACCTTCCCTATGACCCAGCAATCCCCCGCCTGGGCATTTACCCAAATGTCCAAGATATACTAAAGCTACCAGCACCACTGATGTTCATTTCAGCATTATTTACCATGAGTAATGTATAAACCCAACTCAGATGTCCCTCAGTAGATGAATAGATCAAGAAAATGTGGCATTTATACTCAGTGGAATTCTATACTGCCATCAAGGAAATGGAAAGACTTGGACAAAAATCATATTAAGTGAAGACCCAAACAATAGAGGCTCCATGGTTTCCCTTATTTGTAATAATTATTTCACATCTAGCATTCTTTAATAGAGAATCTCAATAGCTCAAACCTATGTTAATATGGCCATATAAGATCAGGCTAAGCGAAATCAAATCTAAAATATGAAAATAGGTTTATCTTTGTGATTGTTGTTATGTTTATTTGTTTATTTGAAATAGGAAAGGAAAGGGAAAAACAAGATGGTTAGGAGAGGGTGTGGAGGAAAAGTGGGAGAAAACTATGAGAAGGGATATCAATGTTCAAGAAGGAATGTATCCATTACCCTATGAATGTGACTGTAACATCTCTATATTACTCCAACAATAAAATAAAATAAAAAAGAAAACATGAACTAAGTCAGTCTTTGCTTGACACAGTCTTTAATGTTTAACCTCAGAAAGTATCAGATGAGCTCACTTAATTTCTCCAAGTATATTATTCTTTATTAAGGTCTTTTGGTATAATGGAAAATGGGAGTGGGTCACTTGTGTTACTGTCTTCAGAGCTTTCCTATAAAGTTTCTTGCCTTTGTCCATTGTATGGTTAGTGAAGACCTTGGGCTCTCCTAGCAGAGATTTACAATAGAACAAAACCTAGATACTTAAGGCCATAAAGTATGATGCTAAAGGAAAGGACCTCCAGGATATAGAAACAAAAGCCATGTAAAGAGTGATTGTTGTTCTTGATGTACTATGTTATCTCTCATCTCTTTTGCTGTCCCTTGGCTATTTCATATTGTTACAGTATTTCACCTTGTTATCTGGTATATTGGATATATGTGTATTTGGTTATTTGAAATCAGATAGGGAAGGGGAGAAAACAAGATGAGGGGTGCGAGTGGGGGTGGGAAACGGGACCAAGACATGAGAAAGGGTATCAATGTATGTGAAGTAATATACCCTCTATCTAGTGAATATAATGTAATTACAATAAAAAATATATGGAAAAAATTTTCTTGCTACTTTTGATCATGGCTACTAGAGAGACCATTGGTTGCTCATAGACTTAAGATTCAAGCAGCTGATGTTTTTAGTTCTGTATTATCTGCTTTTAGAGCAAAAAAATAGAGTACACATTTGGCTTTCTTTTTTTTTTTTTTTTGCCAGTCCTGGGCTTGAGTTCAGGGCCTGAGCACTGTCCTTGGACTTTCTCAAGGCTAGAGCTCTACCACTTGAGCCTCAGCACCACTTCCGGCTTTTTTCTATGTATATGGTACCAAGGAATCGAACCCAGGTTTTCATGCATGCTAGGCAAGCACTTTAACCACTAGGCCAAACTCCCGGCCCACATTTGGCTTTCTTAACCACAGAAACCTTCACAGAACCTGCGCTTATGGCCCAGTTGCCAGCTAAAAGGTGCATCATTATGTCAGTACTCCATCATTTTATCACTGTAATTAAGGATCTCTTGATTTAAGAGAGAGCCCTCTCTCACATTTCATCTGGAAAAAACAGAGTGTCACTATGTTCAGTCCCTTCGTAGATGCCCTAAAGATAGAGAGGCCCACATTTTTTCCACTCTCCATGGATACCTTGGGAGCCCTTAGGATTAACTATGTGAGCCACTCATAAATTGTACAGGTGGGAGAGATAATCAGGATTATTGGTGTGAGCCTCTGTTGCCTAGTTTCCTAATTGAGAATCCAGATCTTAGTGATCAAACCACACATCTGACATAATTTTCTAACACTGGACTCTTGAAAAAATAAAGAGCATTTGTTGTTAAGTTTTATTTTTTCCTGTATGTCCTAGATAACTGGTTTTAAAAACAATTCTAATAATTTCTTGAAAGAACTCACTTAAATTACAAAATAACACTTAAATTTGTACCTTGTATATCTACTGTAGCAAGCATTAAATATCTCTTAACAAGATTCCAGCTAACTCTTTCCTATATACTCAAAGAGACTGTGAGAAACACATGTGGATGATCCGGCTCTATAGAATCAAAAGGCAGCAGTAGCTCTCTTTCCGAGTCAAACATGTGGCAGAAACTTCATCCTCTATAAAGTGTACAGTATGCCTTACTTTTTTGAATACAAGAATGTCTTATGTATTTTATGTTTTAATAATTTCTTCTTAATAGCTTTTTCTGCTTCCATCCCTTTAAAGTGTTGGGGCAGATCTAATTTTAGGATTCCACTAGGATCTGTTCATCTTGGATTACCTAGTTCTATTTTCACATAGGAAAATTGAATACTGTGATAACTTTTGCAGTAAATTGTGGAACAAGTAGGATTGGCAGGGATAATGGAGACTGGAAAACATTGAACATGATGCGTTGTGCTTGAGCTGAAGAGCTCAAGGCTACTGCCAAACCCTGGAACCAAGCCCCACTTCCCATTTTCTAGGAGTAATAGGAGATAAGAGTCTCAGGTTCTTTTGTGCCCTGGCTGGATTTGAACCTTGATCCTCAGATCTCAGTCTCCTGAGCAACTAGGATTACAGGTGTGAGCCACAGCGTCTGGCCAAATAAATAATTTTTTTTAAAATATAGAGATGCCAAAAAAAATCATAGATTACTCCATGAGCCAGGGCACTCCCCCACCAAATGATATGGGAACCATGGGAATCTAAAATTGTAACACCACGAGCCTTCTTCAATATTTAGGTTAGAAGAAGTTGAGAATAGTTTTAAGTTCTGATTCTCTTAAGAAAATTAAAATATTTTGACACAGTCACTGCCGTAGACAATATGGTCTACTAACAAGGGAAATTAGAAAAGTCTACTTAATAATTAAAAGTAATTTCAGAGATAAAAAACAAAGATCAGTGCAACTATACATCATTCTTTCTTGTTCATTGTTATTTGTTCAGATGCTTCCATAAGCAAATGCTGAAAATCAACACGACATATTCCAGGAAGTTTTGCTAGTCTAATAACCTACAAACTGAAGCTGAAGCTTTCAGGATACCCAGCATGACAAAACTACAGGTAGCTGAATTAGTGTGCTTGTCTACAGGCCAATGGTGACCTACAAACTCAACTATAGTATGTGCCTTGCAGTGTCATATTTTCAACAGAAATCTCACCTACCTAGGAGACTGAGAACTGAAGAATCTCTGAAGCCATCTAGGAAAGAAATGTCTGAGAGATTTAATCTCTGATTAGTCAACAAAAGGCTGAAATAGAGGCATAGTGTAAATTGTAGGGGGACAGTTATGAGCAAGCAAGCCAAGCAAGTGCTAGCAAAAGAAAGGAAAGGAGGAAGAAAGAGAAGAAGGAAGGGAGGGAGGGAGGGAGAGAATAAAGAAGGGAAAGGAAAGAAGGAATGGAGAAAGGAATGAAGGAATGAGAAAAGAAAGAAAAACATAAAAAGGTTCACTTTTGAGTATATAATGTGAATTTAATAGAAGAATCTCCCTTATCACCCATCTAGACAAAACTTACGACTGTTGAGAGCTTTCCAATTCAGCCACCCTCATTAAGGTTTGACTGTGCCAATTGGGTTGTGTACAGAAACTGTGCCAGTTAGATTTTGGACATTGGTCCAAATATAGCAACACCAAAATGACATTAAGTTACAAAATAACATTTTGGGTTTGACAATGCCAATAGCTCTTCCATTAGCTGGGCTCCCACAAAGCCATAACAGTAAAGACATTTACAAGTTGAGTTTCTTGGCCCAACTTATTTTTCAAAATTCACAAGATACTTAATCTCACTATAATGCATATAAAAAGACTCACTTCAATTTAACTGGGTATCTGAAAGGAATCCATTAATCACCTTTCTTTTGTTCAAGTCAGTTTTATGTTTCTCTAGCATTGATATTCTTTTTTTTTTTTTTTTTCTTTTTCTTTTTTTCTTGCCAGTCCTGGGGCTTGAATTCCAGGCCTGGGAACTGTCCTTCAGCTTTTTCAAAGCAAGCGCTCTACCATTTGAGCTACAACACCACTTCCGGCTTTTTGTGTGTGTATGATACCATGGAATTGAATTTAGGCCTTCATGAATGCTAGGCAAAGATTCTAACAGACTCCCAGCCCAAAACTAGTTAAATATAAATGGAAAATATTTTAAAATTTTAAATTTATTTAAAAAGAATTTTCTTTTTTGTGTGTGTGTGTGTGTGTGTGTTTTGTTTTTTGCCAGTCCTGTGCTTGAGCTCAGGGCCTGAGCACTGTCCTTGGACTTTCTCAAGGCTAGAGCTCTACCACTTGAGCCTCAGCACCACTTCTGGCTTTTTTCTATGTATGTGGTACCAAGGAATCGAACCCGGGTCTTCGCGTATGCTAGGCAAGCACTTTAACCACTAGGCCAAACCCCCGGCCCCTTAAAAAGAATTTTCTAATGACTACCCAATGTTTCCCATGTATGTCAATGCTGATGATCATTTATTTGTAATCAAAGTGTACTAAATACTTCCCCTCAATAATGAGTGCCTTCTTAAATCCCATCTACTTCCATCATTTTTGATATACATTTTATGTATCAATTTAGGTGAATATTTATCAACTGAAGAGTAAGACATGGAAATTTGGTGATAAAAGGACAGAAAATTAGAAAGAAAACCCAGAAAAATTATTTTAACTAAAGTAGCTATATATACTATTCTATAATATATATTATGCATTTTCAGACATTTCATTTCTGATCATTTTTAACTTAAGTGAAGCCAATCAAAAATGATCCGGCAAATAACAAATAAATTTTATTAAACCTTATGAGTATGTTTATGTTTATGCTTATGCTTGCAGAGTATAAAATATAAGACCATGAACTTACATTGTACATTAGATATTGTTTCTGTCTGTAAATACAACCCTCCAAATAATATAGTAAAACTATAACAAAAAATGGGCTATGTGGTCTTTTTGCTTCTTGATTTGGACACCAGCTTCACATACATGCACAAACAATTTTTCATAGTATGAAAACTCATATACAAATTGAAATAGTATCCTTGTTTTGTAATATTACTAATATGAGCTTGCACTCAGAAAACATACAATGATATTCGTAACTAGAAGTTTTCTTGTTTCTTTGCATATTTCTTGTGACTTTCCTGTCCTGGATCACCCAATGTGTCTTGCTAATTGTTGGATTTGTATGGAAAGAAACTCAAGACTCCTTTGCCAAGTTTTCCATCACTGTGCAGAAATCATCACATCCAATGTCACAATCATTGATTCCTGTATCACAATAGCAGATATGTTTTTTGACTATCAATTCTTAGACTGTTTAAGGCAGACTTTTTCATCTTTGAATGGGGCATTACAAGGTAGTGAAAACTTCTTTGACGACTTCGGAGCTAAATAAATATTTAAAATTTCACATGTCAAAGCTGCAACCAGTTTAAACTTTATGTATGTGAAAATAAAATTATTATAATAACATCAAAACTAATTTATCTCTATTAAACTACTTTTATGCCATCACATATTTTTTTTTTCATGGGGCTTGACCTCTGGGCCTAGGCGCTGTCCCTGAGCTCTTCCGCTCAAAGCTACCACTCTACCCATTAAGCCACAGAGTCCCTTCTGAAACATCACATTTTTAAATCAGTTAAAAGGCAACTGTGTCCAAGTGATTGCTTTTGGAGGTAGAAGACACAAAGAATTAAGGCTAATTTTCAAAGTTTAACCAATACGAATGGAAGCAATTAAAGTAGCAAATAATTAATTAATTAAAGAAGAATGATTATAATGTGACCTATGAATTGAAACTTTTACTACGAATTATAAATAAACATGAGTGGATTTTTGTTAGTATGGAATTTATGTATGATACAGTATACTTTCCTATAGAGTCTGTGAAACTCATTTAAATTCTCTAGGATTAATTACTCTAAGTAGATTAGGAATTGATGTGGGGCTGCAACTATACATCCGTGAAAGAAATCCTGAGGCCTTCTAATCATCCATAGACCTCTGCCTTCACAATTGAAAGGGGAAGTGATTTCTTTTCTCAGGTTTCAGCCTAAGGTTCTCTTTATGTTCAGCATCCAAAGTTCATTGTGAATAATAATTTTTTATTGTATTATATTTTCAGGGTAACATATAGAGGGCTACAGTTTCATTCATCAGGTAGTGAGTACATTGCCTCTCGACCATTGATAACCCTTCTAATGTTTTTCTCCCTCCTTCCCTCCTGAATTATTTTTGAAAGCCAATATTGTTTCTAAAATCTGTTATAGTTTTTTTCTGAAGCAACAATTTTTTAAGAGAAAACATTATAAATATAGAAACATTTCTAACATTTTTGTCCATGTCTTTTGTTTGTTTTTGATCTGATGATAACCTGGATGTAGGGAGTGGCGGAGTGGCTGTGCCGATGTTGTGCTCCTTGTTTATCGTTATGGCAATGTGCACAGCGGTGGAATAAGAGAGAAGTGAACCACTAAAGAGCCAAGCATCTGACATTTCAGTAATAGCTTTTTGGCATGGAAAGTGGTGACTGGATGTGTTTTTCCAAGGTTATGTAGGATGAATTCCAGAATGTGGTACTATCACCATATCACTCTGGGAGTCCAAAAATTTTTTAAATGACTTAGAAAATAATTAAACTCAGCTCTTGACTAGAAGAGCTTGGCAAAGATCCTTAAGAGAAAAATCCTCCTTAGCAACCAATCAGTCATGATTTCTTGCCTAAGTTTACCAACATCCTCATCAATGCATTAGACACATGTATTTATCCATATGTCACAGGCATGTGTATCTATCAATTTGCTGAATGTCCTTCAGCCTTCCTCAAATAAAATGTGTTTACTTGTGTTCTATTAAATAGCATATTTTACCACTTTCAAAATGGAAGCTCCACTAGAAATCAGTGCTGATATTTTTTCAGATAAATTGTTGCACTGATTACCATGAAGCACGTTGATGTCAGTATCACCATGACAACATTATGACAAGAACTATTCACTCCTACCTATCTAGTTGAAGGAAATGTCATCTGTATTCTGAGTAAACTAGAGCACATAGGACCTGTGCTTTCATATAAATTGTTCACGTAATGATTAGGAAATGTTGAATCACAACCAGATGAAGAAGAAGTAGTTTGTGTTAATGTGTCTCCTAAGGTAAGATTTGAAAATTTGAAGATAGATGCTGTAACTTTTTGGACAATTAGAAAAGAAAGAATTATTTTACCATTATAATACAACAAACATCCTTCACATTGTTTGCTTATTTATACTTTCATTTGTAAGAGGACAAGGCAGTGAGAGCAACAAAGAGCTTAACTACACAGGCAAGCTTTGGGATCTGTTTGAAGGTGATTATGTGAGGCGCCATTTGAATCACTCTTTGTATTTTTAGGGTATTGCATAATTTTTAATTTTCAGCTTTTTAAGATAGAAGTGAGTCACCCACTTGTACTGTTCCATTTTTAATTAAGAAAGGATTCAAAGTCTTTTTCTTTCTTAAATTAAAAATAACTTGACTCTCGCTTGTTTTCAGCCCCCCTCCTCTCCAGGGTGCTCTATAGAAAAGAAAAGCAGGCATATTAGAAGCAGAGGAAGAAATACCAGTCTTCACAAACACTATTCATTTACAAGTGCAACACTGCCAATATTTTTGGATTATTTATGACTGATTTTGTACTTGTTTTATTTTGTACAGTAGAGTGTCAGTATTCTGACATTTGCTGTTTAGATAACTGTGTTGCCACATGATGTGACATAGAACAGTTGACAAATGGCAATTTTCCCAGGAATGTTTGCCTTTTAATATGATCTGAGCCAAATCTGAAATTCTTTAGGGGAATTCCTTCCTTCTGAGACTTTGTTGATAGATTAGGTTGGGTAGGATGAGGAAAAGATGTCTTGCATTGTACTTATACGCTGATTTGTTGCAGGGCAATCCATTTGTACAACTACTTAAAAATAATTAAAATATAATTTTAAAATTCAAATAATATGACCTATGTTGAATTATAAAAATCTAACTCCCATTTTACCAATTTAGAGATATTACATATGATTGCTACACATCGTAAATGACTGGGCTTAAATCAGAGATGACTCCTCTGTTCCCTCTCCCTTACTATGTTCAGAAACCTGATAAAAGCTCATCATTTTTTTTCTTTCACAATGCATCATTTGACTTTAGCAAAGTTGAGTGAAAGATAAACAAAATATTGTTGATTGGAGGGTATATTGTTTTAAAGGTATGGCATAATATAAAAACTCAAGTTGGAGTCAGGCGTGGTGGCTCATGCTGTAATCCTGGCTACTCAGAGGCTAACATCTGAGGATCTAGGTTGAAAGCCACTTCAGACACTAAAGTCTGTGAGACTCTTATTTCCAATTAACCACCAGAAAACTGGAAGTGGAGTTATGGCTCAAGGAGTAGAGCAGTAGCCTTGAGCTGAAGAGCTCAGGGACAGCGCCCAGGCCCAGAGTCTAAGTCCCATAAACAACACCAATAACAACAAAAAAACCCTGAAGTTTTTCAGTTTTTCAAAATGCTTATTTATAACAGTGAGAAATATCCAAAAATATTAAACACAAATATGTGTAGCAGAGGAGTTCTCTGAGAAATGATTTGAATAATTAATATTCATTCTGCATTTTACTTTTCCAATATCAATATTTCAATTGCATTATTTCAAGAAAATATTTATGCTCCATGTTGTACTAACAATATTTAAATAAATAATATTACAGTGAAGATAGTCATAAATATTTTCAAGTAATGTTTTCAACAAAAGTTAAACCCAGAAAAGCAGAGCTATCAACAGAGAAGAAATAGAAGAAAGTCTATTCTGTATTTGGTAATTTTAAGAGGGGAGAATGTTGAACTTGAATTTTTAGTGAAACCTTTTCAAAATTGATTTTGCTAAGATTTACTTCCATGAAGTATACTTCTCTTACAAATTGTAGTTCCCATTTTAAACTCAGTCTTTAGCAGAGCATATTGAATATCCCTAAAAATCTGTTCAACAGCATCCATGTAACCCATTTTATATATATGTGTATATATATATATATATATAAAGCATTATAGTTTCTACATCCTATATAAAGCTAACCCACTTTCTACCACGTCCAGCCACATCCACACACCAACAGACCCTCATGCTTTTGTGTTTAAGATTTGGGGAGTAGGAATTTATTACTTGCCTATCGTGCTATTAATCTTATTCCACCATAATTTTATTTTATTTTTGCAGTCCTGGGCTTGAGCTGAGGGTCTGAGCACTGTCCTTGGACTTTCTCAAGGCTAGAGCTCTACCACTTGAGCCTCAGCAACACTTCCAGCTTTTTTCTATGCATGTGGTACCAAAGAATCAAACCTGGGTCTTCATTCATGCTAAGGAAGCACTCTACCACTAGGCCAGACTCTTGTCCCCCCAAATTTTATTTTTAAATTACCTTTCTTTAAGAATTCCTGAAGAGGAAAACTTTCTCTCCCTCCCCCCCCCCCCTCTCTCTCTCTCGCTCTCTCTCTCTCGCTCTCTCGCTCTCTCTCTCTCAGTCCTGGAGCCATTTTAATGAGATGATTTTTCTCCCTTGTCTAATGTATTAGACTGATTTAAATTTAGTAACTGAAAAACAGAAAATAGAAGATAAGATTTTTCCCCCTTTTTCTTCGTTTTGAATTTAAAATTGCCATCGTTTTTAAGTTAGCTATTATTGAAATAAAAATTTTAATATAGGTGTAAGACAAAGACAAGTAAATCTTGGTATTATTATTTAGGGTGATTAATTCTAGTTCATCAACATTTTTCTAATCAAATGGCTTTTCTAGAAAATAAAGAATCCTAATTACATAGATATTAAATATACAATGGAGATTTTTCACTGGCATTTGTTACAGTGCCAGCCTTAGATTATTTGCAATAATATTAAAATTGGTGGTGGTAAATAGAACAGGGCCTCTGTAATCTGATTTATGTCACGCCTAGCTCGTAATGGAAAGTAGATTGTCTTTAGTTTTTGAAGCAAGATTCTCTTGATTTTCCTTCAATATTAAATATATTTTCATATGCAAGTTAGACATTGCTATAGATTTAAAAATGAATAAGTAAAACTCTCTTGTCTATCCAGTATTTTTTTTTTCATACACAGGATCTCATTTGCTAAGCTTAAGATTAATGGATTCTTTTTCTTTCACTCTTCTTCATGAATTAGTCTCAATGGCTTTACAAATCTTTGTTTTAAATTCAGTTGATTTCATCTTAGAGTTAGATATGGAATGCTGGTGAGATATTTTTACTCAGTCATAAATCCTGAACCAAAAATCATTTTAAAAGAAATATATCTAACACCCACAGAGTTAGATATCATGTGGCTAAAGTTTTCTGCCAAGAACACACCACAAGCCTTTTGTTAATATTGCTCACAAGCAGGAAAGGAGTAGGAAACTATATTTCTATAAAATGAATGAGTATTTTTCTGCATCTAGTATCCCAGAGCTCAGTAAACATGAGGACACCTTGAAATATATTTATGATCATTGCTCTTTTTACAAGCTTAGGAATTTTCCCACCTCTGAAACACACAGATCTTATTTACTTGCTATCACCATCTGTCAGAAAATATTTTCAGTTGAACAAAGGAGCAAAAGAATAATCCCACCTGCAGATGCTGTTCAACTAAGAAATTAATCCCAACAAAGGAAGCCTTCCTGAGGTAAGCACAAGCGTTGTTTTCTTTTCGTTGTGACACTGTAGTTCACCTGATTTGACTCCTTGGGAAAAAGAAAGTCTATTTTTCATGCATATTTGCATTTCAAACTTCCCTTTGGATGTTACACACACACACACACACACACACACACACACACACACACACACACACACTAAAATGATTGCAGAATCCTGTACAAGTTTGCCTTTGCTCTAAGGGTTAGGTACATGACTCATGTAACATAGGATCTTCCTAGCAGTCAAAATGCTTGATTTCAGACCCAGTTATCACAAAAAACTATTTAAAAAAATTAATTTCTCAGTCCACTTCAAGTTTTCTTTGCCATTCTAGTAACACTGTCTATCTTCCCTCAAACTGTCCATCTATAAGAAGTATCCTGGGAGCCGGGCACAGAAGTCTTAATGCTTTTAACCCTAGCTACTCAGAAGGCAGAGATCTGAGGTTGTGGTTTGAAGCCAGCCTGGGCAAGAAAGTACCTCATATCAACCACCAAAAAGACTAGAAGATGGACACTGACTGACGCTCAAGTGGTAAACCAGTAGCCTTGAAAAACCAAGGTCCTTCTGAGTTCAAGCCTCAGGACCAGCCCACGTGCGCACTCAGGCATCCATGCTTGCTTGTGTACACACACACACAAACACACACACACACACACACCACAAAGAAGTATTTATTGAAGCGGAGGAGTTAGGATTAGCCTTTGGAAGAAAGACCCTAAGGAGTACCACACAGTGAGTTTTGTGAGTTTGCAGCTCCTATATCTTTGTTAAAGTAATATTTAAATAAACCAATAATGGTCCTTCTGTAAAGATTGCAAAAAGACAATTGTAGAACTTTGAAAAATGAGCAGGGTAAATGGGGGTAGTTTTAGCTGCTTTTCCTTTGTTACTAATGAACAGAATGGCTTATGTTCTTATCCTGTTTGTCTTTTCCTGAGTCATTCCTTCATTTCTTCATTTGTTTTCCCTTGAGTTATTATTTTTTTCATTTATTTACTGAACCTTCTAGCTTCCTTTAACACTCTACATTTATTGTTATTACTTTCAAAACTTATTCTTAAACTAAGGTTTTACATTTTCTTTTTATCCCATAGTCTTTCTTCACAGCATTTGTTAGTAACTGAAACCATTCTGATTTATGAAATTATCTCCCCTGTCTTAGGAAGTATTCCTGGACAGAGGTAAAGAAGTTCAATTTGTTGTTTACTACTGAGTTTTTCAAACCTAGCAGTTTTCTAGGCATGCTGTGTAGTTATCCCAAGAATAATCACCATCATTATGACCAATACCAGCATCATCATCATCATCACTACAATCATCTCATTCACCATGATCAACATCATTATTACAGTCATAATCACCTTTATTGCATCACTGATAGTGGCTAATCCTCATAATATGTTCAAATGTTTGCCCAATAAATGAATTAGTGAATGATTAAATGTTTTTGAATATTATTGGACCAACTCATATTATGATACATAAATGTGCTTATGCCACACACTTTTACATCCAAATGACACAGGAATTCCTAAAGATGAACATATCTTCAGTCACTTATTTTCTTTGATGCTGCCATGCACATTTGGGTTAGATAGAAATGGTTTTGTGAGTTCTTAAAGAAATGAAATCACTATCCACTTAAATTTATTTATGATACAAGAAACCTTAAGGAAAACTGAAATTGACATCAAGTTTCTACTTTAGATTTGTCTTTTGACTTCATAATTTGTAGCTGCAAATGTTGTAATTACTCTTGTATGTATAACATAAGACTGGATGGGGAAACTAATGATCACAAGAGTTGAAATAGATTGGAAAAAAGTTAAAAGATAGGCAAAGAGCTTTTTTTATTCAATTAAATATCATGTGCTAAGAATAAAACAGAACAATCTAGAGCCAGTCATGTTGAGTGAGACAAGTCAAGGCCAAAAGAACAAAAGGCGCATGTTATCCTTAATACGTGGCTATTAGATCCAATCAGTACAAGAGCAAGGACTCAATATTTGCATAGCCAATGGACATGGTATTGGAAATATAAACACTACATAGACATAAAAATTTATGACTTTATAGACGTAATCTTTTATTACATAGACTAATATGTATTTATGGCATACAAACCCTCAGCTTGATTTTAATTATGTTCTAAAATCTAAGTGCCAGTGATTGTATATTGAGATTCCCTTCTTAAATACTTGTTTGTTAAACACATCATTTGAAATATGATGTAAAAATCAATGTTAAAAAATGAATAATCTAGCTACTGGGAACTGGGCACTCATACTTGTAACCCTAGCTAATCCAGAGGCTGAGATCTGAGGATTGCAGTTCAAAGACAGCCTTATCAGGACAGTCCATGTCACTCTTATAAGAAAATTATAAAAGCCAGAAATAAATTATACTAAACTTTACTTTTTTAAAAAAAATTGAGCTAGATACCTGGGGCTCACAACTGTATTCCTAGCCACCTAGGAATCTGAGTTCTGAGGACTGCAGTTTGAAGTCAACCTAGAAAGACAAATCTATGCAACTCTTATTTCAAACGAAGCAACAAAAAGCTGGACTGAAGACATGGCTCATATAGTAGAGCTATGAGCCAGTATGAGGCCATGAGTTTGAGCCTCAGTCTTGAAAAAAGATTTTTTTTTAATTAAAGAATTATTAACATTGATTTTTACATCATATTTCAAATGACATGTTTAACAAACAGGTATTCAAGAAGGGAATCTCTATATACAATCGCTGGCACTTAGAATTTAGAATATAATCAAAATTAAGCTGAAGGTTTGTATGTCATAGATACATAATAATCTATGTAATAGGGCCAGGAGTTTGGCCTAGTGGTTAAAGTGCTTGCCTAGCATGCATGAAGACCCGGGTTCGATTCCTCAGTACCACATACATAGAAAAAAGCCAGAAGTGGTGCTGAGGCTCAAGTGGTAGAACTCTAGCCTTGAGAAAGTCCAAGGACAGTGCTCAGGCCCTGAGCTCAAGCCCAGGACTGGCAAAAAAAAATAATAATCTATGTAATAAAACATTATGTTTATAGAGTCATAACTTTTTATGTCTATGTAGTTGTGTTTATATTTCCAGTACCATGTCCATAGCATTGGGTATGCAACTTTTGAGTCCTCTTTTTAAAATTAAATTGTATTTTTAAGTATGGAGCATGATTTCCAAAAATGAGCTTCTAAAACCAGAAAGCACTGGCTCTCTAAGACATGCTAGAAATGGAATTAATTTTCCCTACAATCTTTTTTTTTTTTTTTTTTTTTTTTTTTTTTTGCCCGTCCTGGGCTTGAGCTCAGGGTCTGAGTACTGTCCTTGAGCTTTCTCAAGGCTAGAGCTCTACCACTTGAGCCACAGCACCACTTCCAGCTTTTTTTCTATGTATGTGGTACTGAGGAATTGAACTGAAGTCTTTGTGCATGCTAGGCAAGCACTCTACCACTAGGCCAAACTCCCGGCCCTCCCTAGATTCTTATGTAGGTCTTTTTTATCCTCTTAGATTTGTTCTAGCATATATGGATTTAGAAGGCATTTTGAGATGTTTCTTTCTTTCAGGTAAATTTTTTTTTCTGAGGATAACTAGCTGTTTCTATTGAAAAGTAAAAGTAAAAATTCAACTGCTTTATTGAATCAATGACTACAGGCAGGTATATTGCTAAATTGGTGCATTGCAAAGAACTGGCTAAATTGTATAATTTTTCATTATATAGAGTGAATCAGATGTATGGAATTTATGTGTGTACAATTTATTCATAATATTGGTACATTTCAATAAATTTTTAAGGAACTCAGAGAGTAAGCATTTCATACCATTTTGTCATGTTCAGCATTGTTATTTAGGCTTTTAAAATAATATTTGTAAAGGAAACTTTGCAGTTAAACAGAAGTATCCTTCTCTGTTTCTCAAAAATTTGTCTTTAAAATATCTTTGTACTTGAGTTTGCCCTCCCACCAAAAAAATAGAAGAAGAAAAACAAGAAGAAGAAGAAAAGAAAAGAAGGAAAAGCAAAAATTAATTAGCCTGCCTGAGGTTATTGTGGAAACATGCCATGGGAAAAATACAAATAACTCTGTCATCTGGTCAATCTGTTCTAACAGAGGAGCACAAACTCAGAGTGTAAACACATCAATTGCATATTCCTTAACCATTCTTATTATAGCAAGATATTTTTTCTTGAACAGAAAAAAATGCTGCCTATCCATTCTGATCTACCAGTGTGTATCACTTCAGTTATTGTTAAGCTTTCTCTACACAATTTATGTTATACTGTGTGATATCAAGAAGTGTTTTAAAATTCATGACATCCAGACACTGTGCCTCTAATTAGAGAGGGGAATGTGAATGCTAGATTGCATTTGCCTTCACTTCCTTTTAGGAAATGGGAAAGAATAGTTTGCAAGGAAGTCAAACTAGAATTTTCACTAATGAGACCTCATCTGAATTATCAAAATTGGTGAAGATAATTTTGTTGGCAGAAGTATCGACAGCATAGCATGAAGGAAGGGGTTGTAATCAGAGGAGGGAGATGAGAACGGCCATTTCAGAATATGTTCCTTTGTGAGGCAGAAATGGAGTTCAGTATGTAGGAGTACTGCCAAGTCATGGAAAGCACCCAAGTGTCAAATATCATTTTAGAACAGATGACACAATTTTAGAGTGTTTTATATTCTCATTATGTGCAAACTCAACAGATCATAGATGGCATTGCTCCTATCACTTAATTGTCTTTCCTTTCTATGATGACTTTAAACTATCATTAATTCACCATTGTACATATATGATTTGGGTTCTGTTTATTAGTTTTATTTAATGTTTGCTTTAAAATTGCAGCACATTAACGGAATTATTTAATGAAAACTATAAAAATGTAAAGAAAGAAATCAAAGAGAATACCAGGAAACTGGAAGACATCCCATGCTCATGGATAGGGAGAACCAACATAGTAAAAATGGCTATACCGCAATTCTTTCTGATGTCAGCATAGAATTCCACTGTGTATAAGTACCACATCTTCTTGATCCAATCATGTACTGAGGGACATATGAGTGGTTCCATATCTTAGCTATAGTACCTAAGATATTTTTAATAAAATATTGGAAAACAACATTTGCAAAATACGTGTTTCACGGTGCCATTAATGTGGATGTTTGAACTCCCTTATGCTTGCATTCATTTTGGTATTCATTAGAAACTTTGTAAATGAATCCACTATTCATTTTCATTTAAATTTCCTAACTTTAGGCTATGTATGTAAAATATTTTGGATATCTGGAAACCTGCAAATACAGAAATAGGTATAGGAATAGATTTCAATCTTATGTGAAAAAATGAATACTTACAAAGAAATTGCTGAGGCACTATGTAATACATAGAGCAAATTCCAAAGTCATTGTCAGGTGAGTAATAGCTAATCTTAAGAAATATATTCATAAGATTTCTCCCCATACACTTAGGTAGTTTTGTGTAAAGCCTTTTTCACTCTTCCTAACTGAAATTCATGTCTATTTCTTCTCTTATTATGCTCTTTTAAATCAAAATTGTTATATTTCACTCTGTACTCCAGTTGATTAAATAAAACTATCTCTAATATCAAATCACATTATTTTTTCCTTCCCTTTGGTAGGACAAAAGAAATAGTTCCGTACAAAGCAGCATTCTAAATCTTTCTTCTTGGGATAATTCCAGAAAGATTCATAATGTCATTTTTTAAAGGGAGTTATAAGAATCTTCACATTCTGTCTGAGGCTTCATTTTGATGCCCTGAATCAGGCTCTGAATTTTTTTTAACATTTCTTTGCTCATTGTTTAAAATACAAGAACAAAAAAACTTAATACAATACTATAGCCTGATAGAGAATGTTTCAGATTGAAGCCTTTCATGGCATCCGAAAATGTTAGTATATGACTGGCAGGTTTTCAGTGACAAATTTTGTTCCTTTGCAATGTTTTTTTTTAAAATAATTATTGTATTGTATAGAGGGTTTACAATTATATTGCCAGATAGAAGGTGCATTACTTTTCATACATTGATACCCCTTCTCATGATTTTGTCCCTATTTTCCTCTCCCCACCCCCTTCCAATCATTTTGTTTCACCCCCTTCCCTTTCCTATTTAAAATAAACAAATGAATGTGTATATACCATATGCCAGGTAACAAAGTCAGATACTTTAACAATATGAGATTAATGCAATAATAGGTTTTAGAGGTAGGATTTGGGAAAGCCAGGAGGAGGGAGCAGAAAGAAATAACTGAGAATGCTTCATTAACTATTTATTGGCCGTGTGTGTGTGTGTGTGTGTGTGTGTGTGTGTGTGTGTGTGTGTGTGTGTGTGTGCTAGGAGAAAGACAAAAGAGGAAGGAATAGAGAATGGATGAAAGAGCACAGGGTGGGAAGGAAACGGTGGAGCAGGGGAGGAAAGAGAGCTAACATTCCTCCATGTCAGAAAATTCTCATATGTTGAACACACAAAAAATTCACTTTAATATTGATACTTCCTGACCCATCCATCTCCTCTGCTGAACTCCTAAGTATGAGCTTTCTTTCCCCCCCAAAAAAATTTTGGCACAACTACTTAGGTCTGTGATGTTAGATCGCCTTTACTAGACCATATGAATGTTTAAGATGAACATCTTAAGTAAAGGTTGAACCATTGTAATATTTTTATTTATTTTATTTTCATTTTTGTGGGTCATGGGGCTTGAAGTTAGTCTGGGAGATGTCCCTGAGCTCTTCAGCTCAAGGCCACCACCCTACCCCTGGCCCTGGGCCTTGACCCTGTGCTTTTCAGCTCAAAGCTGAGCCAAGCCCCACTTCTCGTTTTTTAGAAGTTAATTGGAGATAAGAGTCCTAGGTCCTTTTGTGCCTGGGCTGGCGTTGAACCTTCATTCTCAGATCTCAGGCTCCTGAGTGGCTAGGATTACAGGCATGAGCCACTGCACACGGCTACACAGTAATATTTTTATAGCTTCTTTCGCACAAACAGGATATTTAACAATTGTTGAATATAAGGAATTATGTAGAAATGCATATTCACATGCCCTCAAAATGGTCCCATTAGTAAGTTACAACTCCCCAGAACCTTTTGAATTTTAATAGAAGTTTTCCCCAAACATTGAGTACTAAATAATATGAACTCTAGGTTATGGAAACAAGTGATTTATATTTGTGATTGTTGTTCTTGATGTACTATGTGAAATTATTTTTTTCTCTCTCTTTTTTTCCACTTATGGTTACTCTCATGTGGTTAGTGTGTCTGACTTTGTTACTTGGTATATTGTTTATTTGAAAAAGGGAAAGGAAGGGGAAAACAAGGTGATTTAGAGGAAGGGGGAGGAAAAAGGGACAAAAACATGAGAAGGGGTATCAAGGTTCAAGAAATAATGTACCCATTACCTGACAAATGTAACTGTAACACCTCTATACATTATCCCGACAATAAAATACAATACAAAACATTAAGCAAAACGTCACTAGCTAATTAAATTGCAAAACCTAGATATGCTGTTATTCAGTTTTGCCAAGTAAAAGTATTTCATCTCTCAACAAAAGTACCTCAGATAAGAGATTCTTTTGTGAGCATGAGAAGCATGATAGGAAGGCAAGATGGTTTGATTTTGGAAGCATGCTGTTACATAGCACACAATGTTGAAAATTCTTGGATATATGTGAAATATTTCACACATGAAGGGCAAAAGCAATTATTTTCATCTCTTGATCTCTGGTCAATTTTGTACTCTGTCAAACATACCATCTTCAAGTTATCAGAGATGGTATGTAGCATTTGAATTGCATTTTGTTTCAAATGTTGATACATCTTGTTATTACATAAGTGTTGCCAACCATAGTTTTATGATCTTTATTAAGTTGATGGGTTTTTCTTCCTTACAAATGATACTGCATTTCTACCTACTTCTTCAATGTATTCTAGGACTTTTATCCAGTAGTTAAACTCTAGAGGTCTTGAATAAGATTAAGGTAAATCCATCTGCCAGGCACCAAGTGGTTCTCATCTGTAATTCTAGCTGATCAGGAGGCTGAGATGTGAGGATCAGAGTTGAAAGCCAGCTCAAGCAGAAAAGAGACTCTTATGGCCAATAAACTACTCAGGAAAAACTGGAAGAGACTACATGGCTCAAGTTGTAGAACACTAATCTTGAGTACAAAGAGGTTTAGGAACAACACCCAGCCCCTGGACTGGCAATATATATATATATATATATATTATACATATGTATATATATTACATATATTATACATGTATATTATATATAAACACCTTTTGGTTATGCCTTCTGCTCACTTTATTTGTAATCACAAACATCTTATAGTAATTACCTACATACTTAAAATCTGGTGGGTAAAATATTCTGTTACAAGAAACCCAGCATCAGTTGGGAATTTTAACTGGCTCTTTTGTTCCATTCATGCAGAGAAATTTTTAAGCACTTTTTTCTTTTTTTTTTTTTTGCAGAGACTTCAAATTCTTTTTTTTTACTTTTTTTTCCAGTTTTTTTTCTTTTTTTATTGTAATTAGTAAAAGGGTTACATGATATTTGCCAGATAGAAGGTGCGTTAATTCACATACATTGATACCCTTTCACATGTCTTGGTACCCGTTTCCCTCCCCCCCCCACACCCCCCACCCGTCTTAGTTTTCCCCCCTTCCCTATCAAATTTCAAATATCCAAATACAAATAAATTCAATATATTAGATAACAAAGTGAGATACTATACCAATATGAGATAACAAGGGACAGCAAAGGAGATGAGAGACAACATAGTACATTAAGGACAACAATCATTCATTATATGGCTTTTGTTTCACTATCCTGGAGGTCCTTTTAATTAGCTTCACATTATATGTCCTTATGTATCAAGATTTTGCTCTATTGCAAATCTCTGCTAGTAGAGCCCAAGGTTTCTACTGATTATGACGAATGAGGGAAACCATTGAGCCTAAGTTCCTTTGAGTCTGGCTTACTTCACTTAATATGATTTTTTCTAAGTCTTTCCATTTCCTAACAAATGGGGCGATGTCATTCTTTCTGACAGCAGCATAGAATTCCATTGTGTACAAATACCACAACTTGTTGATCCACTCATCAACTGAGGGACATCTAGGTTGGTTCCATATCTTTGCTATGGTGAATAGTGCTGCAATGAACATTGTTGTGCTAGTGGGTTTAGTATGTCCTTGTTTCTGGGTGGTTGGGTAAATGCAAAGTAGTGGAATTGCTGGGTCATAGGGGAGTTCTATGTTTAGCCTTTTGAGGCACTGCCACACTGCTTTCCATAGTGGTTGGACGAGTTTGCACTCCCACCAACAGTGTAGTAGTGATCCCTCCTGGCCACATCCCCTCCAGCATCTGTTGTCATTCATTTTCCTGATCCTGGCCATTCTAGCTGGAGTGAGGTGGAATCTTAGAGTTGTTTTGATTTTTAAGCACTTTTTTCTAATCTTTCCTTCTGACATCTTCTTGGGCCATCATCTATAGACTTTACTGAAGCTAATAACTGTTGACATTTATACCGTTAACTATTTCCTTCTCAGATGCCTAGATTCTTTTGAAATGACTTTATGGGGACAGCATTTAGGAAATTATAAAATAGCAGGATGCAACAAAAAACTATAGAAATCCTGGAACTGTTAGAATTTATCTTTCATTTCTTCCCAAAGTCTCTTCTCCTGACAAACCCTAGCCTCTTTGTCTTTACAGATTGGCTTATTTGAAGATGACACATAAATGTACTTAGAAAATATTTGAGTTTCTATGACCAGCTTCTTTGACTATAGGAGTATTGTTCTATTCTAAATTCACACGCACACACACACACACACACACACACACACACACACACACACACACCCTGTCTGGCTTGTTTTTACAGCTCTTTACAACCCTAACCCTGGAAGAATTTTCTAATTCTATGATTATTATTCAGTATGTACATGTTGCCTGATATTTAATTACATAAAATTGTGAAATTCTTGATAAAAATCACATTACTGTAACATAATAGTCCCAAGTTAGTATTTATATGCTTTCTATATATTTCACAAAGTTGAGGACTGAAAAATAAATCTTAAACAAAACTGTACATGTTAATAATAATTCAACCAGAAACAAGTGGAATGCTAGAAACATAAATTAAAAGATTCATAAGGGAACAGTTTTGTTTTTCCATTTCTATATAAAGGAGTTTGTTTTACAAGCAATGTAACAAATGGCTTGAAACAATCTTCTTGTTGCTAGGCTCTTACATACCTAAACAGACCTTATACTTTTTTAAGTTGAAGCATAACAAATTGAAACATTAAAATGATGCTTATTAAAATAAGAAGGTGACTCATCAGAAACTGAATTCCCTTTCCTAGTAAAGTCCTAGATAATACATCACAAACAATTTCTCTTAAAAATTAATTTCTGTTCTTTCTTAAAATCCTCTTAAAATAGAGATGCTAATTTATGTTTTAAAATATCCCCCATGGTATTTCGGAGAATATTACTTATTGTCCATTATTGTTTTAAATAAAGCTTATTTTGAAATATTTTTCAAATATGCCTAAAAACTATGAGATAAACTTGTTGAATTATTATTAATATGGCATAATACAAAAGATTCATTTTAAAGAATTTAAGTGGTAGAGGAAACTTATCAAATAAAGTGTATATCAAGTAAAACCATATAAGAAAGGAGCTTGTAGGCAATGTGCATGTATGTCAAGTGGGAGTATGAACCAAAAATTACCATGAAGGAATATGGAGAAACACATTAATAAGAACATGAAAACAAGTGATTGTTGGCTAAAATAAAATAAAAAAGTGGTTGGGAAAGGGTTCTCCCATCTCAGCCTTCCATTTAGGTTGGATACCCAGCATGTATCTTAACACCTAGACACTGGTTGTAAAAGTATCTCAAGTGTATGCTTCTGCTGTATTTGAACCACTATCCTCTCAGTGTTAACCTACCAACTGTCTAGAATTGTGGATATAGGTCTATTGCACCTGCCTAAAATATTTTTAAATGTTGGCTTTTTCAACAAATCTTTTTAAAAAGATACTGATTTTTATTACTCTCTATATTTGAATTGATGTCCTTCATTCCATTACAAAGATGAGTTTATGAACTGATGAGCACAAATCATTCCCAAAGAATCTGTTACTTATTGGATTCTAAAATTAAGTCTTATTGAGATCTGAATAACAAGCAACACTTTGGTGATGTTCAAATGTGTATTGTTCAAAATCTATACTGCTTCTATATGTCTTTTGTTAATTCACACTCAAATTATTTACCACAGTCTTTCAGAGCTTGAGATTGTGTTCACTCCTAGAAGCCAGTATGATTTGATTTGTAAGATTTACCTAAATAAGGAAAAGGGGAGAAACAAACTAAGTGTTAATTCTTGGCACCACCTACAGCATTTAAATTATTATAATCTAATTATCTCAATAACTTTATGTAAAATCTTACCTATTTACACAAATATTAGAATTTAAGATTATGTAATGCATTTTTGGTGTGCACATTCATTCCCCATGGAATCCATTTACATGCACTATAAATTTAGAAAGCTCAAAACAATAAATCTGTTTTTTTTTTCATTTTAATTTATTGATTTGATTGTTTTGCTATAGGATTTCCTGACAAATGTTAGCTTGCTCCAGAACTTGAGAGCCTATTTATTATATGCTGGAGTTATCGGTATGTGTTATTAATTCATGTTCTTAAATATCATCTCTTTCCTATTTAGTTTATTTAGGTAATTCAAACTTGCTGGACTCAATAATGATGCATATACTTTTTCACTATGGAAATCTTTTCACTAGATTGATGGATCTTTTTGCAGAGAGAGAGAGAGAGAGTGTTTTATTATACAGATCACTAGTATTGAATAATTTGGTTTCTTTTACAAGTGCATAAAAGATGTAATTTCTGCAACACAATTGGTTGTAGTCATTCCTGTGCCTATGAGCTATCAGCTATTACAATGAGTTGATTTTTGCAAATAATTAATCTTATTAATGTTTAGGGGAAAAAAGGGAAAGAGGCCTGTTTTCTTCATGAGCTTATTGTGCTTATATCTCTTTTCTCATAGATATATCTAAAGAATTGTAAGTATGTATTACTGTCTCTATAGAATAAAAGGTCTAGTATCTTATTTTGTTATCCACAAATGTATCAATAAATCAAAAGAGAGTTTATCCGAGTTCTTATTTTGTAGAATAATAGCTTAAGCAGTGTTAGATATTTGTGTTCTTGGTAAGATGCAGTCACATACAATTATGTCATACAAAAAATTTATATAATTTTTTTGCCTATATAGACTTCTTTATTTTACAAAAAAATCAGTATAATTGGAAGGTTTGTGTCTTTGTCCTTTTTGTTATATTTTTGGGTTATGTGGTAAAATGAGTCCATTTTGCATGCCTAATGATGACTATTTTAGGCTTCCTTGCTCTATATTGCTCATTTCTTAGGTGACATTGTTTAAAATTACACTCAAGGGTCACTTGAAAATAGGCCACGTAAGGTCATTTTGGAAGCAGTTTGTGTTATGCATGTCATGTAGATTCAGAGACCAAATGAGAGATGTCTGTAGTTTCTTAGATCATTCTTCTAGCAAATGTTTGTATAAACACATGTGCCTGTTCGAGTACTTGTGTATTTTAGTGTGCATGGTTATATATATTAAAGTAGGGAAGAGAGAAAAGTCACAAAAATAAAACTGAAAACACTAGGTACTGTTAGAACATTTTATATACAATATATTATTTACTCCTTTGTGGTTTATTTGTTTGAAGTAGACTGTCACTATGTTACCTAGACAGGTCTTAAAGTAATTAAATAGCCTAAGTTTCCTTAAACTGGAGATTTTCTTGCATCAACCTTCCACTTATTGGGATTATAGATAGGAATCACTATGCCGAGCTTCATTAAATCTTTACAACAATGGATTTAAACTTTTATATTAACTCTCTCTCTCTCTCTCTCCCTATGTCTGTCTTTCTGTCTCTCTCTGTGTCTCTGGCTCTGTCTGTCTCTCTGTTTCTCTCTCTCTCTGTTTCTCTCTCTCTCTGTTTCTCTCTCTGTTTCTCTCTCTCTCTCTCTCTCTGTTCTCTCTCTCTCTCTCTCTCTCTCTCTCTCTCTCTCTCTCTCTCTCTCTCTCTCTCTCTCTTTCTCTCTCTCTCTCTCTCTCTCTCTGTCTCTACCTGTGTCTGTCTGGCTACCTGCCTAGATATCTGTTGTCTGTCTGTCTGACATAAGTTATAAAAAAAAGAAGAATGAACATGAAGCTAGAAAATCTACAGTTGTGTGAAGATGTGAATGCCATATTCTAGTGGCTAGGATTGATTTACCTGTCTTTGTCTAGCATGGATGAATAAACAGCTGGATCCATTTACGTCTGTATGTTTATGATCATGACTTTTGTTATCCTTCTAAAGGGGGTCATTTTTCCCTAGGAGACGTATATATTCTTTAAAATAGAATTTACTTACACTCAAAGAATTAAGTTACATTTACAACAATGAAATATTTATATCTTTCTAAATTTTATTAGTAATAAGTAGATCAACACATTGATAGTATGCATATGTTAAAACTATGGATATACATATTATCTAGGTAATACAAATGTATATTTACATATATGTGTGCATGTTGTGGACAAAAAAGCAATCAGAACTTGAGGGAATGGGATCAGACTTATAGGGAGAATGGTGGAAATGGTAACAGATGAAAATATATTGCACTCATAATTGAAATAATTGAATTTAAATAAATAAATATTATTTTCAATTATTAATATAATTGAAATAAATATTCTAAAGCAATCAGAAACATGTTTTATATTATCTAAGCAAGGAAGACATTATAAGAGATATGTAACTGATAGGAAATTTTCTAAATTGTATATATATATATAAATATATATACATAATTTTATATAAACATGGAGAGCATTGCACCTTTGTTTTCTCTCCTAAGAGTATCATCTTTTGGTCTCATGTGTGTCTAGAATCCTGTATAATTTATCATAGCCAAGTGTATTTTAGATCTAATTTCTGCATAGCAGATATTTCTGCATGTCTCTCTGACCTTGGCTTACCTCACTTAGCATGATTTGTTCTAGTTCCATCCATTTCCCTGCAAATGACACAATTTTATTCTTTCTACTGGCTGTATAAAATGCTATCGATTGTAGATACCACATGTGTTGGTTTTGAAATATAAGAACTAGAGTAGCTATTTCCCACAAGACCAGGAAAAATGAGATCTTGACTTTGTTTTGTAAAGGAAAGTCAAGATCTATTCTTCAGAGAAGATGGAAAAGATGCTAACAGCAAACCAGCCTGTCTTGTATGAATACACGCACTAAACTATGATCGCTTTCACTCTTCCTCCCTTTTCTTTTCCTTTTTCTTTGGAACACACTAGTATTCAGTGGTTGAGAGAGTACTGGAATGTTCATTCTAGGGTGTTGTCTGCCACTTCCCTGCCCTTTCCTACTGTCCCTTCAGGAGTCTTTCCTGTCTGTCTTTATTTTCATCATCCTTTTACTTCCCTGGAAATTAAAAGACCTCTCCATTGACATTTACCATTCCCACTAATGATGTTGTTTCAATTTGGTTTGTTTTTCACAGATAATGTCTCCATTGCCTTTTTTGTTTGTTTGTTTGCTTTTTTTGTCCCCAATCTTGTCTGAACAGCCCGGTTCTTCCTATATGCTGACCTCACTTGCCACTGACAAGGAAGGTATCCCAACTTCTCTGTTTCAGGAAAGTAAACAAACAAAAGCAAACACAGAAAAATGGATCAATTTTGGCACTATCTCAACGAGACTAGCTTTTCCTTGATTTTTTTTTTAAACTCATACCCTATGTCCATTTACTGGTCCATATTATTATTTGATCGAAATGCCCCTCCACTTAATTTAAAAGATTTCTTAAGCCAACAGCTGACAACATTTTCCATACTTCCTCATACTCTCAGGCTATTAAGTTTCTCAGAATATTTACCTGCAAGCGTTTGCTCATCCATCTTGTGTCTAATCTCTGATATCTCCAGTTCTCTTATTTCCTTTTTCTTGATGTCCAGATCAAACACATAGGTGTTATTTACACATGGCTCCTCAACTGTTTTGACTGAATGTCGCACTTGAGACATCATTAAATCAAACCAAATTCTCTTCCTCCCTACACAATTTGTTTGTATGTGTGTGGCAGGGGGAGGGGGTGCATCTCTGTGTGCATGCACATGTCCTGGGGCTTGAACCTGGGACCTTGGGTGATTTCCCTGAGTGTTTGTGCTCAAGGTTAATCCTCTATCATTTGAGCCTCAATTCCATTTTCAGCTTTTTTTTTTTTTTTTTTTTTTTTTTTTTTTTTTTTTGCGCCAGTCCTGGGATAGAGCTCAAGGCCTGAGCACTGTCCTTGGACTTTCTCAATGCTAGAGCTCTACCACTTGAGCCTCAGCACCATTTCTGGCTTTTTTTCTATGTATGTGGTACCGAGGAATCGAACCCAGGTCTTCGTGCATGCTAGGCAAGCATGCTAACACTAGGCCAAACTCCCGGTCCCACTTTCAGCTTTTTTGGTAGTCAGTTGTAGGTAAGAGTCTCTTAAACTTAACTTTTTTTTTTTTGCGCCAGTCCTGGGATAGAGCTCAAGGCCTGAGCACTGTCCTTGGACTTTCTCAAGGCTAGAGCTCCACCACTTGAGCCTCAGTACCACTTCCGGCTTTTTTTTTTCTATGTATGTGGTACCGAAGAATCGAACCCGGGTCTTCATGCATGCTAGGCAAACACTTTAACCACTAGGCCAAACTCCCGGCCCGTCTTAAACTTAACTCTTGAGGCCGACTTCAAATTGGGATCTTCAGATCTCCAGAAAGCTCCACAATTGTTTTTCTAATGACTGCTTACTGACTTTCACCTCCTGTTGTACTGATGCTTTGGTCAGGATAAAATGAAAATCACTTCCTCTGATAATACTGACAATCTCAAAATCTGCCAATAACACCAGAGTAGTTTTCAGTCAAGTTAAAGGCATGGAGATGCTCCTCATCTCTCTGTCTCATAGCTCTAAGCAAAGTTTGGGTGACTCCTTCTCTGTCTTAGAGTCAGCATTCCTTAGTTAGCTGTCTATTTATTATCTACTGCCCAGATCTACATTTCTGAGACATGCTTTTTACTCTACATATAATGAACTAGCAACCATAAGCATCAGAGGCACCATCATGAGGAAACGTTCTGGAAATGAAGAAATTCCAAGCCCTTCTGAATCAGAAGATAGATCTAGACATCTAGGTATCTAGATGCATTTCACAAGACTGCACAATGAGGTCTGAGGAGCAGCTCTATAAATCAGGTCTCTGCTGAAAATGAGTTTCATGAGATCTTTGGGGAAGAAGAGAAAGATCAAGGAAAGAATGAATATAAACAAGAGAAAGGAGAGCAGAGAAGGGGAAGTGAGGCTCAAGAGGGCAAAAGGGGACAGTTTCATTTTCTTGCACATTGAGTGTAATTATCCCATTTAAGTTCAGAGTAAGGTCTTACAGGAAACCAACAGCATTCTGTATGTACTATACACTAAAGTTCCTACCAAGAGTGTCATAAACACAGTAACTAGTTCATATACACTAATTTCTTCATTTTCTATTTTTATGTGTAATTACTGCTAATCTTCATGATTACCCTACCTTCTAGGCAAATAACCAGTGGAAAGATACATATATGTTTTATGGATTAAATTAAATTGTTTTTATGCAAATATTTTTGGTCAGATTATTTGTTAGATGTTTTTTGAAAAAATATTCTTGAAAGACACTGTGATAATTGAGGCCTAGGGTCTTGGTAAGACTCTTTAGATCTACTGAAAATCTCCAGAGTTTATCTTTTTTTTGTATTTCTTTTTTTCATATATTTTTTATTGTAATTAATAGCAGGGTTACATTACATTCTCCAGATGGAAGATGCATTACTTCACATACATTGATACCCTTTCTCATGTCTTGGTCCCCATTCCCTCCCCCCCACTCCCACCCTCATCTTGTTTCCCCCCCTTTCCTATCCAATTTCAAATAACCAAATACATATATATCCAACAGAGTTTATCGTGATATAAGAAAAAATTGTTTTTTCTCAATAAATACCTCAGTGTGACACACCCACCTCTTAGACATTTTCACAATGAATGCTGTCTTTCTTCTTAGTAATTCCCTTCAAAAAAAAAAAACCAAAAAACATCCAGGACTCACAGATCGATAAGCCTGCAAAAGCCACTTTAAATTTGCTGCCATTTGCAGGCTCATTAGAGAACACAGAGAGACAGGACCTGGTATTACTCATTTGTCAGCTGATATTCTCAGAAAGAAGCCAGCACTTGAATGCTTTCCTGCCCCAAAGTACTCAAATTGGCTCTAAGGCTTATCTCCCTGACTGTGATATGCTTTTAGAAGCACAAGACTAAATGTAACATTAGGCTTGTAGATAAAATTATGACTAGAAAGAAATTCAGTTTATTAAGGTTAGTGTGTTTGCTTGTGTTTGTTTCAGTCACTGATAAAAAGACATTGAATATGTGTCAAATACAAATCAACATGCTACACAGAGGTTTAAACCAAGTTCACAAATTGATTAAAACAGATGTTCCACAGATTATCATCATTTGGCTGTCTGTTTTCCATCTAGTTTAGTGAGTACTCATCCTGACATTTGCCTGTCTTTGCAAATGTATTTGGCAGAATCAACTTTTATATTAGGAAGAATCTTTTTAGGTATTTCTAAGTGGAATTAAGAGTGACATATGCATATGTGAAGATTACTTTTAAACTTTTAAGTACTTATGATGTCCTATCACCTGTAAATTCTTTAATTTGGTGTGCCATCAGCTAGTACATTCAAAGAACAGCAGGCTGACCTAAAAATGCTAATTGAAAAGTACACAAATAAAATCTAATTTTCCAGTCAATGAATCATGGATTGATGACTTATACTTTGCTCTGCATTCCTGATCACAGAATCTCTGCCCAGCATTTCATCAGATAATGACTCTTCTTGTGCCATCATTTACGTTTACATGACAAATGCCTATTTAAATTATCAGCATACAAATAAGCAAGATTTATCCTTATGTTTAAATTGCCTTTTCTTCTATGAACATCTTATTGAATGTAAGATTTTGAATATTATTGAAATCAAGAGATAAAAATAGTTCAATTTTCTGCTGATCAGATGCAAGTTGTGGTTATTCATGAAGTTGAAGCACTGAACCCTTGTTTATTAAACACAAGGCTGATAGATAATTCAAGTGTTCGCTTTTTTCTGAGAACACTGGTAATCTGCAGATATAAGCAATGAAAGAATCTTCAGTTCCAGTGTTGTTTTTTTCAGTTTGCTCTGTTGTGGGAAAAATGTGCATCTGACAAAGATTTATTTTTTACAAAACCAGGATATGTATTGTAGGAAGGAACATTTCGGCACGCAACCTAGTTGGTGTACAGCTTCCACAGTTCTTGGTGTATTTGTCATAATTGATAACAATAAACATAAATGATGAACTGAGAGGCTTTGTGTTCTGTTGAAAATTAGGTAATTTTAGCTCTTAAATATTAAGCATACCTAAAAATAGCAAAGCTTAACGTATGTAAACTACAAAATTCCTCTTGTGAAGAAGCTAAACTTTTGCATTCCTCAATTAAAACTCATATAGTCATTGTATACAAATTTTGTCAAATAATGAGCACTTAACATCAGAGAACTTCCACAAAAGTAAGACCTCATTACTCTCATGAAGGAAATTGTAGTGATACAATTAGCACAACAATATAATTACTTCCATAAAGAGACAAACCACTGTGGTCTGCAGAGTGATACAAAAGTAAATGGAAATTTACTGTATCTATTTTACACACAAACTTCCCATAGACAGTCAACCACATATTAGGCAAAGATTAGAAGTTAAACTTGGAGCAAAATCTGTGTATTTCTAGGCAATCAAAATTGAGAGGGAACTGAAGGACTGATAGAAAACATTTCACATGGAAGGAAAGAAATGAGACTGCACTCTATGGTGGTAAGTGCATAATAAGAAATTTTCAATGTGTTCCAGTGACAGAATATAGTCTAGCTAAGCATAAGTGCTAATGTTTAAGTAGCAGATAAATCTGAAGCAAAGGAACTTGGTAGTGGAGTAAGGTATACATACTGATTCTTCAGTGCCAAACTGAAGAAACTTCACCAAACTCTTTGTGGAAGGGAATCATCCTTCTCTAAGATTTCCTGAGCCACCTGAGCCATTTGAGACATAATGATGTCAGAGGAAAGCAGAGGCTGCAGGCGCTGTCATATCTTTCATCATTTCCATGTCCTTTGATTCTTTTAAAACAAGCACAGAGACCTAAAAATCAATCCAAAACATGAATGGGGGGAGGGTGAGGAGAATTCAGAATCACAGGAAAAGGGGTGAAAACGTGCAGTGAAGTACACAGGCTCCATTGGACATTGATGAAAGTGAATTATGCGACTTGTGGTTGGAGATGAGAGGGAGGGAATGGGAGAGGGAAAGGGAACAGATGTACTTATTACCTGACTTTATGTAAAGGTAATAACACTGAATGCCACCTCCAAAGCAGCAGTATGATAAAGTAAAAAGAAAAACGAACTGTACCATTCATCTTCTAACTTCCTCTATTACCCAGTCCCCAGTGAGATACCAACAACACACTAGATTGGATCATTTCTGACTTTCCAATAAATAATTAATTGTCTAATACATGCTTGTTTAAAGAATTATACACACACACACACACACACACACACACCTTAGATTAGCTTATATAAATGTGATTCCAACGTTTTTTTTTTTCTGTTGTGGGCCTGGCTGCTGTCCTTGAGCTCTTCAGTTCAAGGCTATTGCCCTACCCTTGAGTCACAACCCCACTTCCCATTTTCTAAGGATTAATTGGAGATAAGAGTCTCAAGATTTTGTAGTGCCTGGGCTGTTTTTGAACCTGGATGCTCAGATCTTGGCCTCCTGAGTACCTAGGATTACAGGTGTGAGCCTTCCCATCTAGCTCAAAACTAATTTTTTCCCTAAATTAAAGTAATTTTTACAAGGTAAATTACTTAATCAGAATTTTCAAATTCTACTCTAGGCTACTCGAATAATTTTGCTTATCTTATCACCTACACAGTATTATGAGGACATATTTGTAGTGTATCTTTTTTTTGTTTTTACTAGATGATTTATAATTGAAAATTATTACTGTCATGAGTTTTCCTGATATAAAGAATTAAAGAAAGATATCTTTTAAAAAGTAGATTAAAACTTTGTGTGAAGTTCTGACAGTGACTTTTGTGTTTTTTTCATATATTTGTATTGTAATTAATAGAAGGATTACATTATATGCACCAGATAGAAGGTGTATTACTTCAAAAACATTGATATACTTTCTCATGTCTTGATCCCCATTTTCTTCCCCCACCCCCCATCTTATTTCCCCCCTTCCCTACCCTATTTCAAATAACCAAATAAGCATATAAACAATATATCAGATAACAAGGTAAAATACTGTAACAATATGAGATAACCAAGGAACAGCAAAAGAGATAAGAGATAACATAGCACATTAATGACAACAATCACTCATTATATGGCTTTGTTTCTATATTCTGGGGGTCCTTTCATTTAGCAGCATTCTATATGGCCTTATGAATCTAGGGTTAGTTCTATTGTAAATTTCGACTAGGAGAGCCCAAGTTTTCTACTGACTATGACAAATGAGAGAAACCATTGAGCCTATGTTCCTTTGAGTCTGGCTTATTTCACTTAATATGATTTTTTCTAAGTCTTTCCATTTCCTTACAAATGGGGTGATGTCGTTCTTTCTGACAGCAGCATAGAATTCCATTGTGTGTAAATACCACATCTTGTTGATTCACTCATCAACTGAGGGACATCTGGGTCCGTTCCATATCTTTGCTATGGTACATAGTGCTGCAATGAACATCATTGTGCTAGTGATTTAGTGTGTCCTTATTTCTGAATGACTGGGTAAATGCCAAGTAGAGGAATTGCTGTGTCATAGGGGAGCTCTATGTTTAGTCTTTTGAGGAACTGCCATACTGCTTTTCATAGTGTTTGAAGGAGTTTGCACTCCCACCAACAATGTAGTAGTGATCCCTCCTGGCCACATCCCCTCTAGCATCTGTTGTTATTAGATTTCTTGATCCTGATCATTCTAACTGGAGTGAGGTGGAATCTTAGAGTTGTTTTAATTTGCATTTCTTTTATGACCAGAGATGTCAAGCATTTCTTCATGTGTGTATAGGCCATTCTTATTTCTTCTTCAGAGAAGACTCTCTTTAAGTCTTTGGCCCATCTTTTAATGGGATGGTTGCTTCTTTGGAGATTAGTTTTGGAGTGATTCAATTTTTTGAGCTGTTGATATATTTTAGAAATGAGGCCTTTGTCTGTTGTATGGTTAGTGAAAATCTTCTCCCACTCTGTAGACTTTCTAGTTAGTTTGCTACCTCTGTCCTTTGCCATACAGAAACTCTGAAGTTTAATGCAATCCCACTTTTGCAGACTTTCTCTGATTTGTTGTGTTTCTGGGTCCTTATTAAGAAAGTTTCGACCTGTGCCAAAGAGATCTATTGTATCTCCTATTCCTTCTTGTAAAATCTGCAGTGTATCTGCTTATACCTCCAGGTCTTTGATCCCGATGGCGTTAATCCTGGTGCAGGGTGACAAAGAAGGATGCAACTTTAGTTTTCTGCAAGTGCTTACCCAGTTCTGCCAGCACTACTTGTTGAAGAGGCTGTCTTTCTTACATTCTATTTTTTTCCTTTGGCTCCCTTATCAAAGATTAGGTGGCCATTATTCTCTGGGTTAATATCTGGGTCCTCAGTTCTATTCCACTGGTCTTCAGGCCTGTTCTTGTGCCAGTATAAAGCTGTTTTGGTCACTATAGCTCTGTAACAGAGTCTGAAGTTTGGTACTGAAATACCTTGTGCACAATTCTTCCTGTTAAGAATTGCTTTTGCTATACTGGGTCTGTTTCACCTATATATTTGTGTTGAACTTATGATTTCACATTTTTCGATGGCTCACACCTACTTACATACTTATCAGTCTGAGATTTAAAGATCAAGTTTCCAAGTTAGTCCAAGGAGAAAAGTCCATGTGATTTTTACCTTCAGTTAAACACATATAGTGACTTGTTTTACTTTTATTTTGATGATATATTTTTCATTATTCTGTAAAAGCATACATTTTTGTATGTGTGTCATGTATTTGTTTATTGATCTCCAGTTGCACTGGCTACTTATTTGAAAGACTATTTTTTCACAACTGAATTATCTTTTCTTCTTGACGCAGACCCATTGATTATGTTACAGTGGATATATTTCGAGGGTCTCTAGCCCATCTTTTTTTTTAAGAGGTAAATTGCTCCTATACATTTTTTCATATATTTTCATTGTAATTAATAGAAGGGTTACATTATATTCACCAGATAGAAGGTGCATTACTTCACATACATTGATACCCTTTCTCATGTCATGGTCCCATTTCCCTCCCCCCTCTCTAGGCCATCTTATTGATTTATTTGGTAATTCTTAGCCAATAGCATACTGTCTTAATTATTGTTGTTATGTAAGACTTGAAGTCTATTGATGTTAATCCTCCATTTTTGTTGGAATTTAAAACTATTATTAGCTATTCTGGATATTTTATGGGTATTCTCCATAAACGTCTCAAGAGTCACATTGTTAGCATCCACAATATAATTTCCTGGAATTTTAATGAGAATTCTATTACCTCTGTAGACTAATTTGAGAAAACTAGTATAAAAATAATGAGACATCCTATTGTTAGCCACAGATTTTTTCATTTATTTAGGTGTTTAATTTATTTCATTAGAGTGTTTTACACCATCATAAAATATTTTAATGGATTTTGTCATGTTTTTCATTTGAATTTCATTTATTATTTTGGAGTGAATGTTATTGTAAAGTATGTCTACATACAGATGAGTGCTTGCTGTATCCGGCAGCACTGTTGCATTGGCTGACAGCCTTAGAAGGATTTTTTTTGTTTGAAATTTCTTTATTGATAAACATGTTAACCACAAAAAGTCTAATTTCTCCTCCTTTTATCTTTTCGCTTTTATCTTATTTTTGTACATTACTGCATTAATTAGAATTCCAACACAATCTTAAGTGCAGTAAGAGAAGGTACTTGGTTTCTTCAGTCTTAGGCGATGCATCAACTTTCTTTTTAATGAATGTGATGTTGATTATAGTATGGAGATGGTGCTGTATCCTTTGACCCTAATTCTCCCATAGGCATAATGAAAACCATTGCGTTTCAGTTGGTTGAGGGCAGGATGTTTAGTCTTAGTTTAGGGAAATGTCAGTGAAGAGTCCTTGTCTGTCCTATTTTGGAATTGACCCTGTAAACCATCAGATTTCATCAGTTTTCCTTGCATATGTATACCTCATCAAAAACTAATGTAGTTCTCTATTTGTATTTGTGGAAGATTTTTGTATTACATATTGACATTACTTTCTGAAAGTACATTTTTACAACTGATGCTATTAAATGAATTTTATTTAGTCTGTTGATATGATTACTATATGAATTACATATTATTGATAAACTAGCCTTACATTTCTAAGATAAATATTAATTGTGTAAGTATGTAAATTTTATACATTGTCAAATTTATTTGGGTAAGACTTAATCATGTTATGTTAAAGAAATATAAATGTTTACATTTTTCATTTCTCACAATCTGCTTGTTCATTTGCTTCTTGACTTAATTTTATTGTGAGGGTGGTGTATATAGGGGTTAAAATTACATAGTTTAATTCTTTAATTAGGGTAACACTTCAAAGGATTCATTGAAAAATACTTACTCTTGTAATACTTACAATTTATAGATAAGTAGTTTCACTTCCCCCTTAATTGTATTTTGGGATTTAGTAGTGAAATGATATGCTATAGGGAGATGATATTTCTGTTTTGGTAGTTACCAATAAATGATTGAATTTCTTTAATAAATGCCTGTTCAGTTTATCTAGTTATGTGTGCTAGTGTTGTTAGATTGTATATATCATTGATTTGGTCCTTCATATATATTTTTATATAATTGTTATTTTTATAAGAAAAGTGTTTATTATAACTAAGTTATTGTTGCTCCTCTCGGGGCAGCAACAGGGGAACGGGGAGGGACACACAGGGCCAGCCTGTAGTCCCCCGGGAGCCGAGCGAGATGGTAAGTGTCGAAGACCCAGCCCTCCCCCAATCACCGGGGGAAGAAAAAACCACGCTGAGTCGGAAGCAGTGTTAACCATGAAAGCGCATCAGATCTCTCTGCTGATCTCTCTTGCTCTCTGATGCTCTCCCCCTTTATTGCGTCAGACAATTAGTTATATACTGTTAGGGTAGGAGAAGGTGGGCACTGGGAAGCTAGCCAATAGGAGGAGGGCCCCTGTGCTACCACTAGGGGTCTGGGTGGGGCTTTCAGGTACTGGGCAGGACAGGTGTAGGAAAGCGCGCGAGACTTGAGCTGCTGCGAGACCCGCGAAACTGCGGGGGGTTCAATCGAGTCACGTACACAGAGATGCCTTAGGAGAGGTATGCAAAAGACCGAATGCCTAGACAAAGCCCTTTAATTGCAGCTGAGCCAGAATCAGGCTTCAGGGATGGAGGCTAGGCCCCAACAAGTTATCTCTATTAATATTATATTTTAAACATAATATTCACTGTAAATTTTTACTTTTTTCTAGATCCTTAGTGCTCTACTTTAAGTAGGTACCTGGGGTAGAAATTTTGATTGCTAATTTTAGAATATTTCTCTTTTATTACATATGAATTCAATGCTGTATACTGGCCCTTTTAGCACTGTTCATGCCATAACTCACACATTTCCTATAGTTGTGTCTTCACTTTTAATTCAAAATCTTAAAAAAATATTGCTTAATATTTGCTATATTGTTGGTATAAGAGGGAAGATTCAATTACTTCTAGTTTACTTTTTTCTTCCCTTTTGCTTTGGCTTTCTTTAAGAATTCCTTCTTAATAAGAACTTGTACATTCTCAGTGCTATCCTGACCTTTTCTTTTCTTTCTTCCTTCTTTTCTTTCTTCCTCCTTTCCTCTTTCCCTCCCTCCCTCTCTTCCTTCCTTCCTTCCTTCCTTCCTTCCTTCCTTCCTTCCTTCCTTCTTTCCTTTCTTCCTTCCTTCCTTCCTTCCTTCCTCCCTTCCTCCCTTCCTTTCTTCCTTCCTCCCTTCCTCCCTTCCTTTCTTCCTTCCTTTCTTCTTTTCCATCTTTCCTTTTGAGGAACAGTCTCACTGTGTAAGCTAAAATAGCTTCAATTTCTCTGTAAAGTCCATTGCTATTTTGGAACTTCTGATACCCCAGTCCCACCCTCCATAGGGCTGTGACTAAGTGCACATACAGTTTACCTGGATCAATCACATCTTGTGAAGTGATTGGTGTTGAGAGAAATATTGTTTGGAGTAATTTTCTATAATGTTACGATTTAATGTCAGTGGTTTCAGTGGGCCTAACAAGTCTCTTTGTAACTACCCTAGGTTCACATATTGGCCTGTTTTTCCTTTTCCTTGTATGAAACAAGAACAACAGTACATGGCCCTTGTTTGGCTGATTGATCTAACCCTACAGCATAGAAGGCTGTGGCAAAGTAATTCTTCGGAGATCAGGCCTTTGCTGTTGAGAACACTGAGTATATTTCAGAGTGGTTACATTCTCCCAAAAACAACTCTTCATCTTTCCAAATGCAAAGGATTGGGATAAAGTATTTTCCTTTTGTTTTCTTTGTGAGAACCTGTGGGGCAACACTGGCACATAATTTCCACATATATTACTGCCCCTGGCATCTCCAACTAAAAATGATCTCAGCTCTGATGATGTATCTTTGCATTTCTCAGTTTAGATGGCGCTTTATCCTTTGACCTTAATTCCCCAATAGGCCTAAAGCAAATGGTTCCTTTTCAGTTCTTTCAGGGTGTTTAGCCTCAATTTAGAGAGATGATAGCAAAGAGCCCTTGGCTCTCTTATATCGGAGTTGACCTTGTAAATCACAAGACTTCATCAGGTCTCTTCTAATAAGTCAACCTTATAAAAACCTTTGCATATGTCTGCTATCCTAGGGGTGGTGGGCAGAGGAGTAAATGTCATGGCAATTTCTTACCACTTTTATTTAGTTTACTTTACCTTCTTTTTTAAAAAACTATAATTGTTCTTGTTATGGTTATCATTATCCTCTGTGATCTTAGAATAGCTTTTCTTGCTCCATCTACTTTCAGGTTCTTAACGTCAGGGAAAGATGTTGCATGTGTGTTTGTATTGCTATGCTTGACCTCATGTCCAGTACACAGGATATAATTTAATATTCAAAAATAATAAATGTGATGAGCAACAACTTTAAGGAAGTTGCATGTTTCCATGGTATTGATGGGAACATCAATAAAGAATATGAAAGAAATATAAGATCAGCAATAATTGCGAACTATTATAGCCATGGCTGACTAAGCACACAGGTGCTCTGAAAGTTGGCAGGAGAGGCAAACTACATTTTCTGCAGGACAGAAAACACTTGAACTGAATGTTAAGTAAAGAGATGTGTGCAAGACAAAGCAAGAAAGCCTCATGAGGAACATAAGGTGCCATGAGTTAAAGAAGTGACAATGAACATAGGACTCTCAAGACTAGCTGATTCATGTTTCTGAATCACTGATGCTGGTAAGGCTTCATGGAAAGCTTGACAGTATCATACTTCTTGATGAGGTAGAATTCAAGGTCGTCTGCTCTGAGGAAGAAGGCAGAAGAAAGCAAGAGTCTGGAAGTGAGTCACAAATTCTTTAGGAAATAGAATGAATACATGGGCAAGATAAAGCAGAGGCTCCAATTTAAAATAAAGGACATCTCTAAAGGAATGGACCTGAATTCTCTGCAAGGCAAAATAAAAGATGTTCTGGGAGGACATGAGAGTAGATGTGGTGGGAGCACTTGGATTTGTGGAGCCCCAGGCACCCTACAAGAACAATAGAGGCCAGAGACATGACTCTCATCCTGAAAATGTCATAGATGATGGCACAAACATTTTGACCTAGTTTGCTTACAGTATTTGCCATGACATTGGTTTTTACTGGTCCTAGCTGGTTGCAGCTAAGTAAGAAAACTGTGATGGAATTTTTGGTTAAATTTGGGCCTAGGCTCTGTCTCAGAGCTCTTCAACTCAGGGCTAGCACACTATCACTTGAGCAACAGTGCCATTTTCAGTTTTCTGGTGTTTAATTGGAGATAAGAGCCTCATGGACTTTTGTGCCCAGACTGGATTTGAACCACAAACCTCAAATCTCAGCCTCCGGAGTAATGAGGATTAGAGGCATGAGACACCAATATCTGGCCTAAATATTCATAGAATTAAGTACTTTCCATCTTAACTCCAAAAAAAATTTCTAGATTCTCATGTCAACTATTCAGTACTCCTCTTTCTTCTAGATTTTTTTCTATATTATATTCTAATATATTCTCTTACCATACAACTTGAACAGGTTCTAGATACTTAATACAAAATTATATCACTCAATATACACAAAAGAGTTGGCACTTTATTGTTTATTGTTATGCACAGAGGGGTTACAGTTATATTTGCCAGATAGAAGGTGCATTATTTCCCTCTCTCAACCTTCCCAATCATCTTGTTGTCCCCCTTCCCTTTCCTAGTTCAAATAAACAAATAAATGTATATAAAATATGCCAGGTAACAAAGTCAGATACTGAAACAATATGAGGTTAACCAAAGGGCAAGAAAAGAGAAGAGAAATGACATAGTATATTAAGAATAACAATCACACAAGATAAAGCTCTTGTTTCCATATCCTGGAGATCATTTCATTTAGCCTCATCCTATTGGCCTAATGTATCTAGATTTTGAGCTATTGTAATCCTCTGCTAGGAGAGTCCTAGATGTGTACTAATTACTACAAATGAAGGAAACCTTTAAGCCTATGTTCCTTTGGGTTTGGCTTACTTCACTTAATGTGATTTTTTCCAAATTTTTCAATTTACTTACAAATGGGGCAATGTCATTCTTCCTGAAGGCAGCATAGAATCCCATTGTGTCTTAAAGAGAGACATCTGAAGAAGAAGGAAGAATTGCCTATGACACATGAAGAAATGCTTAACATCTCTGGCCATAAAAGAAATGCAAATCAAAATATCTTTGAGATTCCACCTCACTCCAGCTAGAATAGCCATTATAAAGAACTCTAATAACAACAGTTACTGGTGGGGATGTGGCCAGAACGGATCACTACTGCACTGTTGGTGGGAGTGTAAACTTGTTCAACCACTATGGAAAGCAGTATGGCAGTTCCTCAAAAGACTAAACATAGAGCTCTCCTATGACCCAGCAATTCCTGTACTTGGCATTTACCCAATCATCCAGAAACAAGGACATACTAAATCCACTAGCACAATGATGTTTATTGCAGCACTATTTACCATAGCAAAGATATGGAACCAACCTAGATGCCCCTCAGTAGGTGATTGGGTCAACAAGATGTGGTATTTCTACACAATGGAATTCTATGCTGCCATCAGAAAGAACATCGCTCTATCTGTAAGGAAATGGAAAGACTTGGAAAAATCATATTAAGTGAAGTAAGCCAGACCCAAAGGAACAAAGGCTCAATGGTTTCTCTCATTGGTAATAATTAGTACAAACCTAGGACTCTCCTAGCAGAGGATTACAATAGCTCAAACCCTAAGGCCTATAAGGCCATATAGGATGAGACCAAATTAATGGACCTCCTTGACATGAAAAAAAGAGCTTAATTATGAGTGACTGTTGTTCTTAATGTACTATGTTTTTTTTTCTCTTCTCTTGTGTTGCCCTTTGGTTAATCTCATATTGTTACAGTATCTGACTTTGTTACCTGATATATTATAAATGTATATGTTTATTTATTTGAAATAGGAGGGGGAAACATGAGAGGAGGGAAATGGGGCACAAACATGAGATGGGGTATCAATGTGTGAGAAGTAATACACCTTTTATCTGGTGAATATAACTGCAACCCCTCTATGCATTAGAATTTAAAAAAAAGATGTAGTGGAGTTGACACTTTAAAAAGGTCATTGACTGCTCTGTTGCCTGTTTATTTTAAGTGAAAGGTGAGTTTCCTTGACTTGCCATTTTTGTTCTGCTTTATACCTTTTTTTCCTGTCCATTTGGAAACAAAAGCAAATCCAATACCACCAAAGAACACAATTTTAAAGCAATAACCAACCCAGAGTCCTGTAGTTGTATAGACTTTAGAGTATCAAAATCATGGTTTTCTTCATTTCTAATAATCAGACCATATCTAGGATATTCTGAACAGATGATCACAATAGCACAATAGGTATGTGCATATGACTATATAAAATGATACTTATTGAAATGAACTACAAGAAATGGGAAAAAAAGTTTTGTCTTTCCTTTTTTGTGTACTATTTGCAGTTATTTCTTTCTCTTTCCCCCATTCCTCCCTCCCTCCCTTCCTTCCTCCCTTCTTTTATCTCTCCCTTTCCTCCTTCCTTTCCTTCTTTATTCAGTTGTTCCTTTGGTTTATTCCTGCTCTAACTGTTTTGGATTTCTATACCCTTTGTTTTGCGTGTAAGTTATTTGATTTGGGGACGGGAAGGAGAATCACGGAAATGACAGGACAAAGGTTCACCTAATGCACCAGTGATATTGACAGGAAACTATGTTGGAAATGAACTTCACAACTTGGGTAAAATTGAGGGAGGGGATAGCATTGTTCAAAAAAATGTACCCATGACCTTACCTATATAACTGTAACTGCACTGTATATCACCTTTACAATAAATTTTAATTAAAATAAAAGGAGTCACCAAGGAGGCACCACTTTGGTTCACACCTGTGATTCTAGCAATTCAGTTTGCTGAGGTCTGAGGATTGCAGTTTGAAGACAGTACAGGCAGAAAATTCCCCTTGAGACTATTTTCTGCAATAAGCCACTCAAAAAACAGAAGTAGCACCATGGTTCAGGTGGTAGAGCATCCAGGCACTGAGTTCAAGCCATACAACCAACCAAAAAAAAAGGAATCATCATATTTCTGAACTTAGAAATATTAAGAAGCAAGCTCCTTGAAATGTAGAGAGAAATATGTAAGACTTGTCAGCTTCAATATCTTTAATAGTTTAATAATCTGATACTTTTAAATAAAGAATCTGTTTTAAGATAGATCCCATGTTCAAGCAGAGATTTACAATAGAACAAAACCTACATACATAAGGCCAGATAGTATGATGCTAAATGAAAGGACCTCTAGGATATAGAAACAAAAGCCATGTAATGAATGATTGTTTTCCTTAATGTACTATGTTATCTCTCATCTCTTTTGCTGTCCCTTGGTTATCTCATATTGTTATAGTATCTCACTTTGTTATCTGATATATTCGATATATTTGTATTTGGTCATTTGAAATTGGATAGGGAAGGGGGGAAAACAACATGAGCGGCTGGGGTTGGGGGGAAAGAGGGAAATGGGGACCATGACATGAGAAAGGGTATCAATGTATGTGAAGTAATGCACCTTCTATCTGGTGAATATAATATAACCATTCTATTAATAAAAAGATAGATTCCATGTTCAAAATCAAGTCAGAGTTTATCAGAAGGAGAGCTCAACAGTACCTACAAGTAAACAGAAACTCACGCATGTACAAAACAGTCAAATCTCAGTCGTGTTTAGAACATAATATAAATATTTTAGCTGTTAGTCATCCTTGTCTTTTTTCCCCCCTAGCATTCTATACTGTTTTGATGCTGCATTACTCTAATATAATTATGCAAATAAAGTCACCAAATGTGTACCAGAGCATGATGCACTAAATTTAACTAATTGCCTTCCTTTTTGATGTTCAGATCTTTGGACTCTCATCAGAGATTAAGTGAATCCATGTTTCTGCTATTAGGCTGCATTGGGTCACGGTGTTCAGATCTCCCTGTAGTTTAAGGCTCTAATGAGAATCCCAAGCAAATGATGGTCTCTTTATCAGATGATCTAGATTTAAAAAGGCCATTTTTTTTTTAAAGTTTTATTGTCTCGGTGGTGTGTAGTGGGTAACAGTTACATTGGTCAGGTAGTGGGGATATTTCTTCTTGGATATTGATATCCCTTTCCCATACCAATTTGGTTTTTGAAGAGAAACTTTTTTAAAAAAGGAATAATTTGCAAATGCTAATGAGATTGTGAGTTCAATTTAGACTAAGATAATAAATTCATCATTAAATTTTAATCATCATGTGCAGACAATTGACTAAATTGCTGTTATACTGGCGAATAAAAATACCCCACAATACCCAGAATCCAACCTATATATTAATGAAATTGTTGAGTTAAACAACAAAGAACAAACAATGTAATTAGGAATTATCCTAAGTCCTATGAAAGGAAAACAGAAAAGTATAAATACTTTTACTTTCAAAACTGGATCCGAATATTAGTAATACTCAAGATTCACTTATCTCGATGTTAGTATCTATGTTTGCAAGCCTAGAGTTACTCAGGACTCTGAGATGTGAGGATCATGGTTTGAATCTAGCTCAGGAAGAAAAAACCATGCAACTCTTATCTCCAATTAACTACCAGAAAATTCAGAAGTACAACTGTGGTTCAAATAGTGGAAAAAAAATCATATTAAGTGAAGTAAGCCAGACCCAATGAAACATAGGCTCAATAGTTTCCCTCATTTGTAATAATTAGTACAAACCTTGGACTCTCCTAGCATGGATAGCTATGAGGATTACAATAGCTATGTAATCCTAGCTATGAGGATTACAATAGCTCAAACCCTAGATACATTAGGCCACATAAGATGAGGCTAAATGAAAGGAAATCCAGGATATGGAAATAAGAGCCATATAATGTGGGATTGTTGTTCTTAATGTACTATGTTATTTCTCATCTCTTATTGTTTCTTAGTTATTCTCATATTGTTACAGTATCTTACTTTGTTATCTGTATATTGTATATACATTTATTTGTTTTTTTGAAATAGGAAAGGAAAGTGGGAAAACAAAATGAGAGGAAGGGATGGGGAAGGAAATGGGGACAAAATATGAGAAGGGGTATCAATGTGTGTGAAATAATGCACCCTCTATCTGATGGATATAACTGTAATCCTTCTATTAATTACAATAATTTTTTATTTTTTATTTTATTATTTTTTTTGCCAGTCCTGGGCTTGAGCTCAGGGTCTGAGTACTGTCCTTGGACTTTCTCAAGGCTAGAGCTCTACCACTTGAGCCTCAGCACCACTTCCGGCTTTTTTTTTCTATGTATGTGGTACCAAGGAATCGAACCCGGGTCTTTGTGCATGCTAGGCAAGCACTTTAACCACTAGGCCAAACTCCCGGCCCCTACAATAATTTTTTAAATGCAAAAAAAGTATTTTGCATTATGGTTCTCTCAGGATTTTCCTCCCATCAGTGAGTTTGCAGGGTACTTGAAAAGTGTGGTAGAAGAAAACAATAACTGGGCCTGAGAGTTTGGCCTAGTGGTAGAGTGCCTGCCTTGCATGCACAAAGACCCGGGTTCAACTAGTTGCTACCACATACATAGAAAAAAGCTCAGGCTCAAATGATAGAGTTCTAGCCTTGAGAAAATCCAACGACAGCACTCAGACCCTGAGCTCAAGCCCAGGACTGGCAAAAAAAAAAATAACCAACATCCCCCCCCAAAACCCAATAACTATAATAATAAAATTCATGTTGTTGTTTGGATAAATTGTTCACATATTTATTTAAAATGAATGAATTTATGACTCTATACCATTTTTTCATATTTTGCATGAAATGTCTGTATCACAAGGTATAAAGTCATAGTAAAAATGCTTTAAATAGATTATATCAAGGAAAATATAGAACTTTTGAATTTAAAGTTTGATGATAGTAATAACCAGTCTTTATATTTCAAGTACCTGACATACATATAGAATCCTATATATCTGACACACTTGATAATTTTAATGTTCAAGTAACATTCATCAAGCACTTTACCTCCACGCAATTAATAGCCTCATACAAGTTCTTGATTTTCCAAGTGATAGTTACATGGTATAGTGATTAAACATAAATTAGTCAACTACTTCTTGTACTACCTTAGACATTCTAATTTCAAATGTAATCTAAATGTCATATATCTGGAGAGGAAATTTAGCAGAGCTCCTAAAAATAATATCTTAAACCAGACAGGAAGATCCAGTGAGTACTGTCCCTGAGGTTTTTTTCTTAAATCTAGAGATTTACCACTTGAATCATAGTTTGATTTCCAACTTTTTGGCGGTTAATTTGAGATAATACTTTCACCAACTTTCCTGTCCAAGATGGCTTTGAACTAAAATCTTCAAATTTGTGGTTTATGAGTAAATTAGGAGTATAGGCATAAGCCACTAACACAAAAATTTTTTGGCCAGTCTTGGGGTTTGAGCTTAGGGTCTGAGCTCTGTCCTTGGACTTTCTCAAGGCTAGAGCTCTACCACTTAAGCCACAGCTCCACTTCCAGCTTTTTCTATGTATGTGATACCTAGGAATCAAATGTGGGTTTTCATGCATGTTAGGCCAGCACTCTTACCACTAGGCCAAATTCCCGACCCCAAAGAAAATATTTTATAGCATCCATTTATTACATCTTTCTTTGCAACAGTCCAAGAAGAGTTATGAAGACAAATGCCAATCCTGTTATGTAGTATGATATTTATATTGATAAGATGAAAGAAGAAGTCAAAAAATGTATACAATTAGAAAACAGTGGCATTGCAAAAAAAAAAACCCCTACTCATCCTAGGTACTCATAGCCTATACTAAGCTTTTGTAGAGTCTGACATTTAGAAATATGACTATAATATACATACAAAATTATGCACAGTAGCATCAAATGAATTGGTTTTAACTGCCTTAGCTATTTTTGTTGTATGGGTCACATAGATGATTAAGTTTTTCCTCTAGAAGCAGAGAAATTATACAGTGGCAGATTATTACTAAGAACAGAATATCCCAATGTTAAGACATTTAATTGAGCTTTTCAAAGTCAATTTTATTATTTTAATATCCATATTTATCTTCTAATCAGTACAAATGGAGTATAATAATTAAAGAAAGACATCCTCAGTTTTTCAAGTGACCTTCAAGAATAAATACCATAAGGGAAGCTGATTATACAGTAATAGATAATGATAACTAGTGTTGATTTTAAATTGTCACAAATGCCATCTGTCTTTTCAAAAAAGTACTATGAAATGTACCCAAGTTAAACTACATATCTATTTGTTTTGAATACATAATAAAGGTGTTTTGATAAATTGTAAGACATTTTAACATATTTCCTTCCAGATACCTGCCCTGGTTTTCTAGGAATTAAAGAAATCTAAGTTTCAATTTAATGAAAATTTAAGTTATAGATGATGTATTAAAGATTGAATGGATATTATCAATAACAATAGAGATTAGCTTTTCCCTTTAAAAATTATATTTATAATAATTATTTGATTCTATTTCCCAACAATGCAATTGAAAATCTTTGAATACTTGAATGCCTTCTTTTGCCAGAGCTCTGTGCAGATATAAATGCAATTTCACCTGCAAGTCATATGAAGAGATAAATAGCCTTTAGAATGTTAAGGAGAGTGACATATTGTCCTTCAAAGCCTAAAACAAATACAGAGAATTAGTTAAACCTACCTTCTGATTATTTTTTGAAGACAGAGAGAAAGGAGATGAGCATGCTGCATATTATGTATGCCTTCTATCCTTGTAAATCCTGGTCTAAATAATGAAGTGAGGTCATATAATACATAATATGGGTATTTTCAGGAACTCCATGAGGTCAACCATTGCTAAATCAATTAGACTATACTCTGCATCCATCATGGAGACAGCCTCATAAATGTCGGGGCTGTGTTACAGTCTGCTGATTTCCTGCATAAAACTTCAATTGCAAAGGTACAATTTCTGTGTCAGTTTCCTATTTCATGCTTTGAATCCTTTTTTCTCTGCATTTGCTGTGGTTTGTTCATTGTGTATCTAACTTAGTATTTACAGATGTCTAAGAAAGGTTGAGTCAATAGTTCCATCGGTAATTTGTGTAATTTATCACCAGTGGAGATCAGATTACTTTATAATGTCCATTGCCTTTATTTCAAACAGAAAAAGAACTCTTTCTTTTCAAAATTCACTTATTTTAAGTCAGAAATAAGATTTTTGTCCCTATATGGATCATATAGATGTTGCTTTTTCCATACATATATATTTATATACAAATATACATGTTTATATATATTTATTATATATTTCTATATGATTTATATATAAATATATTTTTGGAGAAAATAAATAAATATAATTTATGAGTAAAAAACTTACATGTTAACCTCAGAAACTATGCTTTCACTTGTCCTGAGAAACACTTTTTCTGGGTGTGCTCACACTAGTGTGTGGCTGCACAACCACAGAATTGCAGAACACTGAGCTCAACCTGATGAATTCTTTTTTTTTTTAAAGAGTAGATCTTTTTATTTTTATTTTTTATTGTAATTAATAGAAGGCTTACCTTATATTCTCCAGATAGAAGGTGCATTTCTTCAGAAACATTGATACCTCTTCTCATGTTTTTGTCCCCATTTCCCTCCCCCACCCCCTCCCCTCATCTTGTTTCCTCCCCTTCCTTATCCTATTTCAAATAAACGAATAAACATATATACAACAAATAAACATATATACAATGTACCAGGTAACAAGGTAAGATACTGTAACAATATGAGCTAACCAAGGGACAACAAAATAGAATGGAAATAACATAGTACATTAAGAACAACAATCACACATTATATGGCTCTTTCAACCTGATGAATTCTGCATGTGTTTTCACGCCCAAACTTCAGGGAAGAAAATATTATTATTATTGTATTATGAGAAAAATAAGATATGGAGATAATAATTATCTCAAGGTTATATATGCATTGATCTGATATCTGAAATGCCTATTTTGTGCCAAATCCAGAGTACAACAAGCCTGTACATCATTGTTATTGTTACCTACTTGGTTAGTTTCTTCTGTTGTAAAATATGAGAATTAGGTTGAGATCTAAGAGCCTATCCAAACCCAACATCTTACAAACATTATCCTTATTAAAGGGAGTACAAGAAAATCGTGCCATTACTGCATCTCTTCACATTTTCCAACCTACATGCAGAGATTCATAGACCTATAAACCAGTTGAAAAGTTCCCCTATGACAGTCTGTTGAGCTTAAGAGGGAATTCCCTTTTTATCACTTCCATCAAAGCTGCTGAAAAATCAAATCACTGAGTATAAACTTAAACAATTTTACTTTTCTAAAATAAGAAAAATAGTTGAAGAATTTGTTTATTTATGCTGCATAAAAGTAGATTTTTGACCATTAGAACTATGCTATTTTTCCCAATATGAATATAATAGTTCTAAAATGCTGAATAAAATTTACATGATTTATGAATCCATATAAAGAGATGCAATTAAATGTAAATATAGAGGTAGAACATATCCTAACAAGTGCAAGCCCTGGTTCAATCCCTTGCACCATGTATTCACTAAAAGTAAATTTATATCTATTGAAAATGACTTATGATTCTTAACTATATAAGAATCTTTCTTACTTGTTCTAAGAATTGAGAAAGGTTCAAGTTCATTGAAAGTCCTTAGATTTTGGAGCACATATACACACCTAAGTGTTTCACTATCTGCTATAATTTAACCTGCCGGGTTATTTTCCACAACACTAGCTACAGATTTAGAAGTCAAAAGAGGAAATGTATAGCTCTTATGGATTAACTTCTCAACATTACTGATTTGCAAAATACTTCAGAAATGAGATTCTGGAGATAATTTTGCTGATTTGAAGAATGGAAACACACTCTGGAGCAGCACTGGGGGCAGATGTTAACATGCAGTGGGTACATGTGAAAGAATGGGTTCAGATGCTGAGTGGTTTTGCTACAGTGCTTCAGGTATAAAGCACTGAAGCAAGTACAGGTAGAATTCACATTTCCCCAGCTCTCTTACCTTCCCACCCAGGGTCTTGCTCTCAAAAATGGTTTCCTTTACCCATTTGCCTTTTTTTTTTTCAAAGTGTTGACTAGCTGGATTCTAGCAATTCAACTCCTATAATCCTAGCTAACCAGGAGGAGCCTGAGATCTGAGAACTCTGGTTTGAAGTGAGCCCAGGCAGAAAAGTCAGAGACCTTAACTTCCCATTAATCAGCTGCAAAAAATGGCTCACATTTTAGGACATCAACCTTGAGGAGTGAAACAAACAAACAAACAGCCAAGTGAGAGCCTCAGGTTCTGAGTTCGTGGCACAGTAAAGGCAATAAATAAATAACTACATAAATGTATTTACTTTATACATCCCTTACTCTACCTGCTCTAGGAATGTTGATACATGCTGAAAATATACAAATGAGATATACAAAACTGGCTTCTGCCATTGTAGACATTATCAACCCACAGCTGTGCTCTAGTAAAAGTTTTGTGAAGATAAAGAAATGGGTGGTTAAAATTGAGATTATCGAACCAGGAGTTAGGCCTAGTGGTAGAGTGCTTGCCTAGCATGCATGAAGATCCGGGTTCTATTCCTTGACACCATATACATAGGGAAAAAAAAGCCAGAAATGGTGCTGTGGCTCAAGCCTTGAGAGAGCCCAAGGAAAATGTCCAGGCTCTGAGTTCAAGGCCCAGGACTGGCAAAATAAAAAATAAATAAAATTGAGATTGTCAGGAAAATGGAGAAGAATGGAAAAGGAATAGGAATAAACTAGGACTGCTTTTTGGAAGCAAGGGACACAGACCTTCCCATGGGTTTGGGGTTGTATGAGGAACTAGATTTTGGGGTGAGCTTATATAGGTCTTAACAATGAAACTGAAAATTAAAAATGGCCTATGGTCTCTTGGTGGCTAAGGGTAGTATCCTTTTCCAAGCCCCAAATGGAATGTTCCACCAGGGGTTAGGGGATCTTGTCTCCCAGAGACCAAGGACTCATGCACTTGAGTAGGCAACTAGTGCTTTGCTTGCCCTGGGGGAACAGGGCAGGAGTAAAACCTTCATATTCCATCTTAAGATAGATGAAAGGATTGAGCAGAGAAGAAAGAGGCAAGTCCTTCAGATAAGGTCTTTGGATACATAAAGGATTGGGCTGAAAGGGAACAACATGGAGTTAAAAGAACAAAGAAGATTACCATCAGAGATCATTTCTATTCTTCCATAAATTGTTGTTGTTTTTGTTGTTTTAATCAATGGAGGGATGGTTTTCTACAACTGATTTTTTTACAGTTGATCAATGATATACATTTTCTAAAAATCTTATGAAAAAAAGAAATCCCTTGGAAAATTGGACAAGGGCTTACAAAGCCTTGTTAATTTCCTACAAAGTGATGTCATATTGTTATAAAAGTCAGTAGTTAAAAATCAGTCACTAAGTTGAAAGTTTGGCCTATTGATAGAGTGCTTGCCTAGAATGCACGAAGACCCAGGTTTGATTCCTTGGTACCACATACTCATGTGTGGATAAAAAAGAACATGAGTTTATTTTCTAAGCTTACCTGCTCAATGTCTTCTATTCATTCTCAATTATTTTACTTTTTTCTAATTTAATTTATTGTTTTAGAGATGATATAAGGTGGGGTTACCTTTACATACCTCAGATAATAAGTACATTTCATTTCATGATTTAATGTCTTGTGGTTCTTTTGAGTTGTACATAATAGTTATTTACAGACAAACCATGAAAGAAAAAAATACACAGAACAAACATGGAAACTATTCAGAGCAGGACAGAAAAAAATGTATCTTTTTATCTCTTAAAGTGTTCATTATAAATAATAAAGAATTAAGTTTATTTGTAGCTCAGACAACTAAAGGCTAAAAGAATGAATATATTGTTTATTTAAGTGGTGTATATATACATACATAATTAGGAGTTGTTCATCATTGCATAATGTATTCAAGAATGAGAACACGAACACAAATTATTTCTAGAATTAGTGGTGTTAGACATCATTGAGATGCATTCTAGTCTTAAAGGGGGCTAGGTATCTCTAAGTTCTGCTTATCACTTTATATGAAAATATGTTGGAGATAAATGAGAATAGAAAATGAAGAATAACTGATATAGGAGAACGAGTCCATAAACAACAGAAAACAGGTTCTGGGCAAATGGAACCAAAGTACCAATGCACTGAAATCACAAAGATCAAAGGTCAGAGCCACTAAAGCATACCTATACCAATGTGACTCACCGCACAGCCTTTCCTAGCCATCAGATTTTGCATATATTGCATCCAATAACCTGATTGCTAACTTACATTTTATCATCCAATATGCTTTTACACATTGATTAAACGCATCAACTTTTACTTATACTATTTCCCCCTTACTATTTAACTGCCTTTCTATTATTTCCTCATCCATCATCTTCTCCCTGGGTTCCAAACTGGAGAATGCACATACAATGGCTAGGTTGGTAGAGTGAGATTAGCCTGGTGGTTGTTGAACAATGACCCGCCAAAGACCATTCAGTGAAGAGAACGGAAAGTTCAAAACCCTGTCCACATTTCCTGTTGGAGGGAAAAGGTATGCTGAGTGGTAGTAATTGCAGGAAACCCCACTTACAGACTCAGTACCAACCGCTTCAAGTTGCACTGCCTCTTGCTGTCTCAAACCTCAGCTAGCATGCTGTTAAACAGCTGGGAAGCCCTTTCTCTCTGTCTCATTTTTTCCCCCAGTGTTCCAACAACAGTAGTAGCAACAGCACGGGCAGCCAGAGATAGATGCAAGGCTGTTGCTTGCAGCCTCGCAGATTGCCTCCTCCTCAACACACGCACCAGAGCACACACGCGCGCGCGCGCGCGCGCACACACACACACACACACACACACACACACACACACCACATAGACTTCCATTATCAACGCCTTTTGGTACAAATTCAGGACTAAGAGAGATGAGAGAAGAGTGTTAGTCATGGACAACAGGTATTTTTCTCTCTGACAAATGCAGCTTCATTCCTGATGTGTATTGATATGGGTGATGAAAGAGCCATTGTCGATAACCTAAGCTTGAGTGGGAGACAGAAGAATACGGAGGTGGCTGCAGCAGCCGAGGAGGGTGAAGTGGGAGGAGTGAGATGTGAGGATGCAGGATGCCAAAATGGACTTGGAAGCTGCCGCCGCGGACACCGCCAGGGAAGCCTAGGAGGATCTTTCAGCCTGGGCTGCTTTTGAGTTGCAAATGGTCAGGAACTGGTGGGATTGTAGGGTGCTGGCGATGTTGGCTGGAAGTAGGTTTTCACCTTTCAGTCACTAGTTCTGGCAGGGGGAGGAGGATGCTGTGAGCAGAGTTCTTGCTGCTCCGCTCCTGGGGGAAGCCGGTCTGTGTGGGAGCCGGATTGCTTTGCCCCAGCAAGCCTGTGAATTGGAAGGCATCCTGAGCTCTCCGGGAAAACAGTGGCTCTCCCTTCAGCCATGCACCAAGCCCTCGCCTGCATCACGCTGCAGTAAGTTCAACCAGGTTGGCTATGGAGTGGCTTTCTGGCTACGTGGGGAGGAGGGGTGTGTGTGTGTGTGTGTGTGTGTGTGTGTGTGTGTGTGTGTGTGTGTGTGTAAGAAATGGCGAGGAAAGTTAGAAAAACACTGCTTTGAATTTGCCCTGAAATGTGAAATGTGAGATCCGTTTGCTTCCCTGACTCCTGTCCTAGTTAAAGTGAGAGTGGCATTGCTCTGTTATTTATCAACGGTATCAGTGGCTAGTTAGGGCTGCAGAAAGTGCCCATTCCATTGTGATTTTACACAAGAAAATTGGTACTTCTAGTCTAGGTTTAGTGCCAGCAGGGATCTCGTGAAAGTTAGGGGTGAGATGGCAGCTTGCCCTTTCAAAAAGAAAAAAAAAAATCAGAGAGGTAGGCTGAGATTTTCAACTGCCCTAATTTAATGGCTGTAAATGTGAGTCCAGATATCTTTTCTAATGTATAAAACAGACAAGTACACGCAACACCACAGTTTTTGACTGATGAATTAAAGTAAAAATGTGAATTTGGGCTGTAGATGACAGGCTGACAGCAGCCCAGAGAACACTGATGACAGATAAACCTGCAATACTCCTTTAGTGGTGAAAAGTAGTTTCTCCGTTTCTTACTATAGCTAAATCTCCATTTGCCAAGCACTATCTTCCTTGTGATTTTTTTTTATTTTTTTTTAACATAGATGATCTATACTTAGAAACTCGGCAGGATTGTGTTCACTGAAAGAAAATGAAGGCTAAAAAAACTTTTAAAAAAGCAACTTAACCTGGTTGTTTAAATTGCAGATGAACAACTCATTATGTATATATATTTTCAAAAATTGTTAGCCAAGACCAATCAGCCCAGCCCAATGCCAAATGACCAAGTAAATATGAATGAAGTCCCAGTCCTAAAGATGTCCAATTGAAAGAGAAAGTAGAAGTAATCTAATATTGTTGGGCATATGTAATCAATGTATTTCACACAGAACAGACTTTTTATAACAGACTATTATTAATCCCTGCATTCCCTCCCAAAAAAGACTTTTTTTCATGTAGAAAGTGTATGTTGGAGAAATTACTATAGCACTGTTTCTTATTATTTCTTTTTTATTGTATTTTAATGTCAGGATAATTTATAGAGGGGTTGCAGTTACATTCAGTCAGGTAATGGGAGCATTACTTCTCGAACCTTGATTCCCCTTCTCATGTTTTTGTCTCCTTTCCCCTCCTCACTCCCTTCCAGTCTTTTTTCCCCTTTCCTTTTCTTTATTTCAAATACATTCTTTTCTGAAAAGGATTATTGTAAGGACAGAAGTTAGCTAAAGCAATCTGGAATTGTAAACCAGATGCATATTGTAGCACAAATTCTATAGAATAAAGTAGATTCAAACTGTTCAAATAACTATTTTAATAGGAAAACTATTTTTGAAACGCTGTCATTAGAGAAGAAGATGTTCGGAGATACTCTTATTCTATTATCTACATAGCTTAGTAAAACATAAAACATATCCAGGATGTAATTTGAGTTGTTTTGTCTACACTTCTCAGGGATCTTTTATATAAAGGCTCATTTAACACTTTTGGCAATGTTGTTGGAATGTGTAATTTGTCATAGACAAACCATTCTGCAAGTGAAATTGCTATGTATAATTTCTCTGACTTTCTTACTACCTGAGTAGTATTGTGATACTTCGTTCATCATGACAATTCTAACCTTAAGACAATAATAATATAAATGACAGGAAGTATTCACATACAGAGTTGAAGAATGTAGTTCAAGAGAGCTTACAACACACTAAAATCCACAAGTAACTAAACTTCAACTCTTCAGTAGGAAAAGAAAATACAGGCTAAAAGCACTTAGCAATTTGTCAAAATTTCCAGAAATGTAGGAAATTCAGTAGGTGCAGTTGAGGTGTAGTCTTTCCCTCATATTTTTTTTGTCCTACCAGAAAGATAATTGACAAAATAATTTTTAAAGTAGATACATTATTTTAATATTGGCTATAGTTGTTGGGACAGGGTCTAAATTAGGTAAAGATCTCATGACTCATGCTTTTCCTTGCACACTAGTGTAAGAAAGGAATTACAGCCAGACAAGACAAGTCAAGCTAGCTGCTAGCTCCTAAATTCAATTCTGGCTACTAATAATGACTCTGATGTGATACATAGGCCTGAAATGGCTTGAAATGATTCCTCTCATGGCTGGATTTAGGGACAGAGTTGTATTTCTGCATGCATGGCAGAGTTGCAAAATTCTCTTAAGAGGAATACCTCTATCCCAGAAGCACCTGCATAAAGAAAGCTTCAGGCAAAATGATGACAAAAATCTCCTCCTGGTGCCTCTCTTCCTTCTACAGAATTTTATCTCTTATAAAGCACTAAAATGAAATTTAACCCCAACTAAGGGTCCCATGTACCATGTAACTGTTCCTCATGAGGTATTTGTAATAAAGTACATTCAACTCCCTGGGAGCTTTCTGTAGATTATTTTTATGTCTGATTTGATTATCACACACTGATTCATTAGTTAACAATTATTGTATGATGCCTTTAGATCAAATATGTGGAATAGATCATCTCATTTATGGTAAACTCACAATAGGTTATGACATCTTTTTCTCCATTGGAAAAAAAAATAGTTTCAAAGGAAATATCAACTGCTGAGTCGAATGTATTTGGTAAACAGTGGACTAGGATAGTTATCCAGATGTGATTCCTAGTCACTGTGCTTTAAAACCATGTTCTGTTCTAATAAAGAAATACTCTGCTATAACTCCTGTGGGAAAAGTGTGTTGTGCTGAGGGGTGCTATGGGATGTGAGTAGTTGAGGGAGAAATGCCAGCTAGAAAAGGATTTTCTGCTTCTTATACCAAGATTGCAACTGTAACCTAAATTGACCTCGAGTCCAAACTTGGCATATCTCCATTGCAATTTCAGGTTCTACTCTGTTCATTTCCACAAACTGTGGAAATGTAGCTGAGAATACTGCCAAGAAGGAAGATGACAGAGTTAGTATGGGAGAAAAGATGTTGGAAGAGAGAAAAACAAAGAGGGATAGGAGGAATTCTGGGAGAATCCTCTGGTAAGAAGCTAGTATAAAAATATCTACAGAGGCTTTGTCCTGAGGGACACTGAGAAACAAATTATTTGAACTGTCTATGAGGTGATCTTTATAGCTACAGCTAAACCCCTATCTTAAAGCACTCTTTAAGTAATGATTAAGTCTGATTACAAAACTTAGATTTGGCTCATCTTCAGGCCACCTTCTTTAGTATTTGGCAAAGAGAGAAGTGATGATTGAAAGAGTAGTGAGGGAAAGGAAAAGGATGAACGAAGAGGTAACAGGGTGTATGGCTCTTGTGCAATCACTTCCTACAACTCTTCCAAGGAGCAAACGACCATCTTCCTCCAGTGAGAATAAAAAGTGAATAACTCACATAGGTAAATATAAGCGTTACAAAGCCTAGTGTGCTTACTGTTGCTTGTCTTATCACAGAACATAAACACTAACAAGAAATAAAATGAAAATGCTGCAGGCAGAGAGCCAAACACTATTTTAGGATTGATCTTTCTTGGCAAACTAAATTTAAACAGCTGAGGTTTTTTTTTTCTAAACATTATCTGAGTCAACAATTTGAAATGCAAGGAATTGCCTTTTAATGGTGAGTTGCTATTGCATTGCAAATTCAAAACACAATGTCCTTGCCTCAGTTATTTTTGATTGTCAGTATGGATGTAAAAGAAAAAACATTTCAATAAATATTTTCCTAAAAATCAGAAAATGTATGAATATTCTTCATATATAATGTATTGACACTATAGAGTATTTTGGGGCAATAGATAATGAGGTAATAGAAGTATTTACAAATACATTCACATTGATAGTGCAGTCATTTCTGACTTTTGTGTTGGAATTAGGTGTGGAATTTAAGATAGATTTTCAGATGTAATAGTAATTTCTCTTTTGCTCATTTGTATAGCTTGCAAATAAGGGTAAAAACTTTTATTGAGAGCTTACTATGTTAGTTGCTTTCATAAGTGCTCTAGATTGAAGTATATTTGTTTGATCTTGAGAAAAATCATATGTGATAAGCCTATGAATTTACTCTTTTCTCATTTTATGTAAAAGCAAACTCAGAAATAATAGTGTAGAATTTGTTTTCCATAGTTACAACCAGGTAGAGATTACAATGGTCCAGATGGTCTGATTATAAAATATCATTCAAATAAAACACTCTAAGTCCACAGTTAACTATCATTGGATTATTTTAACCTTCTCTATATACTTCAATCTGCTTAGCACCTCCTTGTTCTCTTGTTCCTTTTGTCCGTAATGTATTTCTTGATAACAAAACCCCCCTTTACATCAAAATGTTTCACTTCTCCTGGGTTTTTATCTCCTCAATCTAAGCATCTGATGCTTTGGGGATTCGAACACTGGTTCATCTGCCTGTAATTCCATTGAAACATGTGTTTGCCTTTACTGCTATCTATGCCACAAAAGGTTGAAACCCTCTGCTTTTCACTGTGATGAAGGGAACCAGAACATATCTATATCTTTTAATTTAGGATTCTAATTTAACCCCCAAAGAAATAGAAAGAGTTATTTCCACTGTGTTTGGCTTTTATCCCATCAAAACCCTGGATAATTTTCTTTCAAATGCAAGGTGCAAGATCCAACTTAGAGAGTATATTTCAAAAAGTTTAATATTTTTTATAATCTCTGGCTCTAATCCAGTACTTTTCATCCAAAATGCTTGGGGTCAAAAGGTTTCAGATTGTGGATAATTTTTTTTCATTTTTTTATTGTATTTTATTGTCTGGGTGATGTATAGAGGAGTTACAGCTAGAGTTGTTAATGGGTACATTAGTTCTTGAAGAGTAATATTGCTTCCCATTTTTTTTTCTCCTACTTTACCTCCCCCAATACTCTTCCAATAATCTTGTTTTCCTTCTTCCCTCCCCTATTTCAAATAAACATTTATACAATATACCAGGTACCAAACAGATAGAGTATCATGATATAAACCATAAGGGAAAAAAATAAGAGAAAATATCTCAAGATATAGTTCAAGAGCTATATATATGCGGATTAATTTTAACTGTACTATTTACGGATATCTTGAGGATGGGACCCATGTCTACACACCAAATTCACTTGTTTCATATAGAACTCATACAAATAGCCAAAAATAAATCTATATATTAGTGATATGCCTATGTTCTGACCTGAAACATTAGGTTGCATGTGAAATTTTATACTCATGTCAATTAGTTCTGCACTACTAACTTTCTGATTTGGGGCATTTCAAATTTCATAATTTTGAATTGTGCCCATTCTGTATTTTGTATTTAGAATGTAGTTAACACCATGTTTTAAGCAATGACAACTGAGATATTTATCTGTTTCACAAAGGTAATTTTTTTCTTAGTATCTAATATTTGGGCTATAGTTATTAATGTCGTGTTTGGGGAAAGCTGAAAGCAAATATTAAAATAAGTGCATCATCATAGACCTCCTGTTTGTGTGAGACAAGAGTATGACGTTGTGAAACCATAGAATTTATTTACTTTGAGGAAAAAAACATCTTGGATGTTTTTAACTCAAGCACAGCTAACCCACAATGAATCATTTCTACAGGTATACTAACCATTTTAGATAAGAAAAAAAGTAACGATGGTTACAGTGGAAAAATTAATCTCATCCTTTCTCCCAGATCTTGTATGGGATCATTTTTGGTGATAAATTTTTATTAGGTATTGAAATGTCCTAAGTATGAACTGAATGATGCACAAACCTGTCTGAATACATTTTTTAAAAATGTGCAATTTGGGGCCGAGAGTTTAGCCTAGTGGTAGAGTGCTTGCCTAGCATGCACCAAGCCCCAGGTTCGATTCCTTGGTACCACATACAAAGAAAAAAGCCGGAAGTGGTGCTGAGGCTCACGTGGTAGAGCTCTAGCCTTGAGAATGTCAAGGACAGTGCTCCGGCCCTGAGTTCAAGCTCAGTACTGGTGAAAAAAAAATGTGCCGTTTTAGGAGGACAACTCATTACATTTTATTCTTATTTCTAATCCTCATAAATTGACTATCAATTAAGAGATATAATGAGGTAGAAGACACATAGAGGAAGTGTGGTTGCTATTTAAAATGTCTTTGTAGTTTCAATTGATAGATCATAGGAGGATTTTACCCACAAAGGCGACCTGACCTTGCTTCATAATCAATTTCGTTTCCTTTAAGAAACTCCAGGTTTAAATTGGTCATGATGAGGGTGAGTTATGGATAATGGAGTAGAAAAATCAAATGAACATAGACATTCTTAATATGTAAATAATCTAATTTAAATTTTCTGATTGTTTTCTTAGGTACTGTAGTACAGAAGGTGAAATTGATGTACTCATTCAAATTGCCTGGACTCAGTCCTTACTGCTAGGTTGACCTTGAACTAATAATTTACATTTGGTGCTTTAGGTTTGTACTCTTATGAAGCAGAGATAATAAAAATGGAATCACATGTTTTAATCACATATGTAAAGGTTTTAGAATAGAAGATGCATAATAAAACCCCTAAGATATAAGCAACTTATTAATTCTAACTTGGAACAGTGGCTCAGATGAAGTACTAGTATTACAGAAATATTATAAATAAAATGCAAATGTGAGTACCATCCTATTCAAGTATAAATTTTTTAAAATATACTTAATGGTACTCATAAGGCATATAGATTTTTAGAACATCTTTCTTATTATTTTGCCAAAAGGTTTTAATTTAATTATAAAAGAGATCACTGTTAACAAAGAGAAATTAAAAAAAAAAAAAAACCTAACCTTCCCACAGGGGTTTCTGGCATACAATTCACTTTCAGAAATTCTGGCTCCTTCCCCCTTACCTAAAACCTTGAGAGAAAGAGCTTTCATTTTTCTTCCTTTGCAGTTCTTAACAATGAATCATAGTTATCATCCTTTTAGTACAGAGAATGATATTCTATTATGCTCTTCATCAACTGTTCTGCTATTCGTATCTAAATATGCTGGGGTGTCTTCCGAATGTGAGGAGCCTATCACTACCAAGAATGGGAAACTGTGTTTTATGAAACAGGAGTACTGTGGGAAAGCATCACAGGATCCTTGACCTGCAAACAGAATTTCCAGCAGAAAAGATGAGTTTGTCGTTTATTCAGTGGTTTGTTTTGCTGATACAGAGAATATAAGGAAGCACTTCTTTCTGAGCTTTTCACCAAAGGATCCCTTTGTTGTCTAATGAAAAAAAAACGAGGCTGTGGAATTCTTCCTTTTCATGTCTTTCCTATCACAGATTTTGGAAATTGTGATCCTCAGCTACCCTTAGGATAAGGTTCATGTAAATCGAGATGCTAAGGCCATCACCATAACAGGCACCATCACTAATACCATGTCTCCTTGTTCTAATTCATCTGCCAGTCAATGATGGACTGTTATGTGAGGTCCTGTGCCAGGATTACTGAAGGATGAGTAAAGACAACAGACATATCCCCACAGTACTCAAAGTACTCCAGTGAATGAGAAAAACTCAAGCAAATACACCTAGGGAATGCTCTTTGTGTTAACACCAGTGCCATGAAAAAAAATGAAGAGTTGATGATGAGCCCCAAAGATTCTAGACACTGAAACAATCTGATGTCAAGACTTATAAGGACCATCCATTATCCTTCTCTGTGATTGACATCCAGAAAGGAAAAGTCACCATGAGTTCCAGGGATTGCCTACCCCAAGTAATCCCTTTACTGTAATTTAAAATCTTACTGAAATAATTATTAAGACCAAGGCAGAAGAATTTCTAATAAATCAGAAGTTCAGAATTACTTAGCAAAACATTTTCATTCAGTCAAAAACATGACTCCCACCATGCGTTTTCCTTTCCCTTTATATTAGAGGATCATTCAGCTTTGGACAGCTTTTAAAGATTTGAAAAATGCATGCATTTAATGTTGCTTAGTAACTTCTCTTGCTTGTGACTTTGGGCTGCATGTTAATGACTCCTAACTTCCGCACACTTGTCCCAAATTCTAGAATCTGGAAAGAGAACACAATCCGTTGAGTCACTTTTGCTCTCCTGTTGTTCTTAATAGGAGTTCTGATTACCAGGATGAGTTTGCTATTGTTATGTAATGTTATTTGCCTTAGCGTATGTCTGAACTTTCTATTTGGCAAATAGAGATTCTTTCTCATCACAAGTTTGAGAAAGCTTAGCAGGAAAGCAACTCAGAGGTGGCCTAGATTTTGTTTTTCTTCCTTTGTTTGTATGTACTCTCTGGTATTGAATACTATCTATCCAAGCACTCCTAGAAACATTCTAAAGCTGAAGTGGTGATGTTATTGACCTTCAAGCAAAAGTTTTGTTTTGGATCTGATAATGCTTCTATCATTCAAGGTCTCTCCTAGCTCCCCAATGGTACATTTGGTGCTTGTGTCACAGTGCAACCTTCATAACAGTAGTTAAGGGGAAAAAAGATTGGATTGAATGTGGCTGCTATTCTTTATGCTGAGGTATATGTTTTTTGATACTAGTGACTTTAAAAAATTGTTAAGTTTGATGAACTTTTAATAAGGTAGGAGTGATATATTGTTAAAAATTTTTCTTCCATTAAAACCTGTCAATGGTAAAGAAACAAAGCACCTGTTCCTTATGTTCAAGGAGGCCACTGGACAAAGAGAATGTAAAATACTCTATGCTTTTTAAATGCTTGTTTTGTTGCCACTAATGATCTAAAATCCAAATTATGTTTCAGGATAGAGAAAAACGATTTGGAGAATGTTACTATGTATGTTGAAAGAAAAAAAAAGGAGGAAAAATATTTCCTTAGTTAAGATTATATAAAAACTTCCCTGATTATATTTAATCACAGAATCCTTTCTTCAGGGAGCATCTATTAATGTGTCTTTGAAGCCCTAGGGTACAGTCTAAGAAGTAATGTCTATTAGCATTCAATTATTCATTATAAAATTTGAGCCTCTACCCCATATCAGAATAGAAGCTCTAGAGTGAAAATTATGAATGGATCCTGATTCTGACAATAGGACGTTCCTAAACTGGAGTTGGAAGAAGACACCACCATGTGCTTTCTACAGCAGTAGAAGGATACACAGGTTGTTACAGAAGATAAGAAGAGCAAGAGACTAAGGGATCGATCAGGTCATTTTGAATCTGAATTTTGTTTGGAAGGAAGGTCAGAAAGTTACTTATAAAAAGACAATGAAAGCATGCAGAAAGATATATGTAGAATTTCTTTTTCATTTCCCAGTGAACGTCAGAACTGATTTATTTTTTTTCATACATAACTCTGGAGTAAATAATTAGTTATAATGAGAGATAAAGAAGGAGAGAGAGCAAGAGCTCTGAGATCAAGAAACTAAGAAAAAGCTCTATTAATTAGCTTATTTTACTGATAATTGAAATTTTTGGCATAGATCATAACCCCCGGTACAAAAGAATATCAGAGTGGAAAAATGATTTTAAACTGACACTTTAGATCAGCTTAATATTTTTAGAGAACATTTGAATAGATAAGCTTCTAAAGATTGAAATTGTCACAGGGTAAGAAAATCATATCAGAAATCTGTGACACTTGAAAGAGCAAGAGAAAATGTTCCATAAAAATGACATGCAATTATCTGTCAAATGGCGTTAGAGGTCAACTTGAGATGAAGACAGAAAAATATCAACTGCATTTGAACATGGGGAGATCATTGTTGTTCTTAGCTAAGGATGCATTGCTGAAGTCACTGGGAGTGGGGTGTGAAACTCAAATGAAAATGTGTTGAAAGAGTAGGAGTTCAGGAGAGGGAGGCAGAGTGACTCATTCAAAAAGTGTATCCATGAAGGTTTAAAGAAAGACAGAACTGTTTCTGGAGAATGGTTTTTGAAAGCAAGTTTTACTTTTCTGAAATTATTTAAATATCGATCAGATGGATAGTGATTATATACACATGAAGATGGAGGTTTGAGGGGTGTCTAAGAATGTGTGGGTAGTAAAACTTATGAAGTATGGCTTAATTTTTCCTCAGGAGGAACATTCTTGTGACAAAGAGACAAAAGCAGAGAAAGTAATAATCTGAATAGCGTGCAGGATGAAAAGCAGTCATTTGAGGCTATTTCTGGAATTTACCATTTCTTTATAGAGTGTGAATGAAATAGAAAAAGTATGAAGGTTTGCATGGAGATACAAGGTTATTTTCCTGAGTTAAATAGCATAATCTAGATACGTTGAAGGGGCTACATTGAGTAGACTATCATGAATTTCTTATAATAACTTACCTCATTCAATGGGTTAACTCTGTTCAGCTGCTTGTGATGTGGCACAAAAGACATAAAGTGAATCAAAATTTGGTTGCTTGATTTTGTTTTGACTCTTAAAATGCTGCTAACCCTCAGTGTCAATTATTATCTTATAACTTGTTTTGATTAACTAATTTGGATGGCAATGTTTCTTACCCATGTATTCTTTCATAATTAGAATTGGATATAGTATGTAGTCTGGTACGTTAACTTTCTTGAGTTGATATCTCTTCATCTTCCTACCTGGATTTAACTTCTTTTCAATCCATGTTAATCATTCCACTGTGAATCTTGATATTTCCAGGAATTTCTTACTTTGGAACAATGAAATAAAACACAAAAATTGTATATTTTTCTATTCTTCCATCAACTTCCAATTCGTGATACACCTATTCTCTTGTAAGGACTTTTTGCTTTCCTAACTAGACAGACAGGCACTATTAGATAGTTCTTTTGCCTTAAATTTTATTTTCTTGTACTTTTCTTCTTCTATTTTACATATAGTAAAATACTTCCCTTTTTCAATTCAGCAATCTGGATTTGTTTCTTCACTTAGGATAATGAATACTTTTGAAAGCATAAAATTGGTGACATAATAAATTTGGGATATCCCATCTCAGTATGACTCTGGTAATTTTCAGTGTGTCCATATGATATTTTCTTTTTAATTCTCTACAGCAGTCCAGTCACTCCTAAGGAAATGTGAAAGCTGAATATTTTAAACATTGTTTAACATTACTTTTATTTTGGTATTTGAACATCTGAATTAAACTTGGATTCATTTTTTTTAAATTATTACTATCTATCATACCTTAATTTTACTTCCTATAATTCCCAAACATCTACAACTCATAAAATATAACATAGCTCCTCATTATGTCTTGAAGAATTTTGTATTGCCACTTTCTACTCTTTCAGTCTTATATTCCTTTTATATTGAGCTGCTTAAAGTCTTTTTGTTTCTTTTTTTTCCCTTGTGGGCCTATTGTCGTTTTTTTCCCTTTTTTTTCTTTTGCATAGTTCCAATGTTTAGAACAGTACCTGGCACAGAACAGATACCTAAAAAGCAGTGAATTAAATAAGTGAATTATGATAATGCTGCTTTCTTGATTTGGTATGATGTGTTATATAAAACATCTTTCAGAGCCAACTATATATGCATACATATATATATATATATTTACCATTTAATCTACTCTATTAAAGAAAGAGGTACATAGCCATCTAATTTATTCTCTGAAACATTAGACCTCTTTTTGGCTCATTGGTAAATATGACTTATACTAGTTCTGAAGAACCCCACTTGGTACATAAAGGTAGTAAGTATATATGTTCATTCTGGAGGTAAAACTTAAATCTGTTCTTTTGTTTTAAAAGTGAATTTTTTCTTAATTTAACCAAGTATAGTAATGATAGTTTTTTTCAAATAACAGTTTGAATTAGATATAGGCATTTGGTTTATTTGTGATATTTTTTGAAGATTCTTGGCGTTCTGATTGTGAACCTGGATGTACAGGAGAAAAAGGACAAGGGCTATTTGATGAGAGCAAGAATAGAGACCCATATAAAGTAAACACAAGGCTAAGAGGTACACATGAGAAAAGAAGAGAACAGATCCCTGTTCATGTTCCCAAGTCCATTGCAAGAGTTTCATTTAAATGATGATGTTACAATTGCATCAGAAAAATTGTATTCTTCTCCAATCCATCCAGTATTTGCTGAACATTTAAAAATGCTTTTGAAAGATTTTTAAAAATGATTTCTACTTTGAATCAAGAAGAGACAGGTTCTTTTCAGGTTCTTGATTTCTCAAATTATTTCTAATTCCTCTAGTTGCTATTCTTTTAAAGAAGCAAGATACCCAAAGAGATAAAGTCAGTAAGGAGAGCAACCTTTTTCGCCCTCTCTCCTTCCCCACCTTCTCCCTCTCTGTCTTGTAAGCATAAACTTTCCACTTGTCTTGAACTTCAAAAATCATGAGTCAGTTTTCCTTGAATGACTTTTGAACTTACAATATTCTACTTACATAATTTTATTTAAGTAATGTAAGTAAGACCAGCTATAACCTAAAATTTAGTACTTACAGTAAATTTTCCCCGGAACACAAAATAATTTGTGCACTCATTAGTTTTATCTCAGGTTCTTTTATTTAATGTAATTTTGTTAGGAAATGAACCATACGATTCAGTCTGGGAAATTCTATTAGCTCTTATGATAAGTATGCGCTGGTGAAGCCAGAGTTTCAAACTCAGGGATATTTTTGACTCCCCTTTTCACCTTTTTGGTTCTAGATATTACTGAAATACATTAATGATTATGTGTATGGCATTTATGGTACGGTATTTATCTCAAGCCAAAAAAAATAGCTAGATGAATGACATCCTTGTTAGGTCTACATTGAAGACTGTGTCTATCTTAGTTGTATAAAAATTCCTTCTGCGTTATATTGTCCAGATCCACTAATTTCACAGGGTTTGCCTTTTCTAAAATTAAAAATCGTGTTTTCCTATCATAGCATGATTTTGTCCCACTATTGTATTTTATTTGTGAAGAAATTCAGTACCAATTCTATGTTGATCCTTCTGAAGACTTACTTTTTCTTTTACAATGAGTAAAATGTTATTTTCCTGTGATGATCCAGGATTTTCTTTTTGTCTGTGATTATGGTGAGTAACTTCACTTCTTAAGTCCAACACTGGTATGTAAGGTGAATTTCCTCTTCTATCACCTTCCAAGTGACTTGTTATAGGCCACAGCAAATCTTATTAGACTTAGAGTTTGGATGGTTTGATGAAAGCATTGAGGAAATAAAATGTGCAGTGGTATTCTTTATCGTCACAAAGCATCCTAAAATGATGAGAATGGCTCCTGAATGCTGCTGGGACTTTCCAGCCACATGGTTTTTCAAAATCCTGAATTCATGTGCTCTTTGCACTCTGCTAGCTGGGAGGATTCCATTCTCTGCTTAGGATGTGGGTAGGGCTGAACTTTGGAAATGCCCTTGTGTGGAATAAAATAAAACCCCAGGGAGGACCTAGTTACTTTCGTTCTGAGCCTTGTGTTTATTCTTCCCAAGGATTATTTGGTAGTATGACAGTAAATCAAATTAAATGCCAAACATGGCTTAGTCATGGCCCTCATTCCTGCCAATGTTAGAACTGAACCAGTTTTTGTTTTGTTTTTTTTTTTTTGTTTTTTTTTTTTGCTTTTGCTGTAGTTCTGACTAGTTTATAGAGTCAAGATAAAAATGTCGTTAGTGGACTACCTCATAGATTTATTGCTGCTGTGTGTGTAATATAATTAACACTTCCTGGCTGAGACAATTCCATGGTGTTCCTGTTTATCTATGCCTTACCCATATGTACCAGGTGGCAAGCTATATCATCTTGATGATTTTTTCTTTCTTTCTTTTTTTTTGCCAGTCCTGAACTTGAATTTAGGGTCTGGGCACTGTCTTTGGGCTTTCTCAAGGCCTGAGATCTACCACTTGAGCTTCAGCACCACTTTTGGCTTTTTTCTATTTATGTGGTATGGAGGAATAGAACCTGGGTCTTCATGCATGCTAGGCAAGCACTCTACCACTAGGCCAAACTTCTGTCACCTTGATGATGTTTTCAAGATCACTGAGATATTGTTTTTTTTCTGATGAAAGCATTAAAATTACCTGGACTTTATTAGCTTATACTTTTCAATTCATAATTAAACAAGGTTAAGACACTGACTTACATGTAGTCAACTTTCAAACTTACCTTTCTACTTTATTCTCACAGATAGATCCTTTTTTTAAAGAATAAATGAGGATGATGAAGGGAAGAGAACAGGGAAATTTTGGAGAATTAAGTATTTTCTTTGGATAACACAGTTTTATTATCTTGTACAAGCACTTGAGCTTGACCTCAGAGCTTAGCTAAGCATATTCCTTTATCATCACCACTTTTTTTACCTCTCCATTTCCAGTTTTTAGTTTTTTCTTTCCTTTTTTTTCCTGGTCATTTGGAGATAAGAATCTCCTAATATCCTCAATTTTCCTGTCCATGCTGGCTTGGAACTGAGATTCTCAAATCTCAATCTCCTGTTTTAGTAGGATTATAGATATGAAATGATCACATGCTGGTCTTAGACTTTTATTTGTATTGCATTTTTACTCTAACTTAAGGTTCACCACGGACTTATTTTCTTATTGTCCTTACATTGCAAATGAAGAAAAGTTACCATTTTTGTTATGACTGTAGCTCTTCAACAAAATGAGATGATTCTAAACAATGATTCAACCTTACAGTTTTCAAATATCTTTATTCAAACAACAATAAAAATGAAGAAGCCAAGTCTTTTAAGACATAGGTCAATAACAGGTAATGGATTATTCTGGGGATTAAACCCAGGGCTTTTTGCATGCTAGGCAAGCATACAGCCACTTTAGCTATGTCCCTCTCTTTTTTGTCTATATTTTCCACATTATTATATGTATACTTGCATATTAAATGAAAGGAACTCATATGTCAGAAATAATATTTACTATATGTTGACTTTTCAGACTATATAACTGGTGGATCTCAGTAATTCTTTAGACACTACTAATCATCAATTTTAACTATATTCTGCCTCATAAATATATTTGGTCAAAATGTATTATGAATTTCCTAATTATAGAATGGATTTGCCTATATTCAATTCTTGTTATTCTCACACTTGTCATTTTTTTATTGCTTCTCTCCATGTCATGACTTTATCCTCCTATTACTGATTAGAGTGAATTAACATATTTCTCTTATTCAAGCAGTTTGCTTCCAGCCACCAGATATAAACAATATGAAAATAATGTGAAAGCATCTCATAAACAGTTTCCAGTAAGATTTAAGTTTAGTTTAATGAGTGACTAGTATTATTATCTTTTGTCTAATTTGATAATTTGATATTTTAAAGACCTACTTACAATCAGGTATAATTCCATGTATTGGATGCTGTGATAAAATTTGGTGTTTTCAATTACCTGTATTTTCTGGAGGAAAGAAAATGTGAAGATTATGCATGTAATCCAAGTTTGAGTGTAGGATAAAGAAAAAAAGCGAGGACAAGAGGAAAAACAGTGAAAGAGAGTGGGTGATAGTTTAAATAATGTTCTATTTTAGATTTACTTTAATTCTACAAACAGCTTATGTTTGAAATGCCTCTAAAATATTCAAGTGATGATGTTAGACAAGTGGTTGGATGGATGATATTGAAATGAAAGAGAATTGTGGAAAGTAAAACCATATTGGTGTGTAAACCTGAGAGCTACAGAGATTCTTTGGGGTTTGAGTATAGACAGAGAAGACAGCACAACACTTAGCCTGTGGTGGGGGGACTGAAGAGAGGGAAGCCATCTTTTTACAATAAAGAAATCTGCAGAAATAATGAGAAGGGACAGCAGGAGAAAATTTGCAAATTGTGCTGGTCTGGATGCCAAGTAGCCTGATGTTTCCAGAAGGAAGGGTTGCTGACATATGGCTGTGGCTGTGGAAGATACCAGCCACATGGCTGGATTGGTTATGGATGAACAAAGAGGGGATCTTTGCTCACCTGAAAAGGGCAGATTCAGTTAATCACAAAAACAAAAGCCTGATTGAAGTAGATGGAAGTGTGAATTATTGGCACTGAAGTAGAGAGAACATCAACCAATCCACTACACAAATAAATTGGAAATCACACCTGAAGTGTTCTAAATATAACAGCATCATTTGATATAATCCAGAAGGTTTAATAGGCTTTTTCAAGAGCTGATGGCAAGCTGAGGCCTGAGATCTCTGCCAAGATCAAATAGACATATGAGGAAATAAACTCGGGAAAACTAGTTTAGTGCAAGACAATTTTGAGAGCCAATAGACCACTGAGGATAGAGTGACATGAGATTATCCAGAAAGAAGATAACACAAAATTATATTGTCTTTAATAGAGGCAATGCCAGAGACTGAAGATTTAAGGGGCATGTGGATATGTGAACAATATAATGTAAATTTGGTAAGATTACACCAGCTTCCATATACAGGATAAATTGTAGGTTAGCCATAGGCAAGCTGGTAGCTAGTCACGAGCCATTGTAATAATTAATGCAAGTGGTTATCGTAACTTAGATTTTTTTTTTTGCCAGTCCTGGGCTTGAGCTCAGGGTCTGAGCACAGTGCTTGGACTTTCCAAGGCCAGAGCTCTACCACTAGAGCCTCAGCACCACTTCCGGCATTTTTTTCTATGCATGTGGTACCAAGGAATCGAACCTGGGACTTCATGCATGCTGGGCAAGCACTCTACCACTAGGCCAAACCCCTGGTCTGTAGCTTAGACTTTGTTTCATGTACTATTTGACAGGACTTGAAGCTATATGAATGGGTATAGAGAATTGAAGCAGCAGAAGTCATGAAAGACCTTTAAATTTCTGGCTTTTGGGGTGCCTTCTACCCCATAAGATAATTATAGCAGAATTCTATTGGTTTATATTACTTATGTGAGGCTAAATAAGTCTCTCTCTCTCTCTCTCTCTCTCTCTCTCTCTCTCTCTCTCTCTCTCTCTCTCTCTCTCTCTCTCTCTCTCTCTTCTCTCTGTCTCTTTCTCTCTTTTTTTTTCCTATGCAGGGATAACATCTTGGAATATTATATTACTTTTTCGTTGATTCCCCCAATGTCCTGTCAATTTTTACTATTTCTGCTTTCTCATATTGGCCCTTTCTTTTTATTTCTCCCTATTGTAGGCTATACCCAACTTCTCGTCACTCAATTGTACTGCCAATTTTTAATTCTCATGTCTTAATTTACTCATTTTCCCTTCCTTGGTGTTTTTTTTTCTTCTGCTGTTCTTTCAGTCAGTTTTGCTATAGGAGATTCTGACCTTCCCATGTCCAAGCTCAAAGTATTTCCCTCTTCCTTCTAAATAAGCTGAAGTTTCACCTTGGTCTAGTCTTCAGGGAAACTGAAAAAAAAAAAAGTTGTAGATTCCACTTAGCTTGTCACAGTTGTTAGCAGAGTGATTAAACACTACTTGGTTTCAATCCTTTTAGCCTCAGTACTTTCCAGCAGTTTGGCTTTGGTTGATTTATTTAATCATAATTTTCTAATATTAAGAGGGATTAAGAATAGCAGTTTGCTTACAGGGCTATTTGAGGGACTAAGTTTGTGGCAAGGAGTTAGCATCAGTGAATACAGTTTTCCTTCAAATTCCATCTTTATGTATGGAATTTCTTGAATATGTCTTTTATCCCTGTGTGTATGCTATTTTATGCTTCTTGCATTCTCCTGTTTATACTCAGTTTTCTCCTTCCTTTGGTAGACCTTTGAGCACAGTTTTATATAAATACATTTCTCTTCTAGGAGCAGTCTCTGGCAAACATCCCTTTGCCTCAACTTTCCTTTCATCCGCCAATCCAATTTGTAACATCTTAGTTATGTGTGTGTGTATATATATATATATATATAATCCTAGATAGACTTATAAATATTGTAAATGTATAGTCATAGATAATTTTTCCTTTATGTCTCTATCTTATTTTTATAGCTATAGTACACAGTGGTCCTAAAGCACAGGGATTTAGTATAACATTCATAGTTATTACAATATTTGTGAATAGCTGATGGCAATGTAAGTAAACACTCTTTCTTGTATCTATAGGTATTTTCAATTTTTCTTTATTCCTATGCAGACTGATTTTTGTCCCACTATCCATGAAAGAATGATCTGGCTCAGATCATGTTTCTTGAGAACAGAAGATCCAAATCAAGCAGACTGTTATATTTTTCCCATGCTCTTAGAAATTACGTATTTTAATTAAGCCCTCTGGCAATAGAATCTCTGATTGGGTGTTCCAAGTCTCTTTCATTGTTATTGTGGTGGTTGATTTGCCACCTGCAGTTTTATGTATTTTGAAAAATTAGTTTGAGAAGAGGCGATAGAGTACCAACTTCATACTGCTCAACCGAGAGATCTTTAACAACTGGTTTCTTTCTTTAAAAAAAAAAATGGCATACTAGCTGGGCACCGGTGGCGCCTGCTTATAATCCTAGCTACTTTAGGAGGCTGAGATAAGCCAGCCTAGGCATAGAAGTCCACAAGACTCTTATCTACAATTAACCACCAGAAAACCAGAAGTAGTGCTGTGGTTCAGTGGTAAAGTGCTATCCTTGAGCTGAAGAGCTCAGGGGCAGTAGCCAGGCTCAGGGTTCAAGTTCCCCATGACTGACAATAAACAAACAAACAAAAACAATGTCATAACAGAATATGCTTACTATCTTTTGACTTCTTCCTAATTTTTCTTTTTCTGTTCTAAAATCTCCCTGAACAATAAGAGGCTCATGAGCTTCTATCTTTTAGGGTGTTCTGAAAGCTTGAATCAGGATTGATTCTCATTTTATTCATGGCTATACTTGGTAGTAATTCACAGAGTTGGGACGACGGTTTATTTTTTCCCCTCTGAAAGACTTCAGGGATGTTTTTGTCAGGATTTGGAAAATGTGCTCTAGGAGCAGTGATAAATTGAGTGCTGCCTCAGAGAAAGTCAGGTTGTCAGGGAACATGTTTATCTCCATTCGGGAAGTAGAGCAGGGTAAGTACAGATTAAAAAACGAAAGAAGGAAGAAAGGAAAGGAAGAGAAGGATGAAAGGAAGTGAAGGAAGGAAGGAGAGAGGGAGGAAGAAGGAAATAAAAGGAAAAATTAGGTAAAGGAAGTCAGTCTAACATGATTACTTGTTTAACATGAAATGCTAAGGCATGAAGAAGAAACGGAAGTTAACAGTTATTCAAAGACAATTCTTTTCTTGTACTATTGTAACATTGAGAAAAAATAATTAAATGATTCATGGTGTGACTAAAATTTCAATATATTACAAACACTTTCTCAATGTGATCTGTACAGAATGCAAAATCACAAGTTATTAGAGGGGTCCTAAATTGAATGAAAGTGCTACGAAAACGTTCCCTGATAACACAAAAAGTGAAGAGGTTAAGCAAAGATAAGAAGAGAAGGAGAAAACATATATTATGAAATATCGTTATATATCTATAATTACAATAAATACTCTATCCATGTTTGTGTAGGTGTATGTACATTTGGAAAGCTTGTGAATTCTGTAATCATGTAGAATGTAAAGTTTTCATAATACACTTTGTTATAAACTACGTTTTCATGGACTACCTCCATCGATCATTCATTCATTGATTCCTTCTTTTTTCTCTGATTTTTTTCTTCATATCCGTGCTTAGTTTTTCATGTTCTGTCTTCAAAATACACTTTTTCTCTATGAATCACTCTGCATGAAATCACCAAAATCTTTAGCCAAGAAGACATTTATTTAAGTAGCTTTAAAAACAAATAGAGTTTTCATGAACTACAATATGGACTCATTTCCAAGATGTTATTCAACTCAATGAAGGGACTAAGATGACAATGACTCAAAAGTAAATTACACAGATGTTATTTATAGTTGCTCAATTAAAGTAAAGAAAAATGAATTTTTCACTTTTAAGTGGTGATTGTTATACAGTATAATAATAATGACCAATCTTTGGGTTGTAACACAGGAGTCATTTGCATTTCCTTTAAAAGTAAATCTGTTATGTGATTTTCTTAAAGTAAATCATTATTCTCTGAGGAATGTAGCATATTCAAATTAATAGCAAATAGGAAATTGACTGAAATTATGTATTCCTCAGAAATCGAAAAAATATCCAAATAGACTATTTTCATAAACAGTAACCAGCAAGATACTTAGATCTATTTTGATCCATTGACTTCTTTCCCAATTCACGTGAACATTTATGACTTAATTGTTTGCATGCTTCTTAACTCCGATTGGACTTTCTATCAAACAGCAGAAACATGTATAGAACACTTTTATCAAATGGAGATGTTAAATAACTTTATGAAAAATGTATCTTAACAGTCAAAAACAAGTTATTTGTTAGGATGAAAATATGTACTTTTAAATGGTTAACAGGTTATTTTTTTCTGGTTGTACTCAAGGATATTTTAGGAATAACTACTTTGACTACTTACAAATAGTATTTTTTAATCATAAAAAGAAATAATTATGAAAATGACAGAGCGATAGAAATAACTTAGTGAGATAAGACCAGTTTATATATTGAAAAGGATAACACTGATCAAGATATATTATATTAATAAACTGTTTAAAATGAGAACCTCTCTGTAGAACTACTTAAAGATAATTTTTCAAAGATCACTTTATAGAAGTAATTCTAATGATTAAGAATGTGAAATAATGCTAAATAGTTGGCATAAAAATTGAATATGATCCCAATTACAACAATAACAGTAAATCCAAAGTCCATACATAAGTTTGGCAAAACTTTGCAATCTTTAATGACATCTATTGTTGGCAGGCATGTGAAGAAATGTCTATCTTGTAAACTGTCAGCCACCCTGGAATATTTGGACATTTTGTTAGAACTTGTTAAAATTGAAATTCTGTAGAATTTTTGGACTAACAGCCCCATTTACAGATTTAATAAAATAATGATGATGAAATCAAAAGACACGAAACAATGGATTTTATTATAGCACTGTTTATTATGATATACACATAGTAAAGGAGCTATAGCAAATGAAGATCAATTGAGTTATAGACCAAGTAATAGGAAAGCATTATTCCTTATCTCTAAAGTGGTTTTATAGCAAAGTCAAGTTTATGCACAGATTAAATTAAAGGTGATAGGCTTGGCGTGAGACTCCTGCTGTCAGGATGCAATGAAAACATTTAATGACCATCATTGGAATTCATCTTTGCTTTCTGTTCAGGTATGTCTTTGAGTAACTGTACTCCATGATATAAAAAATATCCAGAATTTGAGTAATCTAGAGAGAAAATTCAACTTTTTCTTATCTTAGGACTGGAGAGTTCAATACTAACTAATACTAACATTCCAGATGTTGAAATTTAAGTTTTAATTCCTTACAATTATATGAATCTTTCATTAGACATTAAGTACCCCAGTTAGGACTTCTCACAAGGATTCTCAGGAACATCTTTTGAAACTGAGAATTGCTAAATAGTAGGAATTTCAAAAGATGCTTTGAATGATGAACTATGTTAAATATTCACTAAAAGAAGTTTCTTAAAACTAGAGCCCTCTCCAAAAAGAAAACAAGGCCCATACAGATTGCATTCAGCTTCTTTGAAGAGCTTCTGGATTATTTCACTTATAAGGAATTTCAACTTGTCACACAAATGTCTTATGCACTAGTATTATTTAAACATAGAATGAATGCCCTACTTGAACTTTCTTCCCAGTTTTAGGACAGTAACTAACGGCAATTTTTATTTAATAGAAGAAAAGCGTTTTACTAGCTTGGTTATTAATGCACATATGCAGAGTTATCAGAAGATTTTTGGTGCTTTATAGCATGCATCATTTCTGATATGGAAAAATATTGGTCATATAGAGTAAGAATATTTTAAAAACATAAGTATTTACTTAGTAATGAAATATTAATTTAAGCGATCCTGACAAGACAAAGTATGGGATATCAAAATAACTTGAAACTGTTTTATGTTTGAGGAACAAACTCATGCCTAAGTTGACAGAGAGAATCTGTCAATGACAACAGCATTTGCTTGAATGTATTTATTGACTTAATGCATTCTGTAGACTTTTATCATGGTAAATTATTTCATAAAGTACAATTTTTAGCAAAGAGAAACATATCCTACATCTAAATAGGATATACTGTATTTCAGGTCATGCATATTTTGATATACATTGTATTTGGGATATTTTTATTTATCATTATATTCAGGGAGCTATATTATTCAAAACTGTGAACTATTATAATATATAGCACTTCTTAGCTAAAATATTTATGTTCAGAATCTGAACAATATTTTGCTTGGCTTGGTAACATAAGATATGTATATTAAATTTACTACTATCAAATTAAAGGTGAGAACCTCTGGGAACTAAAACATAATTATTCATGTAGCTTTCCTGTTTATTTGGTAGTGGTATTCACAGAGTGAATGGTAGATTTGATACAAAGTTGAATGGCCTAGGGAATCTTATGGCTTATAGATCATTAGCTAAAACATATACATGACTTACAATGAAGTCAATATGAGAGCAAAATTCATTTATATGATAGTTTAACATGATATAATAAATATATATATAATATATTTCTGACATTTTGGTGGGGCCTATCCTGATACTGTCCCTTATCTTTTGTGTTCAAAGCTAGCACTGGACTACTTGAGCTACAGCTCCACTTTGGGTATTTTGGTAGTTAATTGAAAATAAGCACCTCACAGAATTTTCTGCATGGGTGAGCTTTGAAGTGTGATCCTCAAATCTCTACAGCATGAGTAGCTAGGATAGAGATGTGAGCCACTGGCATCTGGCATTCTTTGATTATACATACATATATATATATATATATATGGTACATGTATATTCAATAGAAGAATAGTTTTCAAAGACTTGTAACAACTTAGAAGTTTTGGAATGCAGTTTGCAGTTTGGTTGTTAACATACATTTGTGCATGCGTGTGTGTGTGTGTGTGTGTGTGTGTGTGTGTGTATCTTGGGACTTGAACTCAGGGCTTTGGTGCTTTCCCTGAGTGGTTTTGCTCAAGGTTAGCTCTCTCACTTGACCCATAGTTCTACTTCTGGCTTTGTGGTAGTTAATTGGAGATTTGTGTTTGAAGGACTTTTCTGCCCAGACTAACTCTGAGCTGTGATCTACAAGTCTCAGCCTTCTGAGTAGCTAAGATTACAGGTGTGAGCCACTGGCACTTGGTTATTTGCTAGTAGTATGTAAAGCTTCGATGTAGAACCATTAACAAAATTGCAAAAGGTAATGGAAAAATCTGACTTTGTTACCTGGTATATTGTATATACGTTTATTTGTTTATTTCAAATAGGAAAGGGAAAGGGAAAAGCAAGATAACTGTAAGGATTTAGAGGGAGAGAAAGGGGGACAAAAACATGAGAGGGGGTGTCAGTGTTCGAGAAGTAAGGAACCCACTACCTGATGAATCTAACTGTAATCCTCTATACATTATCCCGACAATATAATACAATAAAAATTTTTGTTCAATTCTGCCACTTATGAAAGCAAGTGGAAGAAAAAGTTAGAAGTGAGAAATTATTAATATGAATTGTAATTGACCATTTTCTTGCCAACTTGGTTTATAGATCATTATGTGCAAATATTAAGAAACAATTTTTGTTGACCAACTTAATATGTATGCACATACATATGTATTAATAAATTATATTTTTTTAGTTATTGAGTAGTACTAAACTTACAATAAATTAAACTTTCTATAGATTACTAAAAACCTACCATAAATTCATTAAAATGGAACTAGTTAAATTGGAACCTCTTTTTACCTTTTATATGAACATTTCTTACAATTATGCATTCATATTTGTATATTTATCCTTATAAAATAGCCAGAAGAGATTTTAGAAAATAACAAAACAACAATGGGAACCTGAAAACTAGGGATTTGATATCACTTTTTTGTACATAGTCTTTTCCTACCACAAACAAGCATATTTTCAAAAGCTTCAAGTATTACTGAATTGCCTCCTGGAAAAAGTTAAAAACTATGAAGTTCATATTGTAAATAAAAATGCATTATGATTGTTTTCATGAAGACATACCAAAAACAAAAGAACTTATATATAAATCCTTTACATAGACACATCAGCATCAGCTACACACAGTGAGACAACACAATGCCAGGGAAACTGGTCAGCTATGAATTCATCAAGAATGTTTCAGCAGGAATGAGCCCAAAATTGTCTTCAAAGTTCAACACTAAGATTGTCTTTGGTAAACCATATACATGAACCCTCAGAGACTGGAAAGAAAAACAATGCAGTGAGTAGCCCTGAGATTTTTCCTAGAATCTCAGCATTATTGTGTGAGTTAACTCTAGTCGTACAAGAAGTTTTTACTTCTTATATGTGTCCAAAAATAGATGAATATATTTATGATATCTTCAACCATATTTGCAGTTTTTAGCACATAAAATTAACAAAACAGAAATGCATGTCATCGGCTCCGTTTTTTTTTCTGTTTTGGAAACAGACTTGATTAATTCTTCAAATCTTGCCTGAATAGTCTGTAAAATACAAGAAACATAGATTTTTTTTCTTTTAATTTCTGACTAACCTTAAGTCGTTGCATAAAGGGGTTTAAATTTAGTAAGTTTGAGAGTAAATGCACCTTATTCAGTGCTATCCAATTAATCATTATCTCTCATCTCTCAATTTGAAATATAGGTTAGATTTGACTTTTAATATGATTTAAATTCATAAAAATGTCTACCTTGACTATACTGTACTTTTGTAAGGTACTGTATACTTGTAAAAACATACAAAATACGCTTCCTTGCTCGTTGAGATAACTAGGACTCTGTCATTCAGTTACTACAAAGAACATGGTATGATTCATTCCTGCATCCGTTCTACAGACAATAAGACATCCAGAAAGATAAGGAAGTTGCATTAAGTTGAATTTGATACAATTTAATAATACAGCAATTCAGAAATAAATAAATATCAAACACTAAGAAATATGTTAAGAAAAAATGAGTAAGGAAGTTTATTAAATTCTAGTCACTCTTCCTAGCAAAGTTAAAGTAAAACTTAGATAAAATAGTTATAATGGTTTTATTATTTTTACTCAAATCTGTATTTAAGAGAATTTCTTTTTTGCCCTATTCATATTTCTCAGATACTCTCAGATTAGAAATTCTTTCCCACATTCACACAAAAATACATGCAGAAGCACATACACATGTGGGAAAAACCCAACATATTCAACATGTATACCAAAGCAAATTCACTTAAGTTTATAGTCCTTATTTACAATTAAATATTTTATAGATATTATATATAAATTATTTGCATAATTATTTGAAACAAGATGATGTTGATCATGGTGCTTTTGCATTGATTTTATTATTCAATCTGTGCATGAATGAATGAAGGTAAGTATGAAGACATTGCGTTAAATTATAGCAGAAGAAATATTTTTTTTTCTCAGCTCATAGTGAATTGGTGTAATTCAGATATGTAGAGTTCACTTACCTATGTGTACAAAGTGAGTGAACTGTCCAACTTTTCCTAGGTTTTTAAGCTCTACAAAATTGAATAAGAACTAGGATTTCCCTTTGCAAATAGAGAAACTTTTATTTGGGTCTCTAGTAAGATGGTAAAAAAGAATAAAGGGTTCTAGATAGCAGATATCCAGTTACATGTTAGGTGTTGTGTGCTATGTTTATTTGTTAAGTTTTATATGTTCTCTATTCCTCTCAGAGATGTTCATCCTAACTCTTCCCCATCTACTTAGTGGAGCATCTAACTTTTCCATAAGAAAATCACTATTATGTTCTAACAGAAAAATAGCCATTAACATGGAAAAATTATTATAGGATTATACAAAGTTTCTAAGTTCTTTTTCCTTTGTCTTTTCCATAAGTTAGCAAAGTAGGCAAAAGAAGAGGATTTGAGAATGGAAAATGTTACAGAGCTGTTTTCTTTCCACCTTACTTTGGAAAAATAACTGGAAAATCATGCATGTGGAGGACTGTGTTATTTAAGACCTTATAATGCCTCTAATAATAAACTATGTGAATGGATTAGCTTTGAAAAATGGCTTGAAGTTCAGGGTACCATAAATTCTGAAATAGTTGTTATTTTGTACAATTGTTTGTTGGAAATAAAGTAATATTTTACATGAATCAAAGATTTGGCACATTTCCCCAGCTATATTAATTTTCCACACGCAGAAAATATATGAACTTTTCCACTGTGTGAATTTTATTTAAAGATATTGTTTTAGAATCTGTGTTATACCTTGAGCAAACGAATTAGGTTTTCTTCAATATGATGAGACTTTTTTTTGTACGGAGACATCCTGGGGTCCACATACGCTATGTGCATTTGGTAATATAAATACCTCAACACAACATGTTCACATTTAACTTTGTGGAATTAATTTAAATTAGGGTTAGTGCATTTTGTTTTTAGTGCTAAACTATCAACTAACTCATCTCCACAAAAACTGCATTTGGCAAATATATGTCTTCTTAAATGATCAGTGAGGCCACTTGTAGAAGGAAAAAGTACTGACCGAGGAGAATGGCTGGGGCCTTAAGGAGCCTCACTCAGAGAGAAGGATCTCAACTCTACTTACTTTACACTGGCAAGACAAATTTCTTGGCGATTGTGCTTGTTAATCAAGAAGCTTTACTGCATGAATTCTGCATCTTTCTTTTCATTCTCTTTTTAAAATTACTTAATGTTTTATTGTAATTAATAGAGGGGTTACAGTTATATTCGCCAGATGGTAGGTGCATTATTTCTCACACATTGATACCCCTTCTCATGTTTTTGTCCTGTGTCCTTCCTCTCACCCCTCCCCTTATCTTGCTTTTGCCCTCCCCTTTCCTATTTCAAATAAACAAATAAACATATGTACAATATACTAGATTACAAGATAAGATACTGTGACAATATGAGAATAATCAAGGGACAACAAAAGAGATGAGAAATAACATAATACAATCACACATTATATAGCTCTTGTTTCCATCTTTCATTGAGTCTTGTTTTTATCTTTTCATTCTCTTCAGCAAGAAAAAAGGCGGCCCTTGCTAGATACATTGAGTACTAGAATATTTTTTAAACTATATTTTATCATCTTCAAGTAATGTACAAAGGATTTAGCTTTCAACAAATCGGTTTTATCAGGACAATGCAACCCCCCTCCATTTTCTTAATTTCATGGTATGTATTGCATGTTATGACTACATTCCTTCCTCTGTCCCTTCCTCTATTCTTTCATGTACCTCTTTCCTCTGAACCTAACTGCTCCATATTTTTCAAGTACCAATTTCCTGGTATTTATTTTGTTAGATGCTGAGTTTGTTTTTCTAGGGAATTGCATCATTTGAATTTTTCTTTACAAATATCATATTTTAATACATGAATGTATACTTGCATATGGCCTCATTTATGTTTCCTTGCATGTTTATACATTTTAACTAGCTGCTACATATGAGAGAAAACATGTAACCACTGTCTCTGGATCTGATCTACTTTATTTCACACGACTTTTTCCATGTAGTTCCATATATTTGTAAATGCTCCAGTGCTCCAGTATAATCTTTTTTTTTTGCCAGTCCTGGGCTTGAGTTCAGGGCTTGAGCACTGTTCTTCGACTTTCTCAAGGCTAGAGCTCAACCACTTGAGCCTCAGCACCATTTCCAGCTTTTTTCTATGTATGTGGTACCGAGGAATCGAACCCGGGTCTTCGTGCATGCTAGGCAAGCACTCTACCACTGGGCCAAACTCCCGGCCCAGTATTACTCTTTCTGATGGATGAGTAAAATGTTATTGTGTATATATGCAATCTTTTCTTAATACATTTGTCCATCAAAAGGCAGCTGGACTGATTCCATCCCTTGACTATGGTAAATAATGCAGCAATGAATATGATTGAACAAGTAGCTTCACTATATTCCTCATTTGCAATATTCTGGGTAGATGCTCAGAAGTGGCATTGCTGGATAATAGGTTAGTCCTATGTTTAGTTTTAGCTATTTTTTTTTCTGGGCTTGACTTCTCAGCCTGTACACTGTCCTTGAGCTCTTCAGCTCAAGGCTACTGCCCTACCACTGGGCCTGGGCATTGTCCCTGAGCCCTTGAATGACTGATTTGACATTTCCACCAATGTGAATTGGGGTTTCTTTGTTTCCATTCCCCACTAGCATCAGTTGTTTATGAACTTGATAATGGCCATTTGGAAAAGTAATGTCAGTCTTGTTTTTATTTACATTTTCAGAATCGTAAATATGTCATATGCCAGAAATATTGAGCATTTCTTCTTGTGACAGTAGGCCATTTTTACTTCTTACAAGAAGTCTCTAGCTCATTTGCACATTTGTCTATTGTTGCATCTTTGAGGGTTTAGTTTCTTAAGTTCTTTGTATCTTCTAGATATTAGGCCATTAGCTGACAAATCTGACAAAGATCTACTCCCATTCTGAAGGCCTGTTGATTTATGTCCTTTATTTTGCCATGCAGAAATTGCAATTTGATGCAATCCAATTTCTTTGGCTGAGCTACTGGAACTTTATTGTGGGGCCTGATGCATAGCCTAGTGGTAAGAGTGCTCTCCTGGCATGCACAAATCTCTGTGTCTGATTCCTCAGTATCACATACACAGAAAAAGCAAGAAGTGGTGCTGTGGATCAAGTGGCAGAGTGCTAGCCTGAGGAAAAAGTGTCCAAGGACAGTGCCCATGCCATGAGTTCAAACTCCAGGATTGGCAAAAAAAAAAAAAAGTTCCTGCCTGTGCCAAAGAACTACCAATGTTTCTCATACTCTCTCTTTTGGCAATTTTATGGTTTGGGGTCTTACATTGAAATCCTTAATCTACTTTGAGTTGATATGAGAACAGAGTGATACATAGAGATCCAGTTTCCATTTCCTGCATACAAGTATCCATTTTTCTCAACACCATTTGTTGCAATGATTCTTTTTTTAAACCTGTTTTTGGCTATCTTGTCAAATTTCAGATGGCCATAGGTCTGTGGGTTTATTTCTAGGTCTTCTGTTCTGTTCCACTTTTCCTTGGGCCTGCTTTTGTGTCAGTGTAAACCTGTTTTAATTACAATAGCTCTGTAAGATTTGAAGTCTGGGATTCTTGTACCTGGCGTACACTAAGATTAAGTGGGATTCATCCAGGGATACTAGGCTGGTTCTATGTATGTATGTCAATAAATATAATGCATTGCATTACCAGACTCAGTGACATAAATCACATGATTGTCTCAGTGGACGAACAAAAAGAGCTTTGCAGAAGATTCAACATCTGCTGGGTGTGGTGGCGCACACTTGTAATCCTAGCTAGTCAGGAGGCTAAGATCTGAGGATTATGGTTCAAAGCCAGCCTGGGCACTAAAAAGTCCTTGAGACTCTTATTTCCAACTAACCACTAGTAAACTGGAAGTGGCGCTGTGGCTCAAGGTGTAGGGCGGTAGCCTTGAGCTGAAGAGCTCGATAACAACGCCCCCAATCAACATCTTAAACCTTTCTGATAAAATCTCTGGAGAAGCTAAACCTTCTTCAATATAATAAAGGTTGTTAATGAAAACCTATAACCAAGACCATATGAAAATTGTTAAAAGCTAAAAACATTTTCTTTTACATCAGGAACAAGGCAAGATTGTTTACTTTCTCCACTCCTTATCAGCATAATAGTAGAATTCCTAGGCAGAACACAAGAGAAAGACATAAGGAAATCCAAATAGAGATGGAAGAAATAAAACTATGTGCAGATGACATCCTATGTCCAAACACCCTAGGGATTTCATGTCCAAGTTAATAATTAACTTTGGCAAAGTAGCAGAGTATAATAATTTCAATCCACTAACTTCAGTAGCTTTTCTGCATGCCAACAATAAGACAGACAGTGAAATCCAATACTTGAAAAAGTCTCAAAAATGTGACCTACAATAAAAATTAAAATTTTCAAGAAAAAAATTGAACACGACATTAGGAACTGGCAAGGCCTCTCAAGTTGCTGAATTGTGAAAATGGTAATGCTGCCTACAGCAGTCTACAAATTCAAAATATCAATATCAATCTTTGCCAAGATAGAGAGAACAATAAAAGATTTACATGAAACCACAAAAAGCCCCAAATTGCAAAAGCAACTTTAGAAAGAAATGTAGCATTGGAAAATTTTATTCAATGAAAGACTGCTATTTCCAAAAATATTTCAAAGTCACCTCTGTATAGTATGTTTCCTCCTTTGTAGTTCAGCTATCTAAAAGTATTGATTCATATTCTAATACCAATTTGTAACAATTTACAAAAATATTCATGTAAAGCCCACATACAGCCATTATTGGACATTATTGACAATAAATATTATCCTCTTTTTTTTTCTTTGTTAGTCATAGTGCTTGGACTTTGGGCCTGGGTGGTGTTGTCCCTGAGCTCTTCAGCTCAAGACCACCGCTCTATCCCCTGGAGCTTCAGTGCCACTTCCAGTTTTCTGATGGTTAATTGGAGATAAGAATCTCATGGACTTTAGTGCCCAGCTGGCTTTGAACCTCAGTCCTCAGATCTCAGCCTCCTGAGTAGCTAGGATTACAGGTGTGTGACACTGTGCCAGCTTTCTTTATTTTTGTTTTTGTTTTCACCTGTGTGAATTTAACTCAGGATTTCATGCTTGCTAAACAAGCACTCTACCACTTGCATTACAGTTTGTTTTCTAAATAGTATTTAATTCAAACTTTGTCCAAATTAGCCTTGAACATCCATTCTCAATGTTTGCTTCCCAAGTAGCTGGGATTATATAATTGCACCACCATATCTGGCTCAATATTTTTTTCTTTAAAGTCAAAGAAACTATATAATATCTAGTCTTCAGTTATTTTATAGATTTACAGTTATAATGAATCTATACTCTGGATGGTAAGGATGACTCCTTAGTACATTAAAACTCTTAATGAACTGTAAATTATTAAGAATGTACACATGATGGCATAATATGTGTGTATGTGTTATAAATACTCATTGTGGTTTTATGTGTGTATGCCAGTATGGAAGCATAACATCAGAGCCTGGACATGGACTTTTGCTTGTACTTTTGCTAACGCCTGGTGTATAGTTACATCTTCAGTTCCAGATTTTTGCTAGGTTAATTGGATATGAAAGTTCCGAAGATTATTCTGTTTTGAATTATGTTCCTTAGTGTCCTCTTGAATAGCTAGGCATGAGTTGAAAATATGTATAATTTTATGATTGGGGAAGTTGATAAAAGATTCATGGTATTACTCTTAATTTTTCCTTTGTGAATGCTTTCTATCAAAATCATCAGTAAATTGTTCAAAATAAATCTAATGTGTTTAAATTCCTATCATTTGTTATAATTGAGCAACTTTCTTAATCGATAGCAACTTTAGTACTTAAATTGCTTATAAGTAATTTACAAGCCTTATTCTGATTAATTTTCAAATTACTTTTGCAATTTTATAATTAAATATTTGTCATTAACTTACATATAACTAATTTTTATGATCTACTACTGGGCTTGAACCAGTCCCTGGGCTTTTCAGCTCAAGCTGAAAACTCAAGATCTACTGTTTGAAACATAGGTCTTGGTATTAGAGTCTTATAGACTTTCTTATCTTGGCTAGCTTCTGACTACAATCCTCAGGTTTCAACCTCTTAAGTATCTAGGAATGCAGAAGTGAGCCACTGTCTGACTGTATAATTAATTTTAACTTCATTGTAAATAAGTCATTTTTTTCACAAATATCAGTTACTATTTTCCTTTATTTATTTATGTTATCATTGGGACCAGAATGTGAGGAAATAAAACCATTGTAAATTGTAAGGTATTTTTAATCACTAGACTATTATCATGATTAGCCCATAATGTGAAAATATCTACTTTTCCCTTTCCTTTGTATAGAATGGACTAAATGAAGTGAACATTTTAATGGAATCGGAAAAGGTGAAGGTTGTACAAGAAGGTTATGACATGAAAACTTTGTGAAGAAAAGGGTGATTACTAAAATATTTCAGTGAAATGTTTAAAAAGGTCTGTTTCACAGCCAGGCTTTTTTTTTCTTTAATACCTTTTGTATTTGTCATTACTTGGGTGTATTCTTGTTCAAAGGTCAATTGTTTGATTATAGTTTATTTATTTACTTAGGACTGGGATTTGATCTCGTGGCCTCACGGTCTCATTTGAATCACACCGACAGCCCATTTTTTTATTTTTACTTTCTGAGTACCTCCTTGCTTTTTGCTCAGGGCCCGCCTCTACCACAATATCCTCATTAATCCTACTTGGATAGTTGGGATACTAGGCATAAAACACAGCACTTTTTTTTTTATTGTATAAGATGTCTTGAATTTTTTCTGGGCTATTGGATATGTGTGCCTGGTAGTAACAAGAATTATAGGTGTGGGCAACTAGTACACAGATTAATTATGTTTTTATTCTAACACCTTGACACTAGAACCAAGAGGTCCTGTTTTAAAGTGTTGAAATTGTCAATGAATATTTGTATCTTTTCTGTGTTAAGTAGTAAAACATCGAATTTCTAACTGCTTTTATAGTGGCTCCTAGTTCTAAGTAGAACAACCCTAAAAATTTAGAAAACAAGTACCATGAGAGCCAGGTTTGAGGTAAAAATAGTGTCAAACATCGCCCCATTTGTAAGGAAATTTTTGGAAGGCCTTAGAGAAAATCATATTAAGTGAAATATGCCAGACTCAAAGGAACATAGGCTCAATGGTTTCCCTCATTTGTCATAATCAGTAGAAACCTTGGGCTCTCCTAGCAGAGATTTACAATAGAACTAAACCTGATCAAGAGGCCAGATAGATGACTCTAAATGAAAGGACCTCCAGGATATAGAAACAAAAGCCATATTATGAGTGATTGTTGTCCCTAATGTACTATGTTTTCTCTCATCTCTTTTGCTGTCCCTTGGTCATCTCATATTGTTACAGTATTTTACCTTGTTATCTGATATATTGTATATATGCGTATTTGGTTATTTGAAATAAGATAGGGAAGGGGGAAATCAAGATGGAGGGGAGGAGGCAGGAAATGGGGACCTTGTCATGAGAAAGGTTATCAATGTTTGTGAAGTAAAGTACCTTCTATCTGGTGAATATAATGTAACCCTTCTATTAATTACAATAAAAATATATGAAAAAAATAATGTCGAAGAGTAATGACCCACAATTCTTTAAATATCAACAAAGTGAGTGAAGAGAAGTAGGCAGTTTGTTAAAGTATTTAAATGTTCTAAAGGTAGCTCCTAAGTTAATATGACTGTGGGCTTGGATAGTAGTTGAGAATACAGCCGGAGATAAGGTTAGAAGGTAATTTCTTAAAGGTATCTGTGGAATATACACACATTAATCGAATGACCCAAGAAAAGGCTGTAGAAACAAAATAATCAACTTAGATATGAAGTTATAAAAGCTTTTTCTCCTCCGTTTTCAAAGTTATTCTTATGTTATTCTAGAACTGACTCTTGTGAATCAAGAGTGATCATTTATTCCTAAAAATAAAGGACAATATTATAAACAGGAAAAAAGAAAAAAAGGCAGTAGAGACAAAATAGTTTAAAATAAGACCCTTGAAATTAAATTTTAAAATTCAGAGTCTCAGTTTTCAAGGTAAATGATAACAAAAACATTCTAAAATTTGGATTGAAAAGTATTAACATTCTCTTTCAAATCATAAGCTAGATCATCTCATATAAAGTGAACATTAGTGAATAACTTCTATCTTTTTATGGTGAAGAACCACTTATAGTGTTCAGCTCATCAGACGGACAAATACACACACACACACACACACATATAGATATTCATGTAAATGGAAAGCAAAAATAATTTGATATAGTATATTTGTGGTGCATATAGTCATTTAGAATGATTTTTAGTTTCAAATGGAGGCATATTTACACAAATAAGTTCAGTATAGATTCCCTCTTAGTGAATTTGTTTTCATTTATGTATTTAATTACTTACCTATATTGTGCAGCTCCTGGGCTTGAATTCAGGGCCTATGAAGGCTTTTTCCCTGACCTTTTATACGATAAGCTAATGCCCTATCACTTGAGCCAGAGCTCTACTTTCCTCTGGGTATGTGTATGTGTGTGTGTGTGTGTGTGTGTGTGTGTGTGTGTGTGCGTGTGCGTGTGTCTGTGCCTCCATGCATACATGCATGCATGCATGCATGCGTATGCACTTAATTGGAGGCAAGAGTCCCATAGACTTTTCTGGTTAAGTTGGCTTTAAACCATGATCCTCAGATCTCACTTTCCTAAATGGCTGGTAGCAACAGCCACTGGCACCTTGCTTAATGACCTATTTTTATATGAATTAATGGGAATAAAGTTGAAGAGTAAAGATTTCTTGTATAAAGTACCTGCTATAATTAATTAATATATTTAAGAATATGTGCCAATAACAATGATATGACCTAGAACAGATGTTTACATATTTTACAAAAAAATAGAATGGATATTCCCAATTTAGTGGTATGTATTATTTTTCCCATATATTTTATTGTAATTAATAGAAGGGTTACATTATATTCACCAGATAGAAGGTGCATTACTTCACAAACACTGATACCCTTTCTCATGTTTTGGTCCCCATTTCCTGCCCCCACCCCCGCCCTTCATCTTGTTTTCCCCCCTTCCCTATCCAATTTCAAATAACCAAATACACATATATACAATACATCAGATAACAAAGTGAAATACTGTAACAATATGAGATAACCAAGGGACAGCAAAAGAGATGAGAGATAACATAGTACATTAAGGACAATAATCACTCATCATATGGCTTTTGTTTCTATATCCTGGAGGTCCTTTCATTTAGGGTTATACTGTATGGCCTTATATATCTAGGTTAAGTTCTATTGTAAATCTCTGTTAGGAGAGCCCAAGGTTTCTACTGATTATGACAAATGAGGGAAACCATTGAGCCTAAGTTCCTCTGAGTCTGGCTTACTTCACTTAATATGATTTTTTCTAAGTCTTTCCATTTCCTTACAAATGGGGCAATGTTGTTCTTTCTGACAACAGCATAGAATTCCATTGTGTACAAATACTACAACTTGTTGATCCACTCATCAACTGAGGGACATCTGGGTTGGTTCCATATCTTTGCTATGGTAAATAGTGCTTCAATGAACATCGTTGTGCTAGTGGATTTAGTATTTCCTTGTTTCTGGATGATTGGGTAAATGCCAAGTAGTGGAATTGCTGGGTCATAGAGGAGCTCTGTGTTTAGTCTTTTGAGGCTCTGCCATACTGCTTTCCATAGTGGTTGAATGAGTTTGCACTCCCACCAACCTTGTAGTAGTGATCCCTCCTGGCCACATCCCTGCCAGCATCAGTTGTTATTAGATTTCTTGATCATGGCCATTCTAACTGGAGTGAGGTAGAATCTTAGAGTTGTTTTGATTTGCATTTCTTTTATGGCCAGAGATGTTGAGCATTTCTTCATGTGTCTGTAGGCCATTGTTATTTCTTCTTCAGAGAAGACTCTCTTTAAGTCTTTGGCCCATCTTTTAATGGAATGGTTGTTTCTTTGGAGATAAGTTTTGGAGTGATTCATTTTTTTTAGTGGTATGTAATTCTTACAGTATTAACGGCATTACTAAAAATTAAGTATTTAAATTTTTAAGTATACAAGAAATAACCAGCCCAGTTAGGCTTTGATTATTTGATCTTATTGAATATAACAGGATCATATATTCTCCAAAGTGGACCTCCAGGATGCAGTAATAACCAATATTACATAACCAATGACTTTTAACTCTAAGAATTATACAGGTTACATTTTTTTGCTGTTCACTGTAATTGCAAATATTTTTTTTCCTTTGTGTGTAATATCCTCTTGGGAGTATACTATTTTGAACTTGGCCATTTTAATATCTGTTAAACCAAGAATCAATTTCTGAACATTATGAAGATTTTTGGCAATATTTAGATTATAATATCTAGAATGATTTCCCCCACAGTTCGATAAAAATTTTTCTATCTTTTCCTTCAAAACAAACAGTAGTCAGGATCTTTTCTTTCAAATAGCTTTGTGGAGCTGTTTTATGTCTTCGTCTTCCTTGAAGAATTTGAAATTCGCATCCATGCAAGGAAACAGGGAACTAAGAATTGAATAACACTGGTTTAAATATACAACACTGACTTTGCTAGATTCAGAAGCCTCTTAAATTCACAACAGCCCTTCAGAATTGACACTATTCTTTGTCATGAAATGTACGAAGAGGGGCAGAGAGGCAGGGAAAAGGTGAGAGGGCATGGAGTGCAGTCTATGTAGGGCTTACTCTACCTGGGCCTGGGAGGTAAGACCTCAGAGAACAGGGGAGAGGGGCAAGCATGAGGGAGTCACAGAATGGAATCACTGGCCCAGGGAATACTCAAGAAGCTGTTATGCTTTGGAGAATGTGAACACTAGCTTTTACTTCTTTGTTTTGTTAAGTTATTTATTACCAAAAAACACTACATAAATCCCTATTACTATCATTGAAAATCTTACACTTGGAGTGTTCTTGATGGAAGAACCCAAAGAAGAAGACCCATTTATGTTAAAGGATGTTAATTGAGATGTAGTAATTTAATCTAGGCCTAGTCACATGAAATCTTCTGTTACTGAATCACCTTGCCATGATGGGTATGTCTTGAACAATAATATTTCTTCATCCTCAGTCCATAGGATCTCATTCAGAATGGTGATACTGTGCATCTCTGGACCACCGTTTTTTATTTTCTTTAGCTGAAGAATTATTTTTAGTTGTTCTTTTACTTATCCTAAGGAACTTTATGTTCCTAGTTCTGCTAATATTATTCATGAAGGTGATTCGCAAAGGTGTCCAGCTAAGTCAGCCTAAGTTAGTTTCATGTTCTATTAAAAGTAGAACAGAAAGTATGATACATTAAGGATATTTATATGGGTCAATTATATTTGTTTTTAAATGATTTATAAATATTTAGAGCTTTATTATTTCTCACAAGCTTGTTCCAGGAAATGAGTTTGAAAAAAGTAGAACAATAATTTCAGAAAAAAGATTTGGCCTTTTAAATTTAAAATAGCCAACGAAGAAGTACCATTTTGATGAAAATGAAATACAAGATTTCACAAATATTATTTTATATGTATATATTCTTGGAATACACACACACACACACACACACACACACACACACACATGTACATACAGAAACCATGGCTTTGAAATAGTTTGCATGATGTTGGAAATTAGTACTTAAAGCACTTTAAAGAAAATATAGACTGTTTCATGCAAACTGTTTCAGTAGAAAATGAAAGCTGCTTGAAACTTTTCCTAATAAATATCTCAGTATTTAAAAGCAAGAATATTCCCTTTAGATAGTCTGATGGCCCTTAAAATGATCATGAGCATCATAAAACTAAAAAACCACTTAATCCACTTAATTTGTGTTTCCGATTCTAAAAAGCATCTGCTTTCCTAAAGAGTTTATCTACAGAGTTGAACATTATTAATATTCTGAGCCAGATAATCTTTGGTTGTGAGGACCATAATATAGTAGATATCAACAGAATCTCTGCTCCTCTCCTCACCAGGTACCTCTCTTTCCCCAACCTCTTCTAAATCACCCTTCTTTCACCAACCTCTTCTAAATCACCCTTCCCAAAATTCTTTCAGAACATTGACAAATATATTCCTGGACACAAAATTTTTCTACTTGAGTTACATTGCTCTAGGTAAACAGTTATTATTTAATTTTGAACTGTATTATATATTATTTTATAGTTATTTCTGTGTATTATTAGTAATCATTATGAAATGATTTAGATGTGCTCTGTTTACTTTTCACAATCTTTGGTTAGTAGTATAGCTCAAAATTTTAGTAATAGCATATAAGTCTTCATCTCTGTCATCAGAAAAATTGCTTATCATTAATGAATGAATAAATGAAGATTAAAAATAATGAGAAGTTGAAACATTTAATTAGACAAAAAGCAAATATATTTGGCACAAATTACCATCTGTTTGGCAGTCTCAATATAATGGCCTCACTTTTTTTTTTTTGTCAGTCATGGGGCTTGAGCTCTAGGCCTGGGCACTGTTCCTGATCTCTTCAACTCAAGGCTACCACCCTACCCCTTGAGGCACAGTTCCATTTCTGGTTTTCTAGTGGTTAATTTCAGACACAAGTCTCACGTTTTTTAGTGCCCGGCTGGCTCCGAACCTTGAGCTTCAGATCTCAGCCTCCTGACTACCTAGGATTACAGGTAGGAGCTACTGCAACCAGCTAAAGCCACGCTTTTAAAAGTAACTCAGACAAAATAAATTCACTCTTGAGAGTAACTAAAAGCTGAATTCTTTAGGAGTTCTTCATATTCTTTGTTGGCTATATTTATAGTTCTATGAATATCAAACTGCTAAGACCATAAAACTAATAAATTTATTCAAGGCATTATTTAATGATAAAGGATCAATTCTCCAAGATTTTTTTGGCACTGACAACACAATTATTAGAAACAAACTGTAAGCACAAATGGAAAAGTTCATTGTCTTTATTGAAGACATTATTCCCCCTCTATCACAAATGGGTTGTATACTCAAGAATCCAATAAGGACATAATCAAACTGATATCAACATTATTCAACTGTGCAGCATTGTCACTTGTAGCTACTTTATTCAACAACAGTAGAAACCAAATTTATCTCGAGTTCACAGAATGTTTACCCAGAGAGTTCACAATATGTCCAATAAAACATTCCATGTCATATTTGAAGAATAAGTATTACAAATGTCTTATTCTAGATATGTGTTGTTAAAATAGAAATAAATATCAGGAAAACAACTGGAAAATTTCAAAATAAAGACTAAACAACAAACTTCTAAGTAGCACATTCATCAAAGAAAACATCTTAGGAGAAATTTAAAATATTATGAATTGAATATGAATGAAAATATAATTTGTCAAATATTTGAGGAATGTTATCAAGCATTGAGGATGCTCAGAAGAAAATATATGGTATGTAATTCATATATTAGAAAGGAAAAAAGATCTCAAATAGTAAACTAAATTTCCATTGTAGAAAAGAAATGAAAAAATGGCAAGCAAAAGTAAAACAAATGATGAAAATTAAAATTAAACAATCACTGAATAATAACTAAGAAACACGATTGAGATCGTGATATCAGAATTTCAATGAAATTATTAAGTATTCAGCCATTGTAACTAGGAAGAAAATGATGCAAGGTGCTATAACACAAGATATGAAAAAGAGAGACTACCAGTCCTTAGGACATTAAGATGAAACTAAATAAATTTCATGAGCTCATTAATGCCCACAGATTTGATACCTTAAATGATGAAACAAGTCTTTATGGGACATAAATTTTCAAATCATATACAAGAACAAATGGGCATTTGGAATAGGCAAACAAATTAACTCAATGGATAATTGTTTTGAAACAAAGACTTCGAGACCTGCATGATCCAATGGTGAGTTCTTTCATACCTGAGGGGATAATTATATTAATTCTTTATAATCCATAATGTTGTTTTTCCTGAAAAGTAATCAAAGATAATTAATTACTACTACTCTAACCAAACCCAATGATATTAAAAGAAAATCATCAATTTATCTCATAAACAGACACACAAAATACTTCTCAATAAAATAGCAGAAATTAAACCAGCAATGTACCTAAGAACAATTGAGGAATAAGCAAACAAAATTAAACCTACATATGTGAATCTGCTTTAGTATGGGAAAATCAATTTATAAAATACATCAAATCAGTAGGAAGAAAATTGGACACTGTATCTTCATAAGAACAGATATAAGAAAGTCATTTGACAAAATTGAACACCTTTTCATCATTAAAAAGAAAACCCTCTTAGTGAAAATAATTTCCTCAACTTCATTAAAAAATATAAGTAAACTACAACCTTCCTTCATTTAAAGACATACCTAAATCAAGAAACTTGAAGCTTTCTAAATAGAAACTTGAGGTTTGTCACTCTAGGAACAAGCATGACTGTCCTCTGGACAGCTGATCAAAGATACCATGTATCTTTGAGTGCCAGCTGTGGCTTTGGGCTCAGTGGTTTCCAGGTGGGGTTAAGTGGACAAACTGGACAAATGGAGGCAAGGAATATGGACTTCATGGAAAAGTTTCAACAAATAGTGACTGAGACAGCTGGAAAAGATTAATGGACATACAGTTGAAAGAGGAAAGCCAAAACTGGTGAAGCAAACATCTCAATAATGAAACCTCATTTCACATGTTCCGATTA